>NW_008357929.1:10086129-10102799 GCF_000622305.1 Nannospalax galili | reverse complement strand
AAAAAAAAAAAAAAAAATCAATCCCAAAGAACACTTAATTATCTGAACGCTTTTCAATCGTATTTCTACTGACTCCCTGAAATAAGTTTTCTATAATTCAATACTGTTGTTTAAAAAATACTTCCAAATTTCTATTGTTGCCTTCAAAGTAAGTTAGTTACTGTGCTGCCCAAGTTTATGGTCCTGGCGCTTTCTCTGAAATTGCCTTTGGAAGTATTTGCACTGGAATGGGTATAACCTTTAGAAATCAAGTTATGGAGAACCAAATATAGTACACAGTAGTTATATGGCCTAGTACTAGTTTTTTATTGAATCTAAACTGTCCTAAAAAAGGAATGATTTAGTGTTTATGTTGCTCAATCCTGAGTCCTTGTAAAAAGGGACCATAACAGAGTTTTGTGTTGCCTTGATCTTTTCAAAAAGAATTTTAAGTGGCAAGCATCCAAAATGCTTTGACAAATGAAAAAAAAAAAGTTTGAAGACAAAACGTATATTCTTATACTTTTACAAAAATAGTGCCTTTTAGTTTGTGTCCTCCAAAGCTTTAGATAAATATGGTCTATGATTTCCTGTAATGCAGTAAGTAGCTCCATGGTAGACTAACGCCTCTGTTTATTTTGCAGAAGTACAGTCCATCCTGCATCTCCTCCCCTGCTGTGTACCCGAGAAGATGCTGAAGTGGCAGAGTCTCCCCTTCGTATTCTGGCTGAAACCCCAGATGCCTTTGAAAAGCATATTAGAAGCATTTTGCAACGTAGTGCTACCAATCCAGCATTTTTGAAGTATGGGCTTTGGGGCATTTTGTTTCAAGAAGGGGCTCTTGTTTGGGGTTTTGTTGTTTGTTTTGAACTCGGGATCAACCTAGTTTCATGCTTGTTGTTACTGTTCACTCTTTCTGTCCTCTTGCTTTCATGGAGTTGGAAGAGACACGGGACATAGCTAATCAGTTAGTCAGAAGTGGCACCTGAGAAAGTGCTGAAAAGACGGGGGACAAAGCAACTGTGACTTCAGTCTGTTTTCAGTTGTTTTACTTGGTTGGCTAAGGAAAATAATGATAGAAACTGTTTTTAAGATCATCAGAAAAGGATTTGGCTCCTCCTCCCGAAGAGTGTCTTCAGCTTATCAGCAGAGCCACCCAGGTATTCCGGGAACAGTACATTCTTAAGCAGGACCTGGCCAAGGAGGAGATTCAGCGGAGGTATGACATCCTGCATTGAACAGCTGTTAGACCCTCACTAGTAATTGATGCTATATAATACTGTATAAGAAACCTGGCTTCTTTTAAAATGTTACTACTCTTTCGAAGGGTCAAATTATTATGTGACCAAAAAAGGAAACAACTAGAAGATCTCAGTTATTGTCGAGAGGAGAGGTAGGTGTTAAAACCAGAGAAGAAAACAGTGGGGAAAAGAGACTGCATCTCACTCGGGATGCTGTGCCACATTATATGGCTTCCACATCAAGGTGGACCCCAAGAGTTTTTTATTCCTCCAGGAAAAGTTTACGAGAAATGGCTGAGCGCTTAGCTGACAAATACGAGGAAGCCAAAGAAAAACAAGAAGACATTATGAACAGGTCAGTGGACCATGAAAACTTGTTTCCTCCTCAGGTATCAACAATGTTATTAAGTACTTGGGTACTGCCTTAACAGGCCTTAACTAAGTGTTGGAAGACCTATAGAGTTGAAAGGACCCCCCCCCACCCACCTATCCTCTGAAGTGCCTGTCAGGGATGACTTGGTACTGGTCCCTAACCCATGCTGTGAGGTGTCTCCTCAACAGCAGATTTTTGAATTACAAGCTTTATATGAGTATTTCTTCTGGTTAGCAATCTTAAGCTGTGATTCCTTCCTTTTCCAAAGGATGAAAAAAGTACTTCACAGTTTTCATACTCAACTCCCAGTTCTCTCTGATAGTGAGAGAGACATGAAGAAGGAATTACAGCTGATACCTGATCAACTTCGCCATTTAGGCAATGCCATCAAACAGGTAGGAATGGGCCAAGATGGCCAATTCATTTCTTTTTTTTATTGAATTTTTGTGTATTTCATACAGAACATCTTAATCAACTTTATATCCCTTCCCCATTGACACCTACCCATCCCCCATCCCCCCCCAAAACTGGAATTCACACATTCTGTCACTTAAGGCCTATCATGTCACATTGGTGTCCTCAGATAATCCTCAGTGCAAGTTCATCCACTAAAGTCTAGTCAGCCTATTTAGAGTCCCTCCCTTTAAGATCAGCTCTTCCTCAACCAGTAGTAATCAGCTACCAGTAATTCTTCAACAGTTCTGTGCTGGGTTTTTGTCTGCTTGAGTTTGCATGGGCCTTGTGCCTGCTGACACCACTGCCATAGGTTCATATGAGAAGGGTCCCAGGAGCCTGTAGGACTCTATTTGCATATGGTCATGCACCTCCTCCCTGGCTCTTAAAATCCCCCCTCCACTTCCACAATGGTCCCTTGCTAATTTTTACATAACTACTTACTGAATACAAAGTACTTTTATAAAATGTGAAAAGAGCACTAAAATAGGTATGGTAAAAATGTGTGGCCAGTTATAGCCAAAATATTTGTGTTCTGTTTGATACTTAAGGTTACTATGAAAAAAGACTATCAACAGCGCAAGATGGAAAAAGTCTTGAGTCCTCAGAAACCCACCATTACTCTCAGTGCCTACCAGCGAAAATGCATTCAGTCCATCCTGAAGGAAGAGTAAGTTGATACTTTCCAGTCATCTACATTTGTTAGACAGTTTTTCCTTGGCAGTAAAAAGCTTCCCCTCTGCCTGGATAAGAATCCCAAGTCTAAGTGTTTGCATGCACAATGGGAGCCACATAACGCAGAATTAAATGAATATGGTGGGATGGAAATAAATGGCTTTCCTATAATATGATTTTGTGTGTGGTTAAAAGTATTTTCCCATGAATATGGTTAGATGTGTTCTCTAGGGCTGTGGCTATAGCTCAGGGGCAGAGCATTTATCTAACATGTGATGCCTGGGGTTCAGTTGCGTGCGCACACACACGCATGCACAATAACATGCTATCCACCTGAAACCATTTTAAGCTGTTCAATTTTAGCAAAGCAGTTCTTCGGTCTATTTCAAGACTAATAGTTTAGGTTCTTAAGACTCAATACCAATGGCTTATTCATTCATTAAAAAAACTGAGTCATCTTATGATTTTGCAGGGGTGAACACATAAGGGAAATGGTGAAGCAAATCAATGACATCCGAAACCATGTAAACTTCTGATACCACCAGGAACAGAATTCACACCTGAAGTTAACACAACTGAAGGCTTATAAACTGGTGTTGTAAAGCAAATGGCACGATCTAATTTATAAAGAAGCATTTTGGATAAACTTTGGTGTGGTTGTTCATCCTTTTGATACATGTTTTATAAAAAATAAATTTTTATTTAAACACTTTGACTGCCTTATTTGGTTATGTTCAGCAAAGTTTTAATTCTGAACACAGGCTTCAGCTGCACACTGCCAAGTCTCCATATTTGAACAAGAAATAAGCTGCAATTAAGTAGCAGCACCAATAATGTGCCTCTGAGGGGGAGCCAGAACCCTAGGATGCTAAGGAAAAGGCCACACAGTCGCTCAGCAGCAGCTCTTTTCATTCGAACATAAGGACATGCCTTCAGTACAGTTAACAAACTGTTATACCTGTAGTCTGCTCAGCATAGAGTTCAAGGTCCACACTTGCAAAGTCCTCTGTTGGCTTTCCACAGGCACTATTGCCTTTCAGAGCTGAGTTTGGCTGTGCTCTGTGTCTACTGAGTGGGTAGGAGGTGCAAGTTTTAGTACCTTGAAGGGAAAAATAACCTGATAATTCAATATATGGTTTTGTCTTCAGCTTTAGATCATCTTTTCATACCTACCAATATAAGTTCTGGAATGCAGCACAGTACCTCAGAAGGGACTGAGGGCCAATTAAAGGCCACATAGTATGGTATGTTACAGCTAAGAGATAAGCAGGTTAGACATGTAAGAAAACAGGTCTATATAGCCTGAATATAGTACAGTACCTATAAAATTCAACTGATTTTTCCTCTGACAGGAATAAACCCCACCTTCTAAATCAGATCTTATTTATGCATTAAAACAGTTTAAAGAATTGTTTCCTACCTAGTGCTGCAGTAGTCTTATTTCATACCAGAAACAGGCTGTTAAAACCTAGTGTTTCCATTTTGTGTTTTTCTAGGATGTGTTTCTCAATTGAGTGGATGGATTCCAAAAGTTTGCATTTGCTACAGTAAACACTCTAAGTAGTCTCCTAATTAGGATTCCTTTATTGCCCCAATCCCCAACTTCTGGAGAAAAATATCTGTTAAGATGCTCAGTCTCAGCAAAACAGTTCATTGGAGGTGATAGTCCAGAAACATGAATTACCCATTGTGATTGACAGTGAACAGAAACAAATCATCTTGGGGCCATCTGAGGACTAGTCTTAAATGTAATTTAATTATATTATGTAATTAATAAGATTCCTTTAACTCAATGAGGATATATTTCCTTTGAACCAAGTAGTACTATATACAATGGGACTTGAAACTAGTTAATGTTTCATGCATTCACAAACCTTTAGCACTATTTCCATAAATCATACCTTTAAATTCATAATCATGAATGTAAGACTACAAAAATAACCCATGGGATGAGGAAATGTAAGCCTTATTTGTTTTACGGACTGAAGTAGCAAAGATCTTTAGGGCAGATTCATAATGATTCATTTATAAAGAAGTCCACTTAAGATACTAATTGATGGTAGTTTTAAGTGAACCAAAAAGTCTAGTTAGTTCACTAATTCCCCATAAGGCTCTCTTGGGTACCAGCTGTTAGGCAACACCAATCACAAAAATTACTTGAAACAGTTTTTACTTTCAAATCACGTGTATAGGAAATTAAAAAGTATAGCTCACTGTCCACTGGCTGCTCTCTGGATAGTCTGCAGTAGGTCTGATTTCTGTGACAGCCTGCCCCCATAGTACTTTCTCCAGAGGAAAGGAATCTCAACTCTTGGAAAAGAACAAAGCACACTTCTACACTGATAACTAACTTGGTTTCCTCCAGTTTTGATGTAAGCATTGACACATTCTATGTCTGAATTATCACTGTGTCTGTGACACTTGGAAAACAAATAGTAGGCCAACTGATTCAGGCTGAAAATAAGCAGATTTATCCATGCATTCTAGATGTTAGACATAGCTTGTTTTATTAATGTTTTTCCACTGATCCAATGACTAAAACACTTAAAAGAGTATATGGTGCCAGTTCACCTTTACCCTGGTACCTGCCAGCTCAGGAAGATCATCCAGGTGTGGAGAAAAGTGCTTCCAAACTTTGTGCTTTTCCTTTAAATTCAGCTTCCAAGATATATGGCCTCTGCCAAGTTCATGTTCTCCAAATTCTGTTTAGTTGCCTGTTTGCCACAGTCCTACTGTTCTCAGGCAAGTTTCAGTAGCATTTAAGGTCCTCCAATAGAAGATAAAAGTAGTAAAAAGAAAAGAAAATGCACTGAGCCAGGTAAAGACTGTCAGCAGCCAATGGCCTGCTCTCACACTTCATATTTTAATATAAAATACTCATACAGCACGCTACTCTGCTAGCTGAACACTGCTACTGATGAGCTCTAGACAACAGAAAAAGAAACCTCTCTTCACTACCTATGAACAGAAAACATAATTCCAAACACTATTAGGAAGTTGCTTTCATGTGGTAAGTATGTTCCAAAGTCTACGTTGGGAGAAAGCAGGCAAAGAAATAGCACTTCTCCCATCACCAGATCTGATCCCACAGCTGTTGGAATCAAGGCCGGCGTCCCATTAGTGCTCCCTTTGGAAAGGTCTGTTGGCTATTCCTGTGCTGCGCATTGCTCCCCCACTAGAAATGGGCATTTCTCCAGTCTTCCTTTTGTTGTGACTTCTTCTGTTAAGAGTTAAATAATAATTAATGTTGCTCTGAAGATGAGTTAAAAATCCAAAGTGCAGGCTAGAATCCTGCTATCAGGATGTCATGTCTCGGGGAGCTGGTTAATGTCTGTCAGTTTGGTGTCATTCAGAATTGCCCGGATTCTCTCCAGGGAGTCTGCTTGCCGGATCCGCTCTAACTGCACCTGGAGGAACAACGCTGAAGTAAGTGCAGGAAATGCACTGCCTACACACCCTCTACTGTGACTAGTTTAGTAGCAGATTAATGTATTCAAATAAGCACTTCAAAGAAAGAAGGGAAAAAATCATTACTTCAAATTAATCTCCCTTTGTAACAGATTGGTGCCCCAAGGTTATATTCTTAGTGTTTTGAGACAGGGTCTCAACTGCAGCCCCGGCTGGCCTCAAAGTCCCTATGGAGACCAGGCTAGCATTAATCTCACAGAGATTGGCCTGCCCCTGCCTCCTAAATGCTGGAATTAAAGGTGGGTGCCACCACACCTGGCAGGGTCTCCTTGTAGTCCCAAGCTGGCCTGGAACTCATGTATACCAGGCTAGCCTCATTCCCAAAGAGATCTGCCTACCTCTGCCTCCCTAGCCCTGGGATTAAAGGTTGTCTCACTATACACAGCCCAAGTTTATAAGTTTAAGAAGGCAAGATAAAGAGGAAAAGAGACAAGGGGACCAAGTCTGCAGAACAGATGACCAAGCTCCTGACTTGAGCAATTAAGCAGCAAGCACCATCACTAGACCTCGTACTCCTGCGTTCTCCCCCAGAGGACCACAGTGGTTCCCCTAAAATGCCTCACCTGAAGAGTCTGAGAAAGCTTTACAAAATCTCTCTGGACTTGTTCACTGACATCTAATTCTGTCTGTAATCGCTGAGCTTTGTTCTTTTCTTCAAACATCAGTTGTTCAATAGTAGCCTAAAAAATAAAAGTTTTGAGTGAAGATTAATGCCAAAGAGCCACAGTTCCTCTAAGAACTCTGGAGGTTAAGTTACCTACTACTAGAGCAGCTTTTAAGCTTTTTTTCCCCCTCACTTGTTTTGATTTGGGGGGACTGAACCCAGCGCCTTGTACACTCCACCACCAAGCAATATTCCCAACCCTTCCTACTCCTGAACCAAGACCTGGGTATCATACTTCCATAATAATCTAATTACATTTATATTCTATTCTTTTAGGTGTGGATGCACACATGCTACAGCTCATAAATGGAGAGCAGAGAACAAGTCGCAGGAATCAGTTCCCTCCTTCCACTGTGTGGGTCCCGGGGATCAAACTCAGGCCTTCAGGCTTGGTGGCAGGTGCCATTACCCACTAAGCGACCTCACCTTTATTATTTTAATACAGGGTCTCATGTAACTCAGGCTGCCCTCTGAACTTGCTGTGAGAAGGCCCTTGAATTGATCTTCCTGCCTCCATCACCCTAGTGCTGAGCTGTGCCACCACACCCAGCTTTATGTGGTGTTGGGATCAAACCCAGGGTCCCTGGCATGCTAGGCAACAATTCTAACCAACTCCACTTTATCCCCAGCCCCACTGTCTTTTTTTTTTTTTCTTTTCATTACATTTATTTATTGTATGTGGGGATGGGGGTAAATGTATATGGAGGTTAGAGAACAACCTGCAGAAATCAAACCCCTCCTTCCACCACGTGGTACCCAGGGATCAAACTCAGGTCATCAGGTTTGGGAGCAAGTGCCTTTACCTGTTGAGGCACCCACCCCCTCCCCATATACTCCCAATATCTCTTTCTATAGGGCAATAGTGTCAGTTGGGTAGGTTTCTGAAAGCCAAAATAACACATGTATTAAAATTACTTTGTCACTATCCCCAGCATCTGGTGACTTGTTAATGAAATGCACAGCTAGTATGATCAGTAGCTGTCACAACATGGATAGAAATCAGTGATTACCTCTGACAATCACAATAATCAAAACTAGAAAATTTTCAGTGCCATACAGCCCCAACTATCTCTGGCCTTCCTTACTGAACAGCATGGGAGTCTTTCTAAAAATAAGCACTACTGAACAACAACAGACAAATCTGAACACAGCTAATTAAGATCATGACTAGGCAACGTCTCCTATAATTAGCCACATGTACTTTTATTCTAATATACTCATTAAAATAATTGGTAAATCTGGTTCAATATTTAGGATTTGATACTTAGGTGAAATGAAGTGACATTTTCTTTTTTACTTATTTTTATTTTATGTGTATGAGTGTATTAACTGCATGTATGTAAGTATACCTGTGTTGTACAATTCCTGCAGAGGCCAGAAGAGGGCATCCAACCCCCTAGAACTGGAGTTACTTAAAATTGTTAGCCACCTCACCATGGGTGCTGGGAACCAAACCTGAGTCCTCTTCAAGAGCAGCCAGTGCTTTTAACTACTGAGCCATCTCTCCAGCCCCAATTCTGCTTTTTTCTAAACAGGTAAGACAGATCCTACATTCTCAACCTTGCTTTTTAAATGGAATGACCAAGAAATACAATCACCTTAGCAGCAGTCTCTTTCTTTAACTGCTCTTCTAAATTGACCTTTATTTCTTGGAGACTCTCAAGCTGTTGTGACTTCTCTCTTAATGTGGATTCCAACTGTGAAATCAAAGAAGGAAAAGCTGAAACTCAGTAACTCTTAGTAGACCACAGCACACTGTCTAGAGAAGTATGCAACCTATAGCATTGTGCCCAGTCTCAGGCTTTGCTCTTGGCTATGGCTGCAATGCTCTTCTCAAGCCAAAGTGTAGATTCCATTTGTTCTTCCAGACCTTGTCTTTCATTAACCATTTATTAGGCACTTACTATATTCTACTTCTAAAGTCTAGAGTTGGAGAAATGAGGAGAAACAGACATGTAAATAATTTGGCATGTCAACATAGACAAAGGAGCATTTAATTTCACCAGAAAAATTGGAAAAGTATTTCCTAGAAGAGATGATACTTGACTTCCTTTTGTTTTCAGTGTTGGGGACTGAGGCCATACCGTCCCATACAGGCTAGGGAAGCATGTTATCATTCAGTCACATCCCCAGCTCTTTTTGAGACAGGGTTTTGCTATGTTGCCCAGGTTGATTATGAACTTGCTCTATAGCCCTGGCAGACCTTGAATTTGTGATCCTCCTACCTCAGCCTCCTGAATCTTTAGTATTATGGGACTGTACTACCAGTTCAGAGGTACCTTAGGAAACAAGTTAGGCTGTTATGACAGGCCAGTGAGAAGTGAAGTCTAAGACCTGGGGACATAGTTCAGTGGTAGAGTACTTTTACATTTATTTTTTGTATGTGGGGCATGAGGCCCTAGGTTCAATACCCAAATCACCCCCCCCTCAAAAAAAGTAAATAAAAAGTCAAGTCTGAACCCAAACAATGACAGTGGAGGCAAGAATGAGACACAGCACTTTTCTTTTCTAGTGCTGGGCATGTAATCTACTACTGAGCCATATCCCCAGCTCCAAGTACTGGTCATCTTTATAGTATGATCTTTACAGAGATCTCCATAGCAGAGTGGAGAGAGGCCAACTAGTAGGTAAGAAGTTTTTGGGTCATCAGGTAGGGAGTGGCATTCTTTCAGGAACCTTGGAAAACTAATAACTTGAAAGAGAAATGTAAATCCAAAGGAAAAACTTTCTTCATTCTTTTCCTTTGAAAGGCAGTCTTCCTATGTACCCCAGACTGGCCTCAAACTCAGATCCTCAGCCTCTTGAGTGTTAGAATTACAGATGTGTGTCACCACACCTATCTTACTGTTTCCCTCTTAATGGGAGACACCTGGGCATGTTTGTGCATAAAGGGAAAGATAAATCAAGAGGTAAAATCTCAAAACAGGAGTGATTCAGTCAAGGCACCTACCAGTGTCATATTACGGCGAGGAACAGGCCATTACTTTATCTTAAGAAACAAAAAAAGGCTGTAATAAAGTAGGAGGGCCTGTGACTGAGGGAACCTGGGGCTACAGGTGGCCCTGTCTAATGACTGAGCAGTGAGGGAGTTGAGATGATAATGACTGAAAGAGCAGTAGCAAAGACTGGAAGAGATACATCTCAGGGCAAATGAGACTGCCTAAGAACACTGGGTGCCCACCTGACAGATTCTGGTGGCATCAGCTTCTTAGAACAACAGGAATAATCCAGAACTAGGCAGTAACTGAATGAGGGCAGCAAAAAGAGTCAGGGGACTTCAGAGTGTGGGTTGGAAGCCAGCTGAAGAGGCAAAGCCATGAGGAATTTCTGAACGTTCAGGGGATGGAAGGAGGTACTCAGGGAAAGATGACCTGTGGGAGTAAGAACTGGAAGGATGGAGATGGGTCCAAGAATGCCAGGCTGGAGCGACCTATCTGGCAAGGTATAGCCAGGGTGAGAAGCTGGGCAGCATGGAGGCAAAGTTGACTGAATCAAGGACAGTGATGCTGGGGAGCAGCATAGGCTCACTTGCCACCCTGCTGAAGCCAGCTAGGAGATACCATTCCTGTTTGCAAGTTTGTGTCCATGTTTCTAGTGTAGTCTTAAGCACGTGTCATGTAATGATCACACATGCCAGGCTGAGCGGAGCCTCATCGTCTCTACACGTCTGCTCATAATCACACGGTCCAACATGGCTAGGTTCTCAATAAATGTTCTCTATCATTACCCCAATTGTATTTGCACTAGGCAGTTTCTTCAAGGCCAAGACTATGTCTCTGCCATCTTTTATGCCGTTGTTCTTGCTCAGGATTCAATAAGTAACCACTGATTGCTGAAAGAATTAATTTTAAGCATGCAACTCACCTGTCCCTTTTCAACTTTTATTCTTTCTAATTCAGCTTTTAGACTAGAAATGGAAGCTAAGACAAAAGGAAGAAGTATTAGCATCATTTTTTATTTATCATTTTTTTCCTTAAAACATCCCCAAAGTATTCAAATATATAATAAATATGGAGGAAAGGGCTTTCTCAAAATTATCCCAAAGAACTGGCATTATAATCAAGTTTGGGTAAAGGCAGACTCTCTACATGGGCACGGTGTCATAAACTAACCCCCTTCCTCCCTCCCTCCCTCCCCTACCTTCTCAGTGTCTCACTGTATAGTTCTAGCTCACCTGGAACTTGCTATGTAGACCAGGCTAGTCCCAAACTCACGGACAGAGATTTGCCTGCATCTGCCTCCCTGAGTGGTGGGACTAAAGGCGTGGGTGGCTACACCCAGCATAAAATAAATCTCTCATCAAGTATCCACATCTAACTTTTGTCAGAGTGAAACAAAGCTCCTAGCTGTTAACAATTGAAGTTCTGTAAAGAAATACTTTCCTCCTGTTCCCAGTACCAGCTTCCTATATGTTAGTAATTGCCAAAGAAAGGCCAGCAAAGCTCATAAAAGGCCAATAAGAATTGTCGTTTTCATAATTATTCACTATCTTAACAGCAGGCAGGTCAGGCTAAGTTCTTTCCTATACTTTTTGTTTTCCACATCCATGAACATGTATTCTCACAGTCAGGAAGGTTTTATTTATTGACTCCAATTCTAAGCTGCATCACATTTTTAAGTTTTTGAGACAGGGTCACAAGTAGCCCAAGCTAGTCTTGAGTATCTGATCCTCCTACCCACAGGCAAACACTCTACCTACTAAGCTACATCCCAGCCCTAAACTACGTTATTTTTTCTTCACCTATTTCCTCCTTGCAGTTTTCTATTTCTAGTTGCAGAGTTTCTTCAAGGTTTTCTTTTAAACACTGTTCTGCTTGAATCTGCTCTTTTAGGAAAAGTATTTCAGCCTTCAGCTTCTCTTCAATGTGGTCTGCTGCTGTCCGCATGTGGATGATGTTCTCACGGTACTTTAACACCAACTCCCGGAGCACCTGGATTCAAGAAATGTATGGTTACTGATTTGTGAAGGTGAGAGGAAAATGAAGATTTCCTACATTCAGAATTTCAGGTATTTCAAAGGGTTCAAACGCTTAGACTTTCAATTTCAACAACTACGTGGTGCTTTAAAAGCACATACCTGACCATACTAACATTCAATACAGCCAGAAACCTGTATTGTAAACTATACCCCCCCACAAAGCTGTTTCACACAAGCAGAAAAATAGCAAGTAACTTTCAATATGGAATTCATTAGCTTCATGAAGACAGAAAAAAGAAAACCTCAGGAGCAAGTGTGAATTCCAAGAGGGTAAAATTTATTAATTTTTATTTTTAAAATGTTATGGGGGCTGGAGATTTGGCTCAGTGGTTAAGAGCACTGACTGTTCTTGCAAAGGACATAGGTTCGATTCCCAGCACTCACATGGCAGCTAACAACCATCTATAACTCTAGTTCTAGGGGAATCCAATGCCCTCTTCTGACCTCTATGGGCACTGCATGATGTGGGTGCACTTACATACACGCAGGCAATACACATAAAAATATTAAATTTAAAAAAGTTTATGTGTATGAGTGTTTTGCCACATGTGGTGCATCACATGAACGCAGTGCACACAGAGGTCAGAAGAGGGTGATGGATCCCCTGACTGAACTTATGAATGGTTGTTAGTTGCCATGTGGGTGCTGGGAATCAAACCTGGCTCCTCTCCAAGAGCAGCCAATGCTCTTAACCACTGAGTCATCTCTCCAGCTCCTAAAATTTATTTACTTATCTATTCATACATTCAAAACTTATTGAAAATCTGCTGTAGGTAAAGTACTGAAATGGCTTGCTAAGATGATCAGCTGATGAATTTCATATTCAAAGTTACTTGCTATTTTTCTGCTTGTGTGCAACAGCTTTGGGGGGTACGGTTTACAACATAGGTTTTTAGCTGTACTGAATGTTAATATGGTCAGGGATGTGCTTTTAAAGCACCACGAAGATCTTTTGTTTCCACCAAATTTCAATCTTTTAGAAAATCCTTAAGAACTAAGTAAAAACTAATATTCCCAAATAACTTAATTAATTTAAAAATTACTCTTAAAAAAAAAAAAAAAAAAAATCCGGGGTTTACCTATGTTGCCCAGGCTGGCCTGGAACTCCCTACACAGCCAACTTGGCTTCAAATTCATGAGCCTTTTGCCTCAGCCTTTTAGAGTGCTGGGACTGCAGACATGTACCACCATGTTCAGCTTGGATAACTTTTTAATATTTATTTTATTTGATGTGTATGAGTGTCTGCCTATGTATATGTATGAGCAGCATGTACAAGCCTACTACCCAAGGAGTTTGGAAGAAGGTCTTAGATACCCTGAAAATGGAATTACAGATAGTTGTTAGCCACCATGTAGGTGCTAGGAACTGAACCCAGGTCTACTCCAAGAGCAGCAAATGTTCCTAATCACTGAACTATCTCTCTAGTACCCTTAGGTAACTTTTGTTTGTTTGATTGGTCTTTTTGAGACAAGGTCTTCCTGTAGCCCCAGCTGGCCTGGAACTTGCTAATATAGACCAGGCTAGCCTCAATCGCACAAGAGATTTGCCTGCCTCTACCTCCTGAGTGCTGGGATTAAAGATGTGCACCACCACACCTGGCTTTACATAACTTTTAAAATCTAGGAACAGAAATTCTCTAGAGAACATGGAACAAAGAACTCTTTCCAGCCAAAAAAGGCAAGTTTTACTAAAGGTTGAA
The DNA here is from genome assembly GCF_000622305.1 of Nannospalax galili. Classification (NCBI taxonomy): domain Eukaryota; kingdom Metazoa; phylum Chordata; class Mammalia; order Rodentia; family Spalacidae; genus Nannospalax; species Nannospalax galili. The sequence goes on along the minus strand of NW_008357929.1, from coordinate 10,089,268 downwards.
GGTTCTAGTAAAGTTAAAGCTTACGGCAAAAGCACACAGGTTCCTATACCTTCTTCAACAGTAACCAGTTAAGAAGGGAGGAAGTTTCCCTAAAGAGAACAAGGGCCCAAACGAGACCACAAGCTGTGGGAACTGGGGGCAGCACAAGACATGCAGCAAGATAAACAACTGGGTCTTTTAAAGTCATCAAAAAAATAACAGTAGGAATGCTAATTTGTACATAGGAAAAAACAGGTAGAACTTAAATCTGATAGGACTTAAGGGAAAGAGTAGAGGAAACTTCCAAAACTTTAAAAATTATTTTTATTTTATGTGTATGAGTTTATTGCCTGCATGTACATAGGTGCACCCATGTCATGCAATGCCTGCAGAGGTCAGAAAAGAGCATCAGATCCCCTGGAACTAGAGTTATGGATGGTTGTTAGCCATCATATGGGTGCTTAGACTCCTCTGCAAGAACAACCAGTGCTCTTAATCACTGAGCCATCTCTCCAGCCCCACAAAAAATAAATTTGTTACTTTTAAAGAAATATTTTATTATTTTTATTTTATGTGTATGAGTATATTGCCTACATGTATGTGAGTACAACCACGTCGTGCAATGCTGCAGAGGTCAGAAGAGGGCGTCGGATTCCACTGGAACTGGACTTAAGGATGGTTCGTAGCCACCATGTGGGTGCTGGGCATCAAACCCTGGTCCTCTGCAAGAGCAGTCAGTGCTCTTAACCACTGAGCCATCTCTCCAGCCCCTGATGTTACTTTTTTAAAACTTAGAGTCTCACTCTGTAGTACATGCTGGCCTGGAACTCAGCACTGGCAGGCCTCAAACATACAGCAATCCTCTTGCCTCAGCCTTCTTCAGTACTCGGATCACATGCATACGTCAGTAAACCCAACTCATATTTGATTTTTAAATAATTTCAAACAATTATAATTTTTCTTTACTACATTTTATTTGTGCACATGTAGGTGAATGGGTTACACATGTCCTGGCACACTTGTAGAACACAAGACAACTTCCATCATGTGAGTCCTAGGGACTCAAACTTGGAAGCAGTTGCCTTTACCCATTAGAGTCATTTCACCAGCCCCCGATTTTCTTTTAAAAAAAGAAGAGTCAGACATGGTAGTACATGCCTTTAATCTCAATGCTCAGGAGACAAAGGCAGGCAGATCTTGGTGAGATCTAGGCCAGCCTAGTCTACATAGTGAGTTCCAGGCCAGCTGGGGCCATAAGGGAAACTCTTGTCTCAACAACAAAAAACAAACGGAAAAAACCACCCCCGCACCTGTGGAAAAAGAAAAGAAGGAACCTCACAAATAAGATTTTCATGTTTTGAAAATTGTTCTTAAAAAAAAAAGAAAATTGTTCTAAGAAATTTCATCCTTGTCTATAAAATCATACGCTTGAGGAGGGGTTATAAGCCTAAAAAGATACTTTTTATACGTTGAAAGATTCAGAAATATACTGTTATAAAGTGTGGATGGATAAAGTTAAGAGGTAGGAATTTCTCAAGAAACTGGTTTTGTAGGTCAGATTCACCTAATTAGAGAATAATGTAAATAGCCCAAAATATCATCTTCACAGACAGAAAGAGGTAGGTGTGTCATATATACAAAAGTAAATACCACAAAGCGCTAACTTTGTGAGCCCTGAACATTTCATCTCTGGCACCCTCTAAGTCTGCTCCCCAGCCAACTCACAGACTCTGGGTTTGGCAAAGAATTCTCACACAAGCACAAGTAGTAGAAGAAAAAAAACAGATAAAATGGACTTCATCAAAATTAAACATTCTGTACTTCAAATAGTCCCACCAAGATTAAATAAGAAAGGCAATCTACAGATTGGGTGAAAATACCTGTAGACCATGTATCTGATATGGGATCTGTTTAGAATGCTTACAATTCAGTAAGACAATCCAATTTTAAAGATTTTATTTTTTTAATTATGTGTATGTGTCTATGTGGGGGTATTGCATGTGAATACAAGTACCCTCAGAGGGCAGAAGAGGGTGTTAGATCCCTGTAGGCATTTGTTAGCTGCCATGTGGGTGCTGGGAGTCAAACTTGGGTCCTCTAGAAGAGCTGGAAGTGCTCTTAACTGCTGAGCCATCTCTCCAGCCCAAATAATCCAGTTTTAAAATGAGCAAAGGGAGGATCTCTGTAAGATCGAGGCCAGCCTGGTCTACATAGTGAGCTCCAGGCTAGCCAGGGCTACAGGAAGACCCTGTCTCAAAAAAACAAAACAAAAAAGAACAAAAGATCTGAGTAACTGTTTCTCCACAGAACATAAATATAAATCACAAGTAAACACACAAAGCAAGGCTTAATACCACTGGCCATTAGGGGAACACAAGTGAAACCTCAATGAGATACCATTTCATCCCCATGAGGATGATTATAATACAGAAGTGAGATAACCAGTGCCAGCATGGATGCAGAGATGCTGAGCCCATATGCCCTGCTGGTAGGATGAGAAAACAGCACTGTGGTTTAGAGAACCGTGCAATGGCTCTTCTGGGGTAAAATGGTAGAAGAGAAGCTTCTTCCATTCAACTGAGTCAATGAGAAAAATAGGGGTAGAAATGACAGACTATATTCCAAAAAGGAAGAGGAAAAACACCACCAATCAAGAAAGAGGACAATGGGAAAGCGTGGAGAAACAGGAAGGCAAAGCAGAGAAAAAGAGTAGTCACAGCTCCCACCCCACTCCCTGGGGGAGGGAGAGGCAGCAAGAATTGGGTGCCCAAGAGATGGCTACTCTGCAAGAAGATACACATAAAACAGAAGACATATGCATCCTAACACATGTATGAACTGCAACTTAGAAACACAAGAAACAGGAAGAGTCATATAGCATGACTCTATAAAATTTCAGAGCTCTTCCCTAGTTGAATCCAAAGACGCCAAAATGGTAGAGGAAGAATTCAACATTCTAGTGTTTAAAATGATCAGTCTTCTCAGAGAGGATTCAGATAAACAAAGGAATGAAGTAAAGATGTCAATTCAAGCCCTGTCTGAATGAGAAGCTGAACAGTGAACAACCTAGACACTGGGTGAGAAAATTTAGAAGAGAGATCGAGTCTAGAAACAAACAAACAAACAAAAACAAAAAAAATTTTAAAGAAATTTTAGGGCT
>NW_008357929.1:10082706-10085947 GCF_000622305.1 Nannospalax galili | reverse complement strand
TATATAAAATAATTTTTTTTTAAAAAGAAATTTTAGAAATAAAAACCACAATAAAAAATAAAATTAATGAAAGGTTCATGTTGGAAAGCATCTCCAATAGACAGAAGAAAGGCTATCAGAGATCAAAGACAAGGCTGAGGAATTGCATTCATATAGGATCAATGGGAGAAGGGAATCTGGATGTACCTCAGTGGTATTCTTCTAGCATGTGCCAAGCTCTGGGTTCAATTCTCGGTATTGAAAAATAAAATAGGGGCTGGAAAGATGGCTCAGCGGTTAAGACTGCTCTTGCAGAGGACCCGGGTTCGATTCCCAGCACCCACATGGCAGGTACGAACCATCCTTAACTCCAGTTCCAGGGCAATACAAAGCCCTCTTCTGACCGCCACAGCATTGCACGACATGGGTGCACTTACATACATGCAGGCAATACACTCACACATAAAAAAAAGTTCTTTTAATTAAAAAATACAAAAAAGAAAAAAGCAATCCGATCACACCGCTGAAGACATCCGAGACAAAATTAAAAAGACTAAAGCCAAGAATAGTAGCACATGCCTGTAATCCTAGCGTTCTGGAGGCAGAAACAGGAACAAATTCAAGGCCAGCCTGGTCTACACTGCAGTTTTAAGTCAGCCAGAACTACACAGTAAGACCCCATCCCAATAAATCATAAATAAATAAATAACCATACCTACAAACTACAAATCTGTAGTGTAGAGAGGAAACTAATATACAGACTACAGAAAACCTATTTAATGCAGTAATAGCAGAAAAATTCTCAAATCGAGGGAAAGCAATGGACATCCAATATGTTATGAATTTAGTGTACTAAATGGACATAACCCAGAAAAATACCTCTCCACAGAAGTGCCAACTATAAAGGCAAACCTGTCAGATAACAGCAGGCCTCACAGAGACTGTAAAGGCTGGGAGACCATGGACTACGGAAGCGACTGCAGCCAGGATTACAAATTCAGGAAAGTTATCTTTTAAAACTGGAGAAAGAAAGACTGGTAAGTATACACTGTAACAATTCATGACCACTAAACCACTGCAGAAGATACTGAATGGAATTCTTCACACAACAGAAACAGGTAAGTGTCCTAGTTTGTTCTTCATTGCTGTGACAAAGCACTCTGACCACTACCAACTTGGGGAGGAAAGGGTTTATTCAGCTTACATGTCCCAGGTTGCAGTTCATCATCAGGGAGCCCAAGGCAGGAACCTGGAAGCAGGAACTGGAGCACAGGCCATGGAGGAACACTGCTCACTGGCTTGCTCCCCTGGCCCCTGCTCAGCCTGCTTTCTTATGCAACACAGGCCCACCTGCCCAGGGGTGGCACCACCCACAGTGGGCTGGGCCCTCCCACATCACTCATCAAGAAGATGCCCTTCAGACATGGCCACAGGCCGGTCCAATAGAGGCATTTTCCCAATTGAGGCTCCCTCAACCCAGGCGTGTTAAGTTGACACTAAAGCTATCCAGCATAGTAAGTATAGGCAAGCATGCAAGCTCAGGAAAGAATAAATCCCACTGGAATAGGTAAACAAATGAGGAGGAGGAAAGAAGGAAACATTAACTCAGTAAACCACCAAATGGCCAAAGTGAAGGAGAGAGTAGTGGAGACCTCTCAATAACCCTAAATGCAAAGTCTTCTTTTTAAAAGTATTTTAATGTTTTATTAAATTTTATTTTTATGTGTATGCATGTGTTGCCTGCATGTATGTGAGTGCACCCGTGTCGTAAAATGCTGTGGAGGTCAGAAGAGGGCTTTGGGTTCTCCTGGAACTGAAGTTAAGGACATTTCATAGCCACCATGTGAGTGCTGGGAATCAAACCTGGATCCTCTGCAATAGCAGTCAGTACTCTTAACCGCTGAGCCATCTCTCCAGCCCACAGCCCCCAATTTTTTTAATGTTTAAGAATGTTTTGCCTGGGGCTGCACTTACATGCAGGCAATACATGCATACACATAAAATAAAAATATTTAAAAAAAAAAAATAATAAGCCGGGCGTGGTGGCGCACACCTTTAATCCCAGCACTCGGGAGGCAGAGGCAGGCAGATCTCTGTGAGTTCGAGGCCAGCCTGGTCTACATAGTGAGTTCCAGGACAGCTGGGGCTACAGGGAGACCCTGTCTCAAAAAGACCGAAAAAAAAAAAAATAATATTTAGAAAAAAGAAAAGAATGTTTTGCCTGCATGTATCTGTACACCAGGTACAAGCAGTGCCCATGGAGACGAGAAGAGGGAGTCAGATTCCCTGGAACTAGAGTTATGGAGAGTTGTTGGATGTCATGTAGGTGCTGGGAAACAAATTTGGGTCTTCTGGAAGAGCAGCAAGTGCTGTTAACTGATAAGCCATCTCCTAAACCATCTTAACTCTCCAGTTAAAGGTGCAAGCAGACTGAATGCATTAAAGACAAGATACAACTGTTTGCTATCTACAAGAAACCTCAATGGCAAAGACAAGGACTGAAAGTGAAAAATGGAAAACGATAAGGAAATCTGAAAGCAAGCAGATGTAGAAACTATACTCACCTGACAGATTTCAAACTGAAAGTAGCCAAAGGGGGACTAGAGAGATTGCTTCACAGGTAAGAGCATTTGGTACTCTGCCAGAGTGCCCAGGTTTGGTTCCCAGCACCCATATCAGTGGCTCACAGCTGCCTTTACCCTCCAGCTCCAGGGGATCTGATGCCCTTTTCTGGCCTCCCACAGTGTCTCTGTCTCTGTCTCTGTCTCTCTCTCACACACACACACACACACACACACACACTTTAAATCTTTAAACAAAATAAGTCAAAAGTGATAAATAAGGTACTATATATGAAAATAAATTCAACAAAAAATAAATGAGTGGAAAGCTGGCTCAGAGGATAAGAACACATTACTGCTCTTCCAGAGGACCACGGTTTAGTTCCCAAGACCTATGTCAAGCAGCTCAAGCCTGTAACTCCAGCTGGAGTTACACATTAAGTAACTGAAGATCATCATATTAAAGACAATAAACCAGGCTCAGAAAAATAAACATTGCATGTTTTCCCACATTCACGGAATGTACAACAACAAGAGACAGATGTAGGAAGGGGACTATTTAGGAAGAAGAGGACCTGTGGGGGATGGTGGAGATAGATAGAGATGGTAGAGGGCAAAACATGATCAAAGAACAACACATGCATGAAAATATGATGAAATTCATTATTTTGTGTAATTAATAATATGTTGATTCAAGAAAA
>NW_008357929.1:10037596-10081736 GCF_000622305.1 Nannospalax galili | reverse complement strand
TAACTTTCACTACAAGCACAGTAAGTAAAATAAAATATTCTTCTTTGATCTTCTCATCTCACAGCCTGCTCTTACTGTTTCTTTTGGTTTAATTCTTACTGACCCTGAATGCCGATTCAGGTCAATCCATAGATGACTTTTGTATTTACATTTTCTTCCTAATCGATCTCTATAACTTCAGGACTTGAAATGTTCCGTATCAGGTTCCAAATTATATTCTTATCTCCTCTCCTGACTTTTGCTGAAATTCATATGTGTAAACACAACTGTCAATTGTAATATACGTTTCCACAAAAGAAGCATTATCCAATCCTAAATGCCAATAAACCCCTCACTGAGACACTGAGACGTGCTTGGAAGAGGAGTCAGAATTTTAAACTCATAGGAGATGAAAGCAGAAGGAGACTAGATGGGAAGAGGAAGGGATCATTGGGTGAGAGGAAAAGGTCATGAGGGTTGAATGTGAAAAAATACATTATACACATGCATGAAAATATGATGAAATTCATTATTTTGTGTAATTAATAATATGTTGATTCAAGAAAAAAAAATGATCTAATAGTTCTACAACATAATACCAAATTGACAGCATTCTCATAGGTTGCAGCAACTCTATATTAGGTCTATATTCAAGAGAAATGGAAACATGCCTGCTCCAGATCTTGTACATGGATATTCATGCCGTAGTTATAACAGCTCCAAAGTGGACATAGCTCAGATGTTCATCAACAGATGAATAAACAAAATATTCATATAGTGGAGTATATTATTCAACCACAAAAAGTAACTAAGGGCTGATATTTGCCACAACATGGATAAATCTTTTTTTTTTTTTTTTTGCTCTTTTTGAGACAGGGTCTCCCTGTAGACCCAGCTGGCCTAGCACTCACTTTGTAGACCAAGCTGGCCTCAAACTCAGAGATCTGCCTGCCTCTGCCTCCAAAGTGTTGGGATTAAAGGCATGCACCACCACGCCCAGCTAACATGGATAAATCTTAAAAGCATGCTAAGTAATGAGGCCAAGGCAGATTTTTTAAAAGACTATGAGTCTATTCATATTAAATTCCAAAATAAGGAAATATTTATAGACAGAGACAGACCAGCAGTTCATTAGATTGGGAGGGAAGAGAACAGGAACAATAGCTAAAGGGTAAGAGGTTTATTTTTGAGGTGATGAAAATGTTTAAAATTGTGGTAGCACACAGCCAGAATCTCAGCCCTGGGGAGGCATGCCTGCACTACATACTCAGACCTTATTTCAAAGTCAAAAACAAAAACAAGTTTTTATATCTGTTAACAGTGGCTGCATTTACCTGTGACTACACTAAAAAGCTGAATTATACCTTTAAAGGTTGAATTGTGGGGCTGGAGAGATGGTTCAGCGGTTAAGAGCACTAGCTATTCTTTCGGAAGACCTGGCCTTGAATCCCAGCACCCACATGGTGGCTAACAAGTCCATAACTCCAGTTCCAGGGGATCTGAGGTCCTCTTCTGTCCTCCTCAGGCACTGCACAACATGGGTGCTCTTACACACATGCAGACATAACATTCATACACATAAAAATAAATTTTTGAAAAAGGTTGAAATTATTTGATATATGAATTTGATTTTAATAATTTTTTTTCAAGGAACTTACAACCATTTCAAAAAATATACTTGTTTCTATTTTTGACAATGTGGCAATACATTACCTCCACAGTGTCAGGGAGAATGAAGTCTTCTGCCTGCTGCAGGGACATGTGCAGGCTGTGCTTTCCTTGCAGGCTGTCATTGTCCTTTTGGAGCCTCACCAGCTCTTCTGAAACCTGCTCTCGTGACTGCATCAACACTGACTGAAATAGAAACAGATGCTGATCACAGCCTGGAAGGTAAATCCAGTCTGCTAATAACCACACCAGAGAAAAATCAAGGCCAAACAATGATGTTTAAGGATAGAAGGGTACATAATAAAATTGTGCAAGACTTTTTTTTTGGGGGGGGGGTCTTTTTGAGACAGGGTCTCCCTGTAGCCCCAGCTGTCCTGGAACTCACTATGTAGACCAGGCTGGCCTTGAACTCACAAGAGATCTGCCTGCCTCTGCCTCCCGAGTGCTGGGATTAAAGGCGTGCACCACCACACCCGGCAAGACTCTTTTTTTTTTAAAAAAAAAGCTCAGAACTTTTTTTCCACATTTATATTGTAGACACTTGTGTGCCACAGTGTGTGTGGAGACTAGAGACTAGAAAACAACTATGTAGAGTCTATTTTCTCCTTTTACGATGGTTCCAGGTTTCACTCAGGTTGTCAGACTTGGAAGCAAGCACCTTCAACCACTGAGCCATCTCACTGTTCCACCCACCTGCCATTTTTATTTTCAGTCTCTCTCTCTCTCTCTGTGTATATATACAGTCAGCAAGAAGCCAGGCAACAAGGCAAGCACATGAGCTCATTTCTACTATTTCTATCAATAGTTCAAAAATAACCATTGTTTCCTCTACCAATAGTTCAGAAATAACCACTGTTTTTCCTGCCTCCCAGAGCACAACAGGACCAGAATCTTTTGCTCAGTGGAAATGGCTGACATAAATAAGGCCTTTATCAAATAGAACATGTATCCCACAGAAGACTAGAAAGGCAGTATCTCTACCTCCCATTATACACAATAAAAAAAAAAAAAAAAAAAAAAAAAAACTAAAGAATTTTGAAACAAGTAATTTTTTTAGAGAAAAACTTTTTGTTGTTGTTGTTGTTGTTGTTTCTGAGACAGGGTCTCTCTATAGCCACAGTTGGCCTGGAACTCACTACGTAGACCTGGCCTCTATTTCACAGAAATCTGCCTGCCTCTGCCTCCGAGTGCTGGGATCAAAGATGTGTGCTACCACTCCCAGCAAAGTGGTTAAATTTTAAGGTCATAAAAAGAATAGTGATACCATGTAAAACATCTTTATTCTTAGGAGATTTATGCTGAAATATTTAGGAGTGCCATAATGTCTACATCTTAATTCCAAATAGTTCATCACAAACCAAACATACGGTATCTGTACAATAGTCCTACATGTACACAGTCAGAGATGCAAAGAGCAGACAGATACTAGAGTACTAATGTAGCAAAGTGTTAGCAACTGGTGAATTGGAGACTTTTTTGTTATAGTTGCTTTGTTTTTTGTTTGTTTTGAGACAAGGTCTGTGTAGCCCCAGATGGCCTGGAACTTGCTATACAGACCAGGCAGGCCTCAATCACAGAGATCCACTTGCTTCTGCCTCCCGAGTACTGAAGTTAACTGCATGCACCACCACACCTGGTGAGTTATTTTTTATTTTATTTACTATTATTGTGTGTACATGATGTATGAAAGTGCAGGTGTCCATGAACCATGGACATGTGGCGATCAGAGGACAACTTTTGGGAGTTGGTTCTCTCCTTCCACCATGGGTTCCAGGGATCTAATACAAAACATTAGGTTTGCACTTTTACCTGCTGAGCTATCTCACTGGCCCTGAAGTGACAGTTTTTTAAGAGTTGATTCCATAAACTCAGAGAATGTGAACTTCAAAATACAAAGGCGGAAACAGTAAGATTCCAATCCCTAAATCTGCAGGGACTTAAGACACTGAGTTTCTCTTTCTCAGCATAAGAACCATTCATTTTGAGAAAATGGCCAAAATGAAATGTTCAAAGGATGCCAGCCTAAATTCCAATAATTCTCCATTGTCACCTAATCTACATTCATTTTTAATGGAATCGACTTGCACAGTGTCTGCAGAGGCAGATGGGCTTTAACAAGATGGCTGGGCATGGTGGTGCACACCTTTAGTCCCAGCATTCAGGAGGCAGAGGCAGGTGGACCTTTGTGAATTTGAAGCCAGCCTGGTCTACATAGCAAGTTCCAGGTCAGCCAAGGCTCATAGTAAGACCCTGTCTCAATCTACCCCACCCCACCCCAAAAAAAAGATGAGGGAAAAAGATACAGAGGACAACTCCATGAAACTTTGAGAGAATGTAACAATTATTTTCACTACCTATGGAAACAATGAGAACTTCCCAGACAATAATTAGGATCTGAGGGTTCCCACAGACCAAGTGCAGAATTTAGGAACTCAACCACCATTTTGATTTTTAAAAGCTTCTCACAGTCATTCCAGAAGGAACAATTCTACCAGAATTGACTCAAGCCAAAGTTCCAACTTTGAGATGAATGAGGAACAAGGCAAACACAGTCAGACTGGTAAGAAAGGAGAATCGAGCTTCAGAAGGACTCCATAAAGGCTCTTAGCAGCTGCTGCTCATCAAGCTCTGCCCAGCCCTCAGTTTATGGCCCTCTGGAAGGTCCTCAGATCAACAGTTAGAACACATCTTTAAAAAAAGTTTTTTAAATTTCTTTCTTTGTATTTTATGCATATGAGTGTTTTGCCTACATGTATGGAAATGCACCTGTGTTGTACAATGCCCGAGGAGGCCAGAAGAATGTGTCAGATCCCTGGAACTGGAGTTATGGATAGTTGTTAGTTGCCATGTGGGTGCTGGGAATCGAACCCGGGTCCTCTGCAAGAGCAGTCAGTACTCTTAACCACGGAGCCATCTCTCCAACCCCTAGAATACATCTTTTATTTTTAATAAATCCTGGAAAATTAACTACATTATTCTAAGTAAATAAGCTGCCCAGGAAAAGCACAATGACCATTTGAAATCCATCTGAGTTACAGATGTCAATTCTTTTAAGCCTGTATTTTGAACTGAAAACTAAATATTGGTCTATCATAGTTTACTCTGTTTAGGTTTCCCAAGGGAAAAAAAATAAAGATGAGAAGATGAGGAAGTCTGCTTAAAAAGGAAATGATCTCTTTACACTACCTTACCTATCAATAATATGCTTTACAGTATTTAACAGTAACCACACTGCACAGGGTAAGAAAGTTGTATTAAAAATGATTTCAAGGTAAAACAATCAGAAATAAATAAAACACCCATAACAGTTATTTAAAATGTTGACTTACCATCTGTTCCTGAACATCCCTCTGTGCTTGGGAAAAGCTCTGTTGTAACTCTTTAAGTAAGTCCTCAGATGCTTGAGCTCTTAAAACAAGTGCAGAGATCTTAACAGAAAATGCATACATGAAAAGATACAGTTACTAAATTAGTTTTATCTGAAGCTACCCCTGCATCCCTTTAAGCCCATCCCTCACAGTTTATGTTGTCCACAGGAATGACTCATCTCTCATTCAACCAATGTGTGTATGTGCTGTATTTCAAGCCTTCCAGGTACTGAAGGGTATCTACCAAAGCCCAAGCTGTATGCTACCATACATCAACAAACAGCAGCAATTGGTCTCTAGAATGATGAGAACCCACAGTCTAGTTACAGATGTTTTAAAAAAAATTTTTTTTTCTTTACATAAAGTTTTTTGCCTGCATGTATATAAGCAACGCTCCTTAAAATCCAGAAGAGGGCACTGGATCCCCTGGAACTGTAGTTATAAATCGTTGTTAGCTACCATGTGAGTGCTGGGAACCAAACCTGGGTCTTTAGGAAGAACAGCAAGTGCTCTTAACCATCAAGCCATCTGTCCAACCCCACAGTTAATATTTTTAAGGAGTTAAAAAAAAAATCAATTAAAAACTGGAAGCCTGGGACTGGCAAGATGGATTAGCAGGTAAAGGTACTTGCTGCCAAGCCTGAAAACCTGAGTTTGATTCCTAGGACCCAAATAGTTAAAGAAAGACTCAATGTGATCTCCACATGTGTGCTGTGGCCAATACATGCACAGATATCATTCATAAATAAATAAATAAACAAACAAACAACCTTTTTAATATGGAAGTCAAGAAGTCAGGAAGGGAAGTCATGGAGAGAGGTAGGGATGGGGAGGAGGAAGAAAAGGGGGAAGGCGGGAGGGAGGGGGGGAGGTAGAGAAAGAGGAGGGAGAGAGAAAGCACATCTTTAAAGGATAAATGAATCCTTTGTGAGCTAACTATATAATCTTCTAAGGTAGATAACTGACGGGTGATACATACGCTATTAACATCACTAAACTCTCAACTCTTGAATTAGTTTTACTATTTCCAGGAAGAGTATTATTTGAAAATTGATGACTCACACACAAAAATTATAAATAGAAGTAATTTTGTCTAGAGATTTCAAAAACGATTATCAGAATCTTACCTCTAGTCATGACAGATTAGGCAATGTGAATCAAACTACTGAGAAGTAGAAAAGCTGTATAAACACATAAAATATAGGACTGGGGCTAAGAGAGAACATCAGTCCATGGTCCAAACCCAGCTTCAAGGCCTAAAAACTACATCAATGACCAGCACAGCAAATGACATTGGTGCAGAAGTGACACTTTTTTCTTGGGGGTAATCAACAGCTACCTAATTGAATTTAAAGCCCACTCAATGGGAGGAAACTCATGTGTGGCAGTGTAAACAGAGCCAATTATACATAGCTGGAGAGATCATAGATCTTAGAAAAAACTCCAAGGTTGTCACATCCCTAGACAAATGTAATTTCTTACTATGTGCAAAATATGGATCCTTACATCTACAGACAAGTATCCCAGTCACCACCCATCAATGAAGCTTCTTTTTCAAGAGACAGAGATAATCACAGAGTTCCACAATTGGTCACACATAGAAATTATCTGTGAATTGCCCAAGCCTAAATGGCACATCTAGGGTGCAACTTCTGCACCTAAGGCTCACGGAACATAGAACAAGGGATAAAGGAAACACTAATGCATCTTTCAATCTCATCAATGAAGCTCCTTCATGCAACAGAGGGCCAGGAATACAAAGGTCGCAAATAGTCAAAATGTTGAGAATAGGAGTCTTCAGAGTGTGGGTCCTTGGACCAGACTCCTATTAAAAAAAAAAAAAAATCCACTCACCCAGGGTTCAGGGATAATTTTGGAAGAGGGCAGAAAGATTACAAGAGCCAGGGAGGAGGTGCATGGCCATATGGAAATAGTCCTACAGGCTCCTGGGACCCTTCTCATATGAACCTATAGCAATGGTGTCAGCATACACAAGACCCATGCAGACAAAAACCCAGCACAGAACTGTGAAAATGAACAGCAGGCCCCAATCGTAGTAGAATTATTGGCAGCTGATTACTGCTAGGTGAGAAAGAGCTGATCTTCTTAAGAGGGAGGGACTCTAGATAAGCTGACTAGATCCCAGTGGATGAACTTGAACTGAGAGACATCTGGGGACACTAACTTTACATGATAGGCCTTAAAATAAATGACAGAATGTATGAACTCCAGTTGGGGGGGCTATGGGGGGTGCCAAAGGGGAAGGGGTTCTAAAGGTGATTCCCTGTATGAAATACACAAAAGTTCAATAAAAAATTATCTATCTATCTATCTATCTAGCTAGCTAGCTAGCTATCTACCTATCTATCATCTATCTGTCTATCTGTCTATCTATATGGGGCTGGAGAGATGGCTCAGTGGTTAAAAGCACTTGCTATTCTTGCAGAAGGCCCGGGCTTAGTTCCCAGCACCCACATGGTAGGCTCACAACTGTCTACAACTCCAGTTCCAAGGGATGCAATGCCCTCTTCTGGCCTCCACAGATACTACACACATGTGGTATACATACATACATGCAGGCAAACGATCATACATGTAAAATAAACTAAATCTTTTAAAATGATAGGTAGACAGATAAAATCGTTTTTTGAAGGCACTGGATAACTAACAAAGAGAATGGGGCAGAGTGTCTGAAATGCTTCTCTAGAAGTATGTGCCAATTCCAAAAAGAATAGCTGTGGCACAGAGCAGAGCATCTGAGAGCACTTAACCCTCAATTTGCTACCCTTAAGAGTGACTAAAGAGTCTCGGATACACCAAGCAAACAACCTGATAAACTGGGTACACAAGTACCATATCACTGGGGAAGGGAACACGTTCAAATAATCCAACCTTCATAACTTTACATATCTGAATTCCTGTAAGTGCATTAAGAAGATCCAGGATTGTGAGCACCATAAGGAATATGGCTTCATCTTGGGCTTTTATATTAGTTCAGCCATTTTTTTTTTTTTTTGAGACAGGAAATCATATACCCAGGATGGCCTTGAAAGGCCCCTATGTAGCCAAGGATGAAGGATGCCATTTCTCCAGCCCATTGTCTTATTGGTTTTTTTTTTTTTTTTTAAAAACCCTATTTCCTTGTATAATTGTTTATAAGTGCTGTATATTGTTTTTAAAAATAACTGAACTGGCCAGGCGTGGTGGCGCACACCTTTAATCCCAGCAGAGGCAAGCAGAGGCAGAGGCAAGCAGATCTCTGTGAGTTCAAGGCCAGCCTGGTCTACATAGTGAGTTCCAGGACAGCTGGGACTACAGGGAGACCCTGTCTCAAAAAAAAAAACCAAAAAAAAAAAAAAAAAAAAAAAAAACCCTGAACTGGCGCTGGAGAGATGGCTCAGTGGTTAAGAGCACTGGCTGCTCTTGCAGAGGACCTGGGTTCAATTCCCAGCATCCACATGGCAGCTAACAACCATCCATAACTTCAGTTCAAAAGGAATTTGATACCCTCTTCTGACCTCTGTGGGCATTTCACAACATAGGTCCACTTATATACATGTAGGGAACACACATACACATTAAAAAAAATAAAGTAAAATATTTTTAAAAACTGAACTGGATTTAGCGATGTAGTTCAACTGGTAGAGTACTTGCCTAGCATGCATGAAGCATTTGATTTATTCCCCAGTACCACATAAGCCAGGTTTGGTGGTATATGTCTGTAATTCCAGGACTTGGGAGTTTGAGGCAGGAGGATAAAAAGTTCAAGGGCTGCATGCCAGGAACAGGCTTCTTCTAAGCCAGATAATAAAGGAGTAATATCACAGACATGGGAGTTAGAAAAAGTGCCCCTAATTCTATATATCAGGCAGAACAAGTTCCAAGCTCATTCCTGAGCTCCATACACATCCCATAGAGTGTAACAAATGCCCTGATAGCTGAGCCTGCACTGGGACTACTACTCAAAGAGGGTAAAGGGCAGGAGGGCCATGAACATGATCAGACTGACTGCCTCCTAAGACAAGGCAAATCAAAGCAAAAATCACCAACACTGAGAAGCTCAGTGTTTAAGAAAACTTGCCATTCTCCCAGAGGACTTGGCATCAGCTCCCAGCACCCACATGGTAGCTAACAACCGTCCATAACTCCAGTTCCAGGGGATCTGGACACCCTTTTCTGGCCTCTGTGGGGCACTGCATGCACATGGTGTACTTACAAACATGTAGACAAAACACTCATAAAATACACATAAAATTAAAAAGTAGTAAATAAACTATTTTTTTAAAAAAGAGGAAAGAAAAATCAGGGCCCTCAGATACTCATTCAATTCGTGAGCTGATTATTTTGAAAGAAAAAGCCCTATACAACAGATACCATAGAAAAATCAGTAAGCACTTTTTGTCTCAGAGAAAATAAAACTGCCACATTTTCAGAGCAAAAAAAATAACTGTACTTTTAAACTTTTAAATGTAATGTGAACAGCTCAGATCCCTCCTACACCCCATTCTAAAGCCCTCACTTACCTGGTGGCTTGAGTCTTCAGTGCTCTGCTTAATGAAATCTTCCAGCTCCTGTTTATCCCGCATTGTCTTCTCTAGCTGGTCATTAGCTTGCCTTAGCATTACTTGAAGTTTCTTCACCTATGTAATTTAAAAAGTCAACTGGATTATTTTGTAAATTTATTTTTTTTTAAAGTGGGGGAGGCTGGAGAGATGGCTCAGTGGTTAACAACTAACAACTGTCCATAACTCCAGTCCCAGGGGATCCGATGGCCTCTTCTGTCCTCTGTGGGCATCACATGACACGGGTACACTTGCCTACACAGAGGCAATATACGCATACACATAAAATAAAAATAATAAATAAAATATTAGAAAAAAAATAAACAAAAACCAACTCCAGACAGAATCTTTCTCCTTTTTTCTGAGAAACATCATAGACTTGTCAATTCAGAAAGAAATGGATAACCTCAAGAACTGAGCCATGCTTTACAGTTAGCAAGTAAGTGTTTCACATACATGGCCTCATTTGAAAACTACTTGTCTGATGGGCCCTCTAGGTTCCAGTACTGGCCTCCCTTGTCTACTCTATCCCTTTCCTCTGATTTGCAATTCACATGAACACCCTACATTTTATGAAAGTGAATTACAACCATTCCCCCACTTAAAAGTCCTAGTCCTAATGTGGCTAGGCATGATGGGGCACACCTTTAATCCCAGCACTTAGGAGGCAGAGGCAGGTAGAGCTCTGTGAGATCTAGGCCAGCCTGATCTACATAGCAAGCTCCAGGTCGGCTGGGACCACAAGGAGACCCTGTCTCAAAAAAGACCAGGAAAAAAAAAAGGCCCTAATGCCACCAAAGCTGCTCGTGCTGGGGTCAAACTTAAACCACTTTATCACCTCTCCTCTCTGATCTCAGCCTGACCTTTCTAGGCAGTTTCTTCTCACAGCACATACCAGTCACCTGAACTATTCATGTATCCCAGAACGTAACATTCTTTCATGACTTTGTACATTGTCCTCTCCTTGAACACACTTTTTCCTTCCCTGCTTCTCCTAATTTTTAAGAAATATTTCATTTATTATTATTTAATTTTATGTGCATGAGTGTATTGCCTGAATGTAAGTGCACCCATGTCATGTAGTACCTGTGGAGGTCAGAAGAGGGCATCAGATCCCCAGGAACTGGAGTTACAGTCGTGAACTGCCACGTGAGCAGTGGGAACAGAACCTTGGTCCTTCTCAAGAGCAGTCAGTGCTCTTAACTGTTGAGCCATCTCTCCAGTCCCGCTTCTCCTAATTTAAACCCAGGTTCTAAAGCAAACACAAGTGTTGCCTTTTCTGATGTTCTGGTCTGCAATGCTGAAACCTGTATCTGCACTGCCAGGATTCAGAAGAATGTCAGGCAGAGGAGAGCCATCAATATAAAATCTACAGAAATAAAGAATCCAAGACAGCACTTTCCCAGGTCACACTATCCAATGTCAATTATGTTAGTTTTGTAAATAGCTTTTGAAATTCACCTCTAAACTAGCAACAAAGAAGAATACAGATGGGGGAGCTCAATGCCACTGACACTTGAAAATACTAGAGCATCATTCTAACCTGCTTAAAGTTCTTTTGATGCCAAAGACAATAAATAATGTCCTCAACAACCAAAGAACAGTTAAGAAATACAAGAAAAACATCTTTTCCTTACATACGCTTTCTCAAGCCTACTCTGGCTGAATTCCACATCATTATCTGACTGCCATCAATGTACCCATTATTCAGCTCTGCATTTGAAAAATAACTTAAACTTGTCAATGTTCATATTCCAAATATGCCTAAATTCTATGATCCTATAAATTACCATTAATTCAACAAATTTATGACAAGTAGGCAGTAAGCAATTAACAGCCCAAATTCTGATTAATATGGGATTAAGTTAAGCTTTTATTGTGTCAAACCGTCATGGTAATTCTCACCTCCCCAATCTCCATATCATGCAGACCTTGGTGTGGATGAGACAGGGCCGACATCAAGTTTAGGTGTTTGGGCTCCAAGTAGATGGGGTGCAAGGAGAGATGAGGTGGTGCTCCTCTAAGGGCTAAGCTGACTGGTATGGTGTTAGCATGCTAACGAATCACAGACACTCAGAGTCCTACTGGGCTCTCACTGGAAATCACCTGTCATTGTACATGCCAGATTATTTCATAATTTAACAGGATCGATACACTTCAGAAAACAAATTGGGGGGGGGAAGAGGATTCTGGGCCAGGTATGATGGTACACACCTTTAATCCCAGCACTGGGGAGGCAGAGGCAGGTGGATCTCTGAATTTAAAGCCAGCCTGGTCTACAGAGCAAGTTCCAGGTCAGCTGGGGCTACATAGTGAAACCCTAACCCCCCCCCAAAAAAGACAATTCTGGGTCTCCAATGAAACTCACCTGGTCTCTTGTTTCAGCCTCCTGAATCTGAATTCCTTGCAACTGTTTTTCATAATTGGAACACATATCACAACGTCTACCAAGTTTATTTCCAGCATTATGGACCTGAAGGGCACCAAAATTGCCTCTTATCAAGCAGAACAAAATAATTCTAAATCATATACTTGAGGAACAAATGCACATTCTTAACACTGTTACTCAATGCACAAAATAAATTTCTTCAGAGTTTTTTTTTTTTTAAAGTTAGACTATAGGGTCAGATTCTAAAAGTTCATAACCTCTCACACAAGTATAACCAGAAAATAAGGGACAGAACTTATCACCAAAGGCCACAAAACACTACATTCGAGGTAAACTCAAAGCAAGCAAAAGGTACTCTACTGTGCACTTGTAGTTTAAATCAACACTACCTAACCAACGGAAAAGAAGAAAACAAAGAACAGTGCCGATCCCCACCTCCAATCACACACTGGGTATGAAACTACTAAGTAGCACTTTCTATGTTTTGCCTGACACCAGGGAGAAGCATCCATTTCAGATTGAAAAGGTTGTTCCGTTTATTCCTCAAGTGTTTCTGTAAAGAGAAGTAGCCCTGAGTGGGGAAAACACTGGAAGTCAGGAAACCTAGATTCTGACCCAGGTTTTATACTGAGTTAAGGGAACATTTAACAAGGCTTGAGTTACTTCATCCATAAATTGGGGACAATCGTGGCCTGACTGCTTCATTATAATCATAAAGCTCAAAGAGATGAGGTATGTGAAAGGGCTCTGAAATCCGTAAAGCAGTATGCAAATACATATTTAAGTTCTTATCTCCTAATCATCTGAGTCTGAAAATACTCAGAGGAAAATTGCCCTCATTAAGACTGCTTCTTTTCTCTCCCCTATTTTCCACCCCCTACTTAAAACCACTCTCGGCATCAGCTGCTAGTTTACATTTGCATTTCAAAACTAAAGGAAAAATGAGTAAGTGAATCATGGCATATATTCAGACTTTCATAAACTGCAAAACAAATCCAGGCCATTCTTAACTGTGACGCTTGTCAACACCACTGGTCTGCCAGATCCTTTCTCTGTGACTGTCACATGGAAGAGGCAAAGCAGACTATGACAAGGCTGGATCTGTGTTTATAATACGTACTTGCTGGCAGCATGAGCCTACACTGACTCCAGGAACTATCTACTGAAGGATGAACACCAGAGTTACCCACTGTCCTTCCGAGTGAGAGGAGCACAGGCTACGGTGGCACACACCTATAATCCCAGCACTGGAGAGGTGCAGAAAATCAAAGGTCATCCTTGGAGTTCAAGGTCATCTTCATTATATAGCGAGTTGGAGGCCAGCTTGGGCTACATGAAACCCTGTCACAAAACAAGAGAGTAAAACGAGCAAAGGTCAAAATAACTTACCTCTTTCTGCAGGAGATTCCATTCTGTCTCACTGACTAGGCGGTAACCACTGGGGGACACATACGCACTCTCCATGCCCTGGGTGACACTGGAGAGGAGAGATGCCGTCTCTTCTTGTTCTGGTGTCATTGCCTTAATTGCTCTTTCCTGATCTTTGGTTAACATAAACCCTGTTGGCATCTGCAGTGACCCAAGAGATACAGTATCAAAGTTCTCAGACACAGAATCTGCTCCAACCAGTGGCCCAAAATCCGACTCATCCAAGTTTCCAGCAGATTTTGCTTTGTAGTTATAGCCTAAAGCTTTGGATTGCAATGAGCTCGAGGTTCCCAAGCTATCTGTAGACTGAGCTCTCCTGAGTCCATCTTTAAACACGTCATTGTCCGATTTACTGAATGGATCTCCAGATAGTAACAGCATGTCTGCATCTAAGGAATGGACTGATCCATGGGTGCTATCTAAATGTTCCTGAAATGGGAAAACATGTATTTCCAAGTTAGATAATTCTCTGAATCCTAAAGGGAAAAACTACCATAATTACATGTATTTTATTACACATTATACATGATAATTTGCTGCCTTCATATAATTATTGAATAACCACTTATCAAATGTCTTCTGTATGTTGGGCACTACTGAGGGTGCAGGTTAGACATGTGAACAAGATACAACTTCTTGATTCTGAACACAAAGCAATTACAGTCAACACCAAAACTGCAAAATACCAGGTCTGTAAGTCTAAAACACAGACGTGTGTATTTAGCAACTACTGAGGATTGAACATAGAACTTCATGCATGTTGGTCAACCACTCTGTCACTGAGTTACATCCCCCAGGGGTAAGTTTAAAATAGATTTTTAAAGTTGGGAAGTAATACACATAATACCAGATATCTCTGTTAAAAAACAGAATTAAAAATAAGAGAAACATAGGGCTGGAGAGATGGCTCAGCAGTTAGGATACTGGCTGCTCTTGCAGAGGACCTGGGTTTGGTTCCCAGCACCCACATGGCAGCTAATAACCATCTGTAACTCCAGTTCTATGAGATCCAACTCCCTCTTCTGACCTTTACAGGCATCGCATGACACGGATGCACTTATATACATACATACATGTAATACACTCATACACATAAAAAATAAAGTTTTTTTTTTAAGTAGGAGAAATATTTCATTGTAAGTCACAAATTCTCCTTTCCTGTTTTCCTGACTTCCAAGCATTCCTGGATGACTGCATTACCCAAATGTCATATAATATTTGGCTGAACCCCAATATCGAGACATTCTCCTGGGAGTTTAACTATTAAAAAATGCAGAGCCAAATCAGGTCAAGCAGTCCTTAGTGTGTACTCCAAAACAAAGAATGTACAAAAACAACGACATCATACTTTTCAGTATCTACCAAGATTTTTAAAACTTTTCTAATGTCAGGCTATCGACAAACATGAAAATATAAGCCACTGGGGAACTATATTACATGTAGCTCAGAGTAAACCTACAAACTAAACAGAAATATGATGCCTGTGAAAGTAAAGAATATGCCTTTATTCAACTTCACTGCAACTTTTTCACCAGCTGGGAAAGGAGGTGGCAGTTACAAAAGTGAGAATGATTTCCCCCTTTGTTCAATGCTGGAGATCAAACATGGGGCCTTAATACACGATAAGCAAGCACTCTACCACTGAGCTATACAGTCCTTCTGATATGGATTTCTAAGCAGCAGAGTTGATATGAATAAGACTGAATAGCATGGACAGTAAGCAGACAAGTCTGAGTAGTGAGCTGAGAATAAAGGATAAAGCTAGAAGGGCTATTCAACTGGGAAAACCCTTGTAGATCAAGCAGGATACCTTAACTTTTATCCTGATGACACTAGGTATAAAACTGTTTCCTTCACTGAAGAGGAGGTGTCAGCATGAGCTTTGAAGATGAATAGAAGGATTTTAATACTCAGATGACAGAATCAACATGTGAAATGGAGAGTGTGGCACAAGACAATGACTAAAGTGGTTATTATGCAAAGTCTTCTGAGGACTGGAGAGATGGCTCAGTGGTTAAGAGCACTTACTGCTCCAGAAGACCCAGGTTCAGGTCCCAGCATCTAACATGGTGACAAATAACTATTAACTCCCCAACTCCCCAAGCAAACAATTGAGTTTTTTTCCCAAAACTATAACCCTCTTATAAATGGCTTCAACAGTCCGAGTAAGGAATTTCTACTTAATGATGTAGGTTATGGGAGTCAGTGGTGGTTTGAGTATAAGAGCAGTCCAACTGCAACCACACTTAAAAAAAGTGAATTTAACAATAATGTTGAGGATCCAATGGCATATGAAGAGTTTGAAGGCAGAAAACTTAATGAAGAGGTCCTCACCACACTGTAGGTGTGAGATGGACAGACCACAGGACAACACCTTACATACTGTACCCCTGGATCCCTCTACTCTACACCTTCCCAACAACTGTACTGTTTGTCTAAGCCTCAAGATAATCTGCCAAGCTTTACCCTCTTTTCTCAAAGCTTAAGACCTAAAATGGGACCTGAGCAGGCAGGATGCTCCTGTAATCAATCCCAGGACTTAGGAGGCTGAGGCAGAAGTGATCTTAAGGTCAGTATGGGCTCCAGAGCAAGACCTATTCTAAAAAACTCTAAGCATTTAGCAATATTTATAACTCACATTATAATTCAGATACCAGGGAAGCCCATGCCCACACCTGAGTGTCTTATCATTCCCCAAGCACCTCTCTATTAATCTCTGTGCTTAAGTCTAGGATAAAAATCTCTTTAATTAAACCTCCAACTCTGCTTCAAAACAAAAACGCATCATTTAAAGACTTATTCTAATGCTTGAAACTTTGGAAATACTGGTAAAAGGAACATCTAGTTATTTCAGATGGTGAATAAAAAAGTTCAATACACTTCAAATAGTGCTATAATGCTAGAAAAATCAGCTGAAAATACTGCCATTTTATCTAATTTTCAGCTAGTCACTTTCCTCATAAACAAGGTCACTGATGTATAAACTAAAAATGGCAATGTGTATGTAATTTTTTTTGAGGCACCTTAAAGTCTTGAGCTCCAGAAAGCCTCCCACTTCAACATCCTCCACCCACCATATATAATAATTTAAATTACAGATTCATTATACCTCTTCATTTGATAACTGGGCTGAAGATTCTTCTTGAGCTAAAGCACACACTACTGGTATTTTTACTTCTTCTTCAGTATCTGTTTTTTTATGATCTTTTCCCTTATTAAGCCTTTGTTGTTCATCATCCTCCTAAAAGGAAGAAAAAAACATTTTATTAATTACTTGGGTAATCTATACTTAAAAGTCATACCGGCCGAGCATGATGGCACACAGCTTTAATCCCAGCACTAGGGAGGCAGAGGCAGGCTGATTTCTGTGAGTTCAAGGCCAGCCTGGTCTACATAGTGAGTTCCAGGCCAGCTGGGGCTACTGGGAGACCCTGTCTCAAAAAGACCAAAAAAAAGAAAAAAAAAAAAAAGGTCATACAGTTCTTTTACCAATGGAAACAAGTAAGAGCAGAGACCTCTATGATAGCATAAAACTGGACACAAGCTTATTTGTTTTGTAATCACATACAGGGAGCCCCTGGTCATGACAAACCATTGTAATATTATAAGCACAAAGTAAGACTATCAGCAAGTAACTTTAAAGAAAGCATACTGTATGAATGAATGTAAGGCAAAACAAAACACTCTACTCCAAGTAATTGAAAAAGGAAAACTACAAAGAATAATCCCATCTTACTATGGAAAATGGGAAGTTATTCTGACATTACACATCCATTTAAAACAAGTACATATGCTGGTACATGGCTATAATCCTAGGACCAGAAGGCTGAGGTAGGAGAACCACAAGTTCAAGGCTACATAATAAGAACCTGTCTAATAAAATCTAAAGGAGAAAAGAGAGAAGGGAGGAGGGGAGGAAAAGGGAGGGAAAGAGGAAAACATAGGATAGGTGAGACATAGAAAACACAAAAGGCCAGATATGGTAGTGTATGCCTTTAATCCAGCACTTGGGAGGTAGATGCAAGTGGATCTCTGAGAGATAAAGAGGTCAGCCTGGGATGGTCTACATAGCAAGTTCTAGACCAGGTGAGGCTACATAGTGAGACCTTGTCTCAAAAAAATAAAAATAAAAATAAAAAAACAAAATACAAAAGTATAATCAAAGTCTAAGTAGTGATGCACTCTATAAAGATGAATATGATAAACTTTTATGTCTAGTGAAGAGGGGTAAACACACAATTATAACACAGGTACATACAGGATTCTGCAGGAGAAAAACAAAGACTGATTTCATTTAAGGGAGCCAACAAAGGGGACCCAAAGGAGGTAACACTAGAGCTGAATCCTGAAATATTAGCAAGATGAATTTGCCAGTCTAGTGAGAGGAGACAGATAAATGTTCCAGGAAGAAACAAAGCCTTTGGAAGGCTTGGTGTAACAGGAAATTACATGACTGAAAAATGGGCAGGGACATGAGATGAAGGCCAGGGACAAAAGGGCAGGTGGTTAGAGTCTGGCTCAAACTTTTCCTTCTTCAGCCAGCTTCCTAATCAACAAAACAGGGATGGCTAAGTAGTGCCTGCCTCACAAAGTTTTGCTGTTTTCTGAGAAGTGTGTAAGGTAAAGCTTCATAAAGCTTTAGCACAATGCTAGCACACTGTAAGAGCTCAATAAATGTTAATGAAGACCTTCAGCAACTATCTTAAAATACTTATTTTTATTTTATGTGTATGTGTGTATTGCCTGCATGTAGGTAAGTGCACCCATGCTGTGCAATGCCCACGGAGGGCAGATGAGGCTGTCAGGTCCCCTGGAACTGGAGTTACGGACAGTTGTTAGCTGCCATGTGGGTGCTGGGATTCGAACCCAGGTCTTCTGCAAGAACAACCAGTGTTCTTAACCACTAAGCCATCTCTCCAGCCCCATCAGCAGCATCTTAAAACTAAAGCTTAAGAGTGTCTTAATGGAATAAAGGGATAAAGGGCTGTACTTTGCAATCAAAATGCTTAGGTGCACAATGTCTTCATTCAAGATGTGTAATGCTGAGTGAAGAGAAAAAAATTCAAAAAAGAAACCTTAAAACAAAATCTAACCCAAGTCACACATAGCAATTCAAAATATTTTTCAAGCCGGGCATGGTGGTGCACACCTTTAATCCCAGCACTCGGGAGGCAGAGGCAGGTAGATTTCTGTGAGTTCAAGGCCAGCCTGGTCTACATAGTGAGTTCCAGGCCAGCTGGGGCTACAGGGAGACCTTGTCTCAGAAAAACCAAAATAAATAAATAAATAAAAATAAATTAAAATAAGTTAAAATAAAATTAAAGTAAAATATTTTTCAATATGTAGGAAAGCAGAGGACATGTACATAGCTGTCCTAGGGAAATATTTGCAGACATACACAATATGCCAAAGGATGTTAGCTGTGACACTATTTGAGATGACAGAAGGCACAAGAGTGGAAGTGAATCTAGATGCTCACTATAAGAAGAAAGACTCAATCAAGTGTGATGCACCCACATTACCAGTCAACAAAATGAGTCAGAACGCTGATGTCAATATAGACCCAGAATAATGTTTATGGGAAGGTAAGTTCTAGGATAAACATTTACAACATAATACAAGTTGTACTGGGAAGGCATCCTGAATATATGTTCACAAACACACAGAACTGAAATGGAAAACTCTACCTAACTGATAAATGAAGTTACTTCTAGAAAGAGCAGTGTAGGAGAGGATCTCAAGGAGGATTTTTACTTGGATACTTTGAACTTACTGATTTTTTTTTTTTTTTAATTTAAAGCAAGCAACCTTAACCATGAGAAAGCATTTGTATATTATTCATGTGATTGAAACAATTTTTATTTTATTTTTGTATATTTTATTGAGTTTTATGCATTTCATACAATAGATCTTAATCAAATTTAGACACCCCCCCCATCTGTATCCCCCCCAGCATTCCTCACTAGATTCCATGCATTCTGTCATACATGTTTTAAATGATAAGGAGACAGGACATTAAGAACGCAGCATTCTGGACAGCAGCTATCTTTTCATATCATTTGGTGTCTCCATTCCAATCCTGTTGGCTTTTGGGGGTGGGGGTGGGGATTGGTTTATTGAGACAAGATGTCACTTTGTAACCTAGACTGGCCTTGAACTCAGCTTCTCCTGCCTCAGCCTCGTAAGTGTTGGGATTTCAGGTATAGGTCACCAGTCCCAGCTCTATCCCATCACCTCTTAATCAGGCTTTTAGAGCAAGCTCACCAAAACTCTGGTCTGCTTTGCAAACTCAGAAATCCTAGGAGAACTGGACAGCACTGCTACAAAAAAAAAAAAAAAACTCAAGAAATAAAATTGTTGCACCCTGAGGATCATTTCTAAATCAGTTTCTTTCCACATATGAGGCCATTTTTAAAACTGAAAAAGAAAAACTTTCAAATGCTTTTTTTTTTTTTGGCTATTGCTGTTTTGAGACAAGGCTTTTCCTGCCTCATACTCAAAATCTTTCAGCCTCTGCCCAGAGTAGTGGGACTGTAAGTGTGTGCCACCAGACCTAGTTAGCTACTATGTTTTTTCCTCTTCCCTCTCCTCCCCTCCCTCCCTTTTTTTTCTTTCCTTTCTTTTTCAAGAGAAGGTCTAATATAGTCCCAGCTGGCCTCAAATTCACAGAGATATACTACCTGTCTCTGCCTCCTGAATGCTGGGACTAAAGGCATGCACCACCATGTCCAGCCCACTACATTTTTTTCAAAAAATCACTGAGGGCTGGAGATGCTGTAGCACAGGATACATCACTTGCTCAGCATGAGTGAGGTCCTAGGTTTGATGGTCAAGACTTCAAATAATTAAAAGTGGTATGCATCACCTTGCTCCAGTTTAAATTAACCTCTAACATATATGAGATAGATAATATAATGGGGGGACAGGCACATGATCATTAACAATGTAAATGAGTCCTACACAGCTGTTCACCTGATCTTTCTTCTTCAGTTCTTCTACTTGTCGGAGCTGTTCTGAAGTTAGCACAATCTCCATTCGCTGCATGTCTCTCATCAGTAAACGCTGAGATTCCAGAAACTGGTCATTGGCCTTCTGCCATGTGTGTTTTAACTGGTTGTGTTGTTGTCGTTCTTGCTCCAAAAGATGGCAAACTGTTTAGGAATCCCCCCAATCAAAAACACTGCATTTTAATGGTAGGCAACTTCTTCAGCACAGGGCTACTAGACCAACATTCTATTCTGTAGGACTGCCTCTGACTGACTCCAGTGAACAACCTAAAATCAAACATGATGGCGATCTCCAAACCATTCCTCTAAGGCATATTCCTCTGGAAACATGCTCTCCGGAATATATGAAAAGGGGCTTCTCTGTTTAGTAAGTTCTAGAAATCTTGAGTTAAATTTTAAGGGTTCTTTACTACAGGACTTTGAGCTCAAGGACTTAATTATCTCTATGCTCTCTTGAAGGACAATGCATATCATTACAAACTTATTTGACAAAAAAAAACAAACCATTTTTCACAATTCAACTCAAATAACAAGAACACTTTGGGAAACACTATTCTAAAGGCCAAAATATTGTAGCCATTCCTAATTATGTCAAATACACTTTGATAAATGTGTCATCCAGGGATCCTTCTTGAGTCTGATTAGTTTTGACCTCTCAGGACCAAGGAATCTTTGTAGTGTATGTGCTGTTGAACCTACTCAGCCCATCCATATTACACTAAAGAAAGAAGAACAGGTAACACTATCTATTCACCCATCTATCCAGTCACCATGCCAAACACCGAGAGTTCTTACTCCTTACCCCAACACATCCAGCCAAGACCCAGATCTACTAGTTCTGCCTCTCTTTCAGTGTAACAAATTATCTTCTGCTTCTGCCTCAGACGCCCTTATGACAGGAGACTACCACACAGAAGTCCCTTTTCATTCTCCCACCCTCAACCTTGCCTCATGTTCATCCTTCACGACAGTATTAAGCTGAACATTTTTTGTTTATTTGTTTTGGTCTTTTTGAGACAGAGTTTCCCTCTAGCCAAAGCTGGCCTAGAACTTCCTATGTAGACCAGGCTGGCCTCAGAGAGATCCACCTGCCTCTGCCTTCCAAGTGAAGGGATTAAAGGTATGCACCATCATATCCAGCTAAAGTGAAATTTCTAAAATGAAATTTTACAGTTTAAAATCCTTCAAAGGAGGCTGAAGAGATGATGGCTCAGTGATTAAACACATTGGCTGCTCTTTGAAGGAGCTGGGTTCAGTTCCCAGGTCCGTAACACCTGTCCATAACTCCAGTTCCAGGGGACCCAACGCCCTCTTCAAGCATTCAGGGGCACTGCATCCATGGTACACTTATAGACATCCAGACACGCAGATAAAACACTCATCCACCTAAGTCAGGGGTGGTGGCACACACCTTTAATCTCAGCACTCAGAAAGCAGAGGCAGGTGATCTCTGGGAGATCAAAACCAACCTGGTCTACACAGTGAGTTCCAGGGCAGCTGGGGCTACAGGGAGACAGTTTCAACACAACAAAACAAACAACAAAAAACTCTCATATAAAGAAAAATGAATACATTTTAAAAATTAAAACTCTGCAAAGTCAGACACAAGTGCTAGGATTAAAGGCGTGTGCCACCATGTCCAGCAAAATAGTTTTTAAAAAAGACCCAGGTTCAATTCCTAGTATTGAAAAAATATGATAAAATTATTTTAAAGCCTCTAAAGGCTCATTACAGTCCATCTGAGAAAGTCTGACTTCCTTAGAATAAATTCCCCATCATCTGGTCCATGTCCAAAACTGTAGTATTACAATTTTTCCATTGTTTCTTGTATCCTAACTGTACTGAACTTTCTTTTCAGAGAGAGAGGTGAGGGAGGAGAGAGAGAGACTGGCTTCCTCTGTAGCTCAAGAACTTGCTCTCTTCCCCACCTCTGGAGTGCGAGGATGATAAGTATGTGCCATCACTGTGCCTGACTACTACTTTTCTCATCCTTCCTTAGCTGCACGCATGGGCCTGCACGCAGATTGCCTAACAAACTCTTCATAAGTCTGCTTCAAAAACCACGGAAGAGGCCTGGAGAGAAAGTTCAGTGGTTTATGGACATACACTGCTCTTCCAGAAAAAAGAAGTTTTGATTCCCAGTACTCATGCTGGACAGTTCACAACCACCTGTAACTTTGGCTCCAGGAAAATTCAATGTCTCTGGCTCTGTCAGGCACCTACACTCATGTGCACATATATAGACACATACACATAAATTTATTTTAAACATATTTTTTAAGAGCACTTAAAACTCTACTTCAGAAAACAAAACAGGCCTGGGGTAGGAAATGAGAACTCAGCAGACGGCCTGAGGGTGCTTTGATCTGGCCTCTGCTGGGTATAGGGGCTGAGACCTCAGCAGTCTGCCTGAGAGCACCTGGATTCAGTCTCCACATGGTGTAGATAGAATCCCACTGAAATGGGCCAACAGCCTATGGACAGATGATGCAGAGACCTGAAGTCCAGTGCCTTGCCATGCCTACCACCCCCTCCAAGGCTCAGCGACTTTTGCAGAAGAGGTTGGTGAAAAGAATGTAAGAGCCAGAGGAAGGGGTGGAGTGTTAACTGGAAGTGTCCTTGGACCACTATGTCAGCAATCTGTAGTCACACCTCCTTCCCATGCTTGTCAAGGAGTCAATAGGGAGTCAGTTACCCCTCCCACCCAATCAGTCAACCTTAGCTGCATGTGTGGGAGGAGCTAAGGATATATAAGCTGAGAATGCCATGCATGAGGCACCTCTCTCGCCATTTTGTGCAGCTATCGGGAAGTCACAGGATCTGTATTTGAGTGTGGATTTTCCAGCCCTGCTGTAAATGAGGGGTGCACTCGCTCTTCTGTAAATAAACCCCCACCCTAACCTCTGTTAGTAAGCTCAATAAACTCGTTAGGACTTCAAAAAAAAAAAGAACAGAGCTAATGGAATCCTTCATTACTCCACCAAAGTTGGCCCCATGTTGGCAAATCCTTTGGTCTTTGATTTCTTATTCCTATTTTCCCCCTTAAACTTCATTGTATATATATTTTTATGTAACCCACTTCAAGTTATTTCTGGAAAAATGTGTTAAAAATTGCCTCTCTTTGGAATAAAAAATTAAAATTAAAAAAAAAGAAAAAACAAAGTGATGATAATAATAAACTAAGCTCCCCAGATGCACTTCTTTCAGCTGGTTATGGAAGTACAGGTCTGTACTTCCAGCTAGCTAGGAAGCTGAGGCACAAGGATCATTTGAGCATGAGTTGAGACCCTGTCTCAAAAAGACAAAAAAAAAAAAAAAAAAAAAAAGTTTTAAAGATCAGTTTTTATAAAGAAAACCATCTATAGGACCAAAAGAGCTGGCCACTCTTCCATCAGTGGCACTGCTGTTCCTAACACATGTGCCAGCATGGCAGCTCTAACTGGCAGATGATAGCTATGGTTGCATATCTAATAACCAAGTTAAGTTGTAAGTTATACTCTTCTTGATTTTTATCTCTCTTTTCTTTAAACACATTATTTTCATTTTTTATTACATTTTTATTTATTCATTTTTTTGTGGGCAGGGGATGTGTATATGGAGGTTAGGGGACAACTTGGGGAATCAGTTTTCTCCTTCTGCCATGCAGTCCTAGGGACTAAATTCAGGTCATCATCAGAGTTGATGGCAGATGATGATTTACCCACCAAATATATTTTACCAAATATATTTTACCCAGCCCAAATATATTTTTAAAATATTTATTTTTAATTATGTGAATATGGAGGTGGGGGTAATGTGCATGTGCAACATGTGAATAAAGGTACCCATTCAGTCCAGAAGAGGGTTTTGAATCCACAGGAGCTGGAGTTACAGGCCACCAGGAACCGAACTCAGGTACCTCACAAAAGCAGGAAGCACTCTTAATCACTGTACCTGAACCATCTCTCTAGCCCCCCAAGATGTTATTTTTGATGTATGTCAGTAAAGAAATTACTGTATTCCCTTTCTCTTTTTAATTAACCTTTTTGATATTTTCCTTACATATTTTAGGAAGGTTTGGTAGTCTCAATGACTTACACTATGGGTGGGGCTGGGGGGCTTACTTTTTCTCCTTTTTCTTGAAATTTTGAGACAGGCTCTCACTAATGCAGCCCTGGCTGGCCTAGAACTTGCTATGTAGACTAAGGTGGCTTCAAACTCACAGAAACTGCCTGCTCCTGCCTCCTAAGTGCTAGGATCAAAAGTATATATCACCATGCCTGGTGACTTATACTATTTCTAGAAGGGTCGGGACTCAAAGTTTAAACAGGAATTCTCTTTGTTTTGGATACCCACTGACAGTATAGATGTCTAACTACAATAGCATATTTAAAAATGGTTTCCTGAAAGTCAAGACCCACTAAAAATGTGGGTGATTTTCACTTTTTTTTCTTTTTTTCTTTTTTGAGACAGGGTCTCCTTGTAGCCCCAGCTGTCCTGGAACTCACTATGTAGACCAGGCTGGCCTCGAACTCACAGAGATCCACCTGCTTCTGCCTCCCAAGTGCTGGGATTAAAGGCGTGCACCACCACGCCCAGCCTGATTTTCACATTTTATGCAATAATTCTGTAGGCATATATCACTTCAGTTTTCAACCATTTGGGGGAAAAAAGCTAGCTCATATAAAATCTTAAATTATTCACCTCTCTACTTTCCATAGCATCTGATACACTTAAAAGTACTTGCTAAAGGACTCTATCACGGCTAACGAAATCCTGTATATTAAAGAATGTTTCGGGCTGGGCATGGTAGTGGCACACGCCTTTGATCCCAGCACTTGGGAGGCAGAGGCAGGCAGATCTCTGAGTTCAAGGCCAGCCTGGTCTACATAGTGAGTTCCAGGAAAGCTGGGGCTACAAGGAGATCCTGTCTCAAAAAGACCAAAACCAAACCAAACCAAAACAAAACAAAAAAAGAATGTTTCTAGTATAACCTACAACAAATTATGATTTTAAAGAATAAGAAAAAGGTATAAGAAAAAGGTGGGGGCTGGACATGGAGCTCATTTGGTTGAGTGCTGCCTAGCATGCACAAAGTCAGGGTTAGACCCCAGCACCATGTTAACGAGGTATGGTGGGCACATGCCTACAATGTTATCACTCAATCTGAAGCAGGAGGATCAGAAGTTCAAGGTCAGACTTCCTGGTGAGTTCAGGGCTAGCCTTCAATTCATTAGACTTTTTTAAAATTATATCTTTATTTTCACTATCTTCTAATTTAAATTTATAACTTTCCATTGTGCTATTGTAAAATATAGGCAACAAACCACAGTAACTTAACCATCCTATGACTTGAGCACCAACAAAAATTAACGGATGTTTTCCTATTTCAATAGAGTTGTCTTTTGTGGGCAGGGGAGAGAGGAAAGGTCTCTATCCTAGGCTGGACTCCAACCCACTAACTGCAGCCAAGTAGCCAAGGATGACCTTTAATTTCTGATCTTCCTGTCTCTGCTTTCCAAGTGCTGGGATGGCACACATGCACCACCACTCCCAGCTTCAAATATCCTAAATTTATGTTCATCACTGCCACAAAACTGCAGTGATTATTAAACGTGCTACTAGGGGCTAGAGACATGGCTTAGCATTCAGAAGTATTTGCTGCTCTTGGAGAGGACCTGGGTTTGGTTCCCAGCACCCATATAGCCGCTCATAGCTGTTTGAAACTCTAGTTCTAGGGGGATCTGATGCCCTTTTCTAGACTTCATGGACACCATGCACACATATGGTACATATACATACATGCAAGTACTCACACATACACATAAGTAAAAATTTTAAAACCATTACAAGTAAAAATAATGATGTTGAAATAAACCAAAAAAAATTTTTAAGCAGTATTATACCTTGTAATCTAATGTATTAACAGTACATTTATCATTCTATATTTATTTGTAGGTATTTAATTTTGTGGAATTTTTGTTTGGGGTTTTGTTGTTTGTTTGGAGAGGTGTTTTTATATTGCTTTTTTTTTTTGGTCTTTTTGAGACAGGGTTTCTCTGTAACCCCAGCTGGCCCTGGAACTCACTATGTAGACCAGGCTGGCCTTGAACTCAGAGATCCGCCTGCCTCTGCTGGGATTAAACGCGTGCGCCACCACGCCCGGCTTTGATTTTTTTAAAAATATTTTATTTATTATTTTTACTTTATGTGTACGCGTGTATTCCCTGCATGTAGGTAAGTGCACCCGTGTCATGCAATGCTCACAGAGGACAGAAGAGGCTGTCGGATCCCCTGGAACTGGAGTTACGGACAGTTGTTAGCTGCCATGTGGGTGCTGGAATTCGAACCCGGGTCTTCTGCAAGAACAACCAATGTTCTTAACTGCTGAGCCATCTCTCCAGCCCCTATTGCTTTGTTTTTTAAAATAGGGTCCCACTGTGTGACCAAAGCTGGCCTCAAACTTACTACAATTCCTTTGCTTCAACCTCCCTAGTGTTGGGATTATAGCTGTACACTACCATGCCCATTTGGTTTTTAACTTTTTTCTCCCTCCAACCTCTCCCCTTTTTTTTGGAGACAGGGTTTCACTGTGTAGCTCTGGCTGTACTGGAACTCTTTATGTAGAGTAGGCTGGCTTTAAACTCACAGAGATCTGCCTGCCTCTGCCACCCAAGAACTGGGATTAAAGATGTGTGCCACTGCATCCAGTTTCAGAAATCTTATCATTTATATGTTCATCACTACCACAAAATTGCAGTCATTAAATATGCTACTATACCTTGTTACCTAATGTATTCAGACAACAACACATTTACCACTTTATTTGAAGGTATTTGATTTTTGTGGGTTTGTTTGCTTTTTTAATGTGTATGAGTGATGCCTGCATATATGTAAGTGCACCCATATGTGCAATGCCCAGGGAGGCCAAAAGAGAGCATCAGATCCCCTGGAACTGAATTTACAGATGGTTGTTAGCCACCAGGTAGGTGCTAGAAACTGAACCTTGGTCCTCTGCAGGAGCAACCAGTGGTCTTACTGCTGAGCCATCTCTGCAATTCCTGTTTGGGGTTTTTTATTGCCATTTGTGGAATTCTTTATGTAGACCAAGCTACCCTCGAACTCATAGAGATCCACCTGCCCCTGGCTCCTGAGTGCTGGGATTAAAGGCATATGCCACCATACCCAGCTTCTTTTAGTAACTATCTGAGAAAAATACAGAGTCTACTTGCCTAACATGCTACTTCACAAGTGAAATCAAAACTATACCTTAAAAAGCAAAATAGGGGCTAGAGAGATGGCTCAGCAGTTAAGGACACTGGCTGCTCCTGCAGAGAACCTGGGTTCAATTCCCAGCACCCACATGGTGGCTGACAACCATATGTAACTCCAGTTCCAGGGGATTCAATGCCCTCTTCTGACTTCTGTGTGCATTGCACGACATGGGTGCACTTACATACATGCAGGCAATACACTCATACACATAAAATAAAAATAATAGAGGCCAGGCGTGGCGGCACACGCCTTTAATGCCAGCACTTGGGAGGCTGAGGCAGGCGGATCTCTGTGCATTCAAGGCCAGCCTGGTCTACATAGTGAGTTCCAGGACAGCTAGGACTACAGGGAGACCCTGTCTCAAAAAGACCAAAAAATAAAAAAATAAATAGAATAAGATTTTAAAAAGCAAAGATATGGGGCTTGAGAGATGGGCTCAGCAGTTAAAGAGTACTGGCTGCTCTCGCACAAATAAAAAATTTAAAAAGCAGAGTAGTTTATGGGGGTTTCTCTACCACACTCTCACTTTTGCTAGTTCATTTCCACCTAAATGGCTGTTCAGAAAAAGCACTTTAAGCAGAAAATTTCTGACCTTATTATCTTTATGCCTAGAGATCATGTCTTGTGAAGTTATTACTGTGATCATGGAGAAAAGAGAAGCCACTCACAATCCAAATGCCTTTAGCATGTTTTCACAAGAGCTTTCAAACTGACTGCAGAGCTAACCTGAATCACTAACATACTGCATTGATATTTTAGGATCTGTTACTGCCATTAGTCAACATGAACTTGACTTACATAATTCTGAGTAAAATAAAAATATACACAACATATATTTACCTTCATGCAGCTCTTTCCTCAGCTTCTCAGCATCCTCCTGTAGAACAGATTTCTGAGTATTCAAAACAGCCACATACATCTCTAGATCAGTCCTGCAGGACTTCTCAGCCTCCAAGTAATGATTCAGTTCTTTAACCTGAAAGAAGATGCAACTCTACAAAACTGAACTTTATAATCCTAATGTACATGGCAAATAAGTTATGTATATTTACTTCTATGTTTACAAAAATTAACAGCTATATTTTAAAACATACAATGATACTAATTTAGAAAGTGATGTTATCCATAATCCCAGCTCCTGGGTACATATACAGTTGAGATGGTATGTAATGCTTTTATACTATGGTTTAAAAAACAGTATTTCCGGGGCTGGAGAGATGGCTCAGCAGTTAAAAACACTGGTTGTTCTTGCAGAAGACCTGGGTTTGAATCTCAGCACCCACATGGCAGCTAACAACTGTCCATAACTCTAGTCCCAAGAGATCCGACAGGCTCTTCTGACCTCCTTGGGCACTGCACGACATAGGTGCACTTACCTACATGCAGGCAATACACACATACACATAAAATTAAAATAATTTTTTTCAAAAACAGTATTTCCAATTTTGCACTTCCAAGAAACGCATGCATATGCTTGTTTTTTCCCCTATTCAATAACACTAGATATGTTTGCATGTAAGTGTGAGTGCACAATGCACATGTGTGTCTATGTGTGTATAAGCCAGACAACTTTGGGTATCATTCCCTGGGTGGCAGCCACCTTTTTCTTTTTTGAGACAGAGTCTGTCACTGGCCTGGAACTCACCAAGTAGGGTAGGCTGGCTAGCCAGCAGGATCCAGGCACCTCCCCAGTGCTGGGATTATGTGTACCCCATCATGCCCAGCTTTTTTTTTAACATGAGTTCTAGGACTCAAGCTCTGGTCCTATTTAACTCTCCCCAGTCCGTTCGTTCGTTCGTTCGTTCGTTCATTCATTCATTCATTCATTCATTCATGTTTTTTTGAGACAGGGTCTCCCTATTGCCATAACTGGCCTGGATTCCCTATGGAGACCAGGCTGGCCTCGAACTCAGAGATCCGCCTGCCTCTGCCTCCCAAGTGCTGGGATTAAAGGCATGCGCCACCACACCCGGCTTTATTTGTTTGTTTGTTTGTTTTGGTCTTTCTGAGACAGGGTCTCCCTGTAGCCCCAGCTGTCCTGGAACTCACTATGTAGACCAGGCTGGCCTTAAACTCACAGAGATCTGTCTGCCTCTGCCTCCTGAGTGCTGGGATTAAAGATGTGCACAACCATGCCCAGCTTATTTATTTTTTTAAAGGAGAATTCCTAAAGCTGAAATGATATATTCTTATAAGCTTGCTTTTCTTTTGAAAAAAGAAAAGACAGTGATTCCAAATGTCTTAAATTAAAGGACACATTTTGGCCAATGCATATATTCATAGGAGTTAAGAGAGGAAGTCGGGCCTTTGAGATGGATCAGTCGGTAAAAGTTCTTGCCACCAAGTCTGACAACCTGAGACTGATCCCCTGGACCCATATGGTTGAAGGAAAGAAACAAGTGCCACAAGTTGTCCTCTGACCTGCAGATGTGGCATGTACACACACGGATGGATGGATGGATGGATGGGTGGATGGATGGATGGATGGATGGATGGAAGGAAGGAAAAAATAAAAAAACTTGAGAGGAAGTCATGTCAAAAAAACAGTTTCTTTACAATTGCACAAATGCAAAGTGCAGAATTTTTTTAAAACACATCTTTCCATTATGTTTATTTTCTTTCTTTTATATATTTTATTCATTTTTAAAATTTTACATGTAAACGCCAGGCGTGGTAGCTCATACCTTTAATCCTAGCACTTGGGAGGCAGAGGCAGGTGGATCTCTGTGAGTTCAAGGCCAGCCTGGTCTACATAGTGAGTTCCAGGACAGCTGGGGCTACGGGGAGACCCTGTCTCAAAAAGACCAAAAAAAAAAAATTTTTTTTTACATGTATGATTATTAGGTTGCATGTTGCATGTACCTAAGTACACGACATGTGTGCAGTGCCTGTGGAGGGTGTCAGATCCCCTGGAACTGGAGTTAAAGACAGTTGTAAACTGCCTTGAGGATGGTGGAAACCAAAACCAGATCCCCTGCAAGAGCAACAAGTGTTTTCAATTGATAAGCAATCTCTCTAGCCTCAGTATGTTTATTTTCTGGTGAACAACTACAATACTCAGACTGTTAGCAATATTGTCTAATATTTGAAAAGGTATAACCAAAATAAAATGCAATACTACCAGATAATCTCTAGGATAAAAGTGTCACTTGTTTTACCCTGTCATATAAGTTGTCCATCCCAAACTCTAAACATTTAGGTAACTTTCAACTTTTTCAAATGGTTATATCTAATTTCAAATTCAAGGTCATTTTCATGTGCTATCTAATTTCTTCAAATTTAAAATAGCCAGTTTACCTGTTTTCAGCACTCTTTACTCCTAGACCATTATATAAATTAGAAACTAAAATGATTACTCAAGCTGAAGCTTAGTTTTGTTGGAAGCTGTCAGCCACCCACAAGACAATCACCCTGCATAGCAAAGTGGTGTTGTAAGGCACTTTCCTCCAAACTTGTTACCAGGTGACAGTGACACAGTCAATGTGGCAGATATAAAAAGGTGGCATAGAACCACTAATACTAGATATTACTTCTTAGAATAAACTTTTCATTCAGTTAAAAATTAATCATTTCTATCAGTTTAGGAAGATGCTGGATATAGCAGCAGAGTACAGACATATCCTTGAATTCCACACTCCCTTGCAACTCAAACAAAAAACATGGAGCCAGGCATGGTGACTTATGCCTGTAATCCTAGCTCTCAGAAGAAGTGCTGCAAATTCTAGGCTAGTCTGACGTACACATTAAGGCCCTACCTAAAAAAAAGATAATTTTTAAAAACCACACGTGGACAACTACGAAAAAATCCAGGCAACAAAGACAGGGGTGAGGACAAACCCCTGAAAGTCCCCTTTCCAGAAAACAGATGGTATTTGGAGAAAGAGGTAGAAAGCAACACAGGACTCCAAAAACTCTACAACAGTCAACTGGGGGTCCCACACAGTGAGAGCAGCTGGATCTGCTTTATGTACTAGAACCATGAGTGAATTCAACAAATCTGTCCTGTAAGATTTAGAAGTGTGTCAGGTTAAAATCCCACTTTCATGTGTACTTTCCTCATCCCTAGTATGGCTGAACCTTGTTTTGTTTTTGTGTTTTGTTTTTGTTTTGCAGCATTATCTGTTTTCCTGCTTTGTGACTATATATTTATAGGCGTCACCTCTTTTTCTCCCTGAGCCCTGTTTTCACTGAAGGACTTTGCAGGTTTCTGTTAGTTTGGGATGATAACTTTGTCAGCTATATTATATGACCTGTCCTTTTGGTGGTGTCCTTTGGTTGGCAATTGGGTCTTTGCTTCCACCACGTGGGTTCAGAGGATCAGTCTCAGGTTGTCAGGCTTGGTGACAAGCACTTTTACTGGCTGATCCATCTTAATGGCCCAACTTCCTCTCTTTTAACTCCCCTGAAGTTATATACACATCTCTCCATCCACAGTCATACATCTTGCCTCAAAGTCTGCAGCTTCTCTTTTTACCTTTCAGATTATCTTTTATCAAAGAAATTTATATTATAATGTAGCCAAATTTGTCAATGTTTCTTCCAGAGTCAGTAGTGTTGTATTTTTTAAATCTTGATTGAGTATGGTGGTTGGTAATAACAACACATGGGAGGGAAGCAGGAAGACCCTAAATTTGAGGCCAACCTGAGATACACAGCAAGACCCTGTCTCAAAAAATTTTTTAAAAAGGAGGTTGGCACTCAACTCCTGAGTGCTGGGATTAGAGGTATGCACTACCATACCCACCTTTTTCCAGGCTGGGTTCATCTCTTTATGTAAACTTACTGTATAGTATTGGACAAAACAATAACAAAAAACCCACAGCCTAAACCAAATTACTGAGACAGATCACTAGATAATGTTCCCATCATTAATGCTAACACTGGTCAACATCCTTTCACTATATTTGATGAAAGTTTAATAATCTTTTTATTACTTTACTTTTCTGTTGCTTTGCTAAATGGACATGTGCTTGTCAAGTTGCCTTCTAAATGTTTACACCCATAGATTAGTGCTACTGTAAGCTTCAGTCAGAAAAATTTGTTTCTTTGTGGTCAGCAGGCAGTGTACTCACAACCTGTCAAGATGCTGAGAGTAAGTTATTGTTGAATGCAAATACCTCATCAGGGCACCTATAGCTTCCTTACAAGACCATGACAGAAGAGGATAGAAAGAATCTAAGAGCCAGAGGAAGCGGTAGAATGCTGTAGAACAGTCTTCAGGCAGAACATGGCTGCTACACTATTACAACATTCAGCAGCTGGGATTATCTACACAAGATTGGACCCACAAACATTCTGTCACGTGGGCTTCTCCCCCCCGAGGAGTTATATGTAGTTAGTGATTGCTGAAAGAGTGAAAGACATTTTTTACAGTGGTCTGGCGACTGGTAAGTTGCCATGCTCCTGTAAGTAATCCTAATCAAACTAATTGGTTTGTAACAACAACAAAAGACATGAAATATTTACATTAAATATTTTGTGATTTACTTTCCCTTGGGTTTTTGTCATCTCTAGACATTTTATTGCAAATAACTACATAACCTATGACCAGAGTATTGGGGCTATATAACCATAACTCTCTGGAATGTGATACTCCCTTTGTGACCATATGAAAAAAAAGTTAACAGAAAATAAAAAAATATATCATAATGTTCAAATAAAGCATAATGTATCTGAAAATAATAATACTTTGTCCCATGTACTATCCTAAGTGTTTAGCTATACCAACTTAAATAAATGTTCCTCATAACACCCTTCCCTTATAAGTTAAATAGTCATATCATCTACATTTTTTTTTTTTCCTTTTTGGACCCCACCTCCATTATGCCCCATTTCACAACTGAGATAGGAAAGATGAAGAAATGTGCCCAAGTCACCCAACCTACTAAATTCTGAGCTTTTAACTACTGAACAGTTTAAGAAGAATTCCTCTTTATGGCCACTATTGTTTATTTTATTTTTTGATTTTTTTGAGACAGGGTCTCCCTGTAGCCCCACCTAACCCAGAACTCGCTATGTAGTTCAGGCTGGCCTCGAACTCAGAGATCTGCCTGCCTCTGCCTCCCAAGTGCTGGGATTAAAGGCATGCGCCACCACGCCCGGCTTCATCCTTTTTTTTTTTTCTTTATAATTTTTTATGAGCACGTACCTCCATAAATTCATGTGTACTACACATGTCCAAAGTGTACAAGGAAGCCAGAGGGGGCATCTCATCCCAGGAACTAGAGTTACAGGCAGTTTTGAGCTGCCATGTGGGTGCTGGGAACTGAACCTGGATCTTCTGCAAGGACAGCAAGTACTGTAAACCACTGAGCTATCTCTCCTGCCCTAATCTCTGGTTGTTTATTTCCCCTTTAATCTATTGTCTATTAGTACTTGCTCAACTCAGTTTCATTTTGGTCAGAATTTACATGGTGTATTTTTATTTATTCCTTTATTTTTTGAGACAAGGTCTCGAACTGTTGCCTAGGCTGGCCTCAAACTCCTAGCAATCCTCCTATCTCAGCCTCCAAAGTGTGAGCCACCAAGCCTGGTTTAATATCTTAGGTTCACTCTTACCATGTGTTTTATTTAGTTGGATCTTATAACAAATATACAGAATTTTAACATTTATTTGTGTGTGCATATGTGTAGGTACATGAGTACCACAGTATGCACGTGATAGTTTAAGGACAACTGCAGGAGTTGGTTCTCTCCTTTCACCACATGGGCTCAAGGAACACCTCAAGTCACCAGGCTTGGTGGCAAACACCTTACCTACTAAGCCATCTTGCTTATCCTAGATTCT
The DNA here is from genome assembly GCF_000622305.1 of Nannospalax galili. Classification (NCBI taxonomy): domain Eukaryota; kingdom Metazoa; phylum Chordata; class Mammalia; order Rodentia; family Spalacidae; genus Nannospalax; species Nannospalax galili. Next base: position 10,047,294 of record NW_008357929.1, on the reverse strand, counting down.
TTTTTTTCCCATATTTTATTATTACTTTTATTTTATGTGTATGAGTATACTGACTGCACCCATGTCATGCAATGGTCAGAAGAGGGTGTTGGACCGCCTGAACTAGAGTTACAGATGGTGGTTAGTCACCAGGTGGGTGCTGGGAACTGAACTCCGGTCCTCTGCAAGAGTAGTCAGTGCTCTTAGCCACTGAGCCATCTCTCTAGCCCTAGCGCCAGATTCTTAAAGTTCAATGTGATCAACTTTTAGAAGACTTATTGATACTATTTAGTAGAATTATTGATACATTCCCACTTATTTCTATATTCCTACTTTGATAATGTTTCCATTGTTTCTTTCCTATTTTTATTTTTAAACTTTGTGTTAGCATATACTAATCATATATAATAGTGGGTTTCATTATGACATTTTCTTACCTGTACATAAGATCACAATGTATTTCGATCAAATTCACTTTCCATTACCTTCTTATTCCCTCAGGCTCCCACTAATGCCCTTCCTCTCCCAACTAGTCCCCTTCTACTTTCATGTCTTTCCCCTATGACCCTATGAGTTTCATTACGGATGTTTAAAGGAGCATGGGTGAGAGTTTGTTTCCAAGAGCATGGGCACCTGACTAGTGGTTACACCACTGAAGAAAATGTCTCTTCCAAGTCCATCAACCATTAACTACATAGGAATCTACACAGAGGTGTGGGGCACCATGAGACCTTCCCCTTCTATGACAGAGTTGGGGGCCCAATCTTGTACAGGTATTCATAGCTACGTGTTCAAGAGTGAAACAGCTATGTCATGCTCAGAAGTCAGCTTTCAGCTCTCCATACTCCTCCCCGCCTTCTTTCCTCTGGCTTGAACATTCTTGAAACCGCTTTTTCTACGATCACTTTTTAAAACATTTTACTTTGTGTGCATGTGTATGTACGTGTGTGTATGGTGCAACGCACACTATAGTGCACATGTGGAGATCCAGGAGTGTCCTCAGGACAACTTGCAGTTCTCTCCTTCTACCATGTGAGTCTCAGGCTTGGAATCAGGCGCCTTTATCCACTGAGCTATCTCACTGTCCTCCAGTTTTCTTTCAATACTTTTCAGTGCTAGAGATCAAACCCAGGCCCTCATGCATACTAGAAAGTGCAAGTACTCTACCACTGAGTTATACCTCTAATCTCTTTCAGTGGTAAAGCAATTGCCTAGCACATTCAAAGAGGTCCTAGGATCAATCTTCAGCACTATAAAAAGAATTAAATATTCCAACACTCCATTAATATTTCCTCTGGTGTCTTCTGTTTGTTTTGTTTCTTTTCTTTAACTATCTCATGTAGCCCAGGCTAGCCTCAAACTCACTACTGTAGCTGAAGATGACCTTGAACTTTGGATCCTCTTACCTCTGTCTCTAAGGTTAGGATTTGGGGACGTAGGTCAACATGCTCAGTTTATGTAGTGCTGAGGATCAAACCCAGGGCCTCGCCCATGCTAGAGAAGGACTACACCAACTGAGTTACAGTCCCAGCACTGCTACATCCCATAACCAACAATTTAGTCATACTATAGGTGCCTCATCTCTAAAAGATCATCTCAAATTGAGCTGAGATGAGAAAACAAAGTTAACTTTGAATACTTTCTTTTCCTAAGTAAGAAAATTAAGGCTAGGGCTACAGCTCAGTTGTCAGACGGCTTTCCTAACATGCCTGAAGCCCTGGATTTGATCCCCAGAGCCACATAAATGATACATGGGATACACAGCAAGTTCAAGGCAAGCCCATTTGTTTAGCAAAATTTTTTTTAAAAATCAGATTAAGTTTGATTTTGATAAAATAAACACTAACTTTGAGCACAAGTAGTCATTGTGCATCATCATCATTCTGATTTAACATACTCACAAGGTCAAAATTATCACAATGCAAGTTTGGGATATATATAAAAAAAATTTTTTTTGTCTTTTTTGAGACAGGATCTCCCTGTAGCCCCCAGCTGTCCTGGAACTCACCATGTAGACCAGGCTGGCCTTGAACTCACAGAGATCCACCTGCCTCTGCCTCCCAAGTGCTGGGACTACAGGTGTGTGCCACCACGTCTGATGGTTTTTTATATTTTAAACAAAAGTCAGTCTGAAGATGTATCGTCTAAATGATTCCCCACCACTACCTCTTAAGTGATTCTAATTTTGCTCCTGGCATTAGGGCAGATGGATTACAATGTTTCACAACCTTGGAGGCCTCCAGCTCTTTAATCTTGTCTTCAGCTTCTGTCAGTTTATCTTTCAAAGCTGCAATTTCCTTCTCCATGGGCATCACGACAGAACGAAGTTTTTCAGCATCCTCTTGGGCCTGCAGTTATAATGAATTAAATATTACAACTTACTAATTTATTGCTTTTCTGGCTCATCTATTTGCTAAAAATCAATATAAGAACTATACCAGATACTTTATTAGCAGTCATAAAATTAAATACCAATTTCTAACTTTTAAGCTCCTTTATTTTCTTAGAATTTTTAGTAGCATATATATTCATTATACTTACAAAATGGTGGGTTTCAAAAATGTCTTCATTCCAGTGTACCATATAATTAAAATGCATTAACCTCAACCATTAACCTCTTGTCTCATTCTCTCCATTGGTCTCTTACTCAAAATAGCCCCCTTATCTTTTTAATGAAACACACACACACACACACACACACACACACACACACATGATAGTATTATTATTATAATGACAGAAGGTCATTAAAAACAAAAGAAAATCTGAGAAGCTGTTACAGCTAAGCTGAACCTGCAAGAGGAGTAACCGCATGACTAACCACAATATAGCCTCCTGGATGGAATTCTCAAAACAGGAAAAAAATGACAATAGGTGAAAACTAATACACTCTGAATACAAAGAATGGACCTTTGCTAATAATGAATTGACATTAACTCATTAACTATAACAAGTACAACATACTCATGTGAAATGTTAAGAAAATTGGGCATTGAACTTTGTATCACCTTCACAAATCCTTATCAAGAATAAATCTTTTAAAATATTTATTATTGTGTGTGTATGTGTATGGGTGTATTGCCTACATGTACATAAGTGCACCTGTGTCATACAATGCCCGAGGAGGTCAGAAGAGGGTGTCAGATTCCCTAGAACTGGAGTTTTGAATGGTTGTTAGCAACCATGTGGGTACTGGGAATTGAACCCAGGTTCTCTCCTTAATCCCAATGCTTGGGAGACAGAGGCAGGCAGATCTCTGTGAGGTCAAGGCCAGCCTACTAAGTGAGTTCCAGGCCAGTCAGGGCTACATAGTGAGACCCTATCTCAAAAATAAAAAATAAAAATAAAATTTCAGTGGGACTGGGGAGATGGCTCAGTCAATAAAGTGCTCACTACATTTAAGTATGAGGACCTGAGTTTGGACTCATGCAAAAAGTCAGGTGTACTGGCACGCATCAGTAATTCCAGCAGTGGAAGGCGAGAATAGGAGGATTCCTTGGAATTGCAGGCCACCCAGCCTAGCTGAGTTCCAGATTCAGTGGGAAACTCTGTCTCAAAATGTAAGGTAAATCAGGGGAAGTAGGAAGGAGAAATTGGAAGTGGATATAATCAAGATACACTGTATGCATGTAAGAACTGTCAGAGCACTAGGTATGATGGCGCACATCTTTGGTCCCAGCACTCTGGAGGCAGAAGCAGGAGGATCTCTGTGAGATCAAGGTCAGCCTGGTCCAGGAGGAGTTCCAGGACAGCTGGGGCTACAGGGAGATCCTGTCACAAAAAGACAAATAACAAACAAACAAACAGGTGGAGAAGCTCAGAGGAAGACAGGTGACAGAGACCTCTGGCCTCCATATGCATACATGCCCCACCATACACATAGACTAAATGGGTTTTATAAAGATAAGATTTAATTTTTAAATCAGAATGTTTTAAAGGACAGAGTGGTAATTGTGAAATGCTGTCTATGCAAATTCTTAAAGAGCAGAGCAAGGGCAAGTAGCCAAAGATCAGCAGTCATCATTCTTTAAAATTACAGTATTTTTACATTTTATTTATTATTTTTATTTCATGTGTATGAGTGTATCGCCTGAATGTATGTGAGTGCACCCGTATCATGCAGTGCCGTGGAGGTGAGAAGAGGGCTTCGGATTCCCCTGGAACTGGAGTTAAGGGCAGTTCGTAGCCGCCATGTGCGGGCTGGGAATCAAACCCGGGTCCTCTGCAAGAGCAGCCACTGCTCTTAACCACTGAACCATCTCTACAGCCCCTATTTATTATTATTATTATTTTTTTTTTTTTTTATGTGTATGTGTGTACTGCCTGCATGTAAGCAAGTGCACCTGTGTCGTGCAATGCCGCGGAGGTCAGAAGAGGGTTTTGGATTCCTCTGGAACTGGAGTTAAGGACAGTTTGTAGCCACCATGTGGGTGCTGGGAATCGAACCCGGGTCCTCTGCAAGAGCAGTCAGTGCTCTTAACCACTGAGCCATCTCTCCAGTCCATTATTTTGTTTCGAAAAATATGGATACATATAAATTCATAAAACAATTTCTGTAATCAAGATGTTCAAAGGCCGTTTAAAATGTTCTCAATAATAAAATGTCGTTATTAGAAAAAACAATGAGTCTTTCTGTAAGAAACAGCATATTTTAAAATGAAATGGAGATTTTTAAAGGTTAAAAACTCAATTTTCTGTCTTACAGGGTTTATACTGAATTCAATATAGTATAACTGTATTTACCCAACTGTGAACCTAAAAATTTTATAGCCACTTTTGAAAGAGATATATCTTTGCTCTGGAAATTGTTATTGAGTATGTTAAAGCTGTAATGAAATGCTTCTTCTTAAAAAAAAAAGTCTCATATTTAGTTGCCCTGTGTTAAGGCATTCTATGGTACTGTTCAAGAATAGTATGTGTAGCATTTATTACACAGGAACGGGGCTACAGGGAAAAAAAAAAAAAAAAAAAAAAAAAAAAAAGAAAATTAACAAGCATTCCAAAACTTTCGTTAATCACACAATTATCGGGCAACAACTCAGCATTTACTGAGCATCTACTTATAGAGACTATTCTAGGAACTAAGCTTATGCCCTCATGGAGTTTGCATTCTAGCCAACAGACAAAAGCAGTAGCAAATATACCAGAAGGTGAGCTCTGTTTTCTAAGAAAATGTGCTATGGAAAGAGAAAACCTGAAGCAGGATACAAGAAATCAGGAGAGTCATGGAAGCTTGGGAAAGAGGTAGGCAGGTTGCAATCATAGATAAGGAGGTCAGAATAGCCTCATGAAGAATGGCATCTTATCACAGATCTGAAGAAGATAAGGCAATTAGCCTAACATATTATCTAGGGGAGGGCAGTTTGTTACTTAGGACTATGTACTATACTTAGGTCAATGTCAAAGAGTTTCTTTTTTTTTTTTTCTTCCCTTTTGGTCTTTTTGACCAGCTGGCCTGGAACTTGCTATGTAGACCAGGCTGGTCTTGAACTCACAGAGAGCTCCACCTGTCTCCATCTCCCAAGTGCTGGGATTAAAGGCATGCACCACCATGCCCAGCTGTCAAGAGTTTTTTTTAACAGAAAGCATAACTTCTAGCTCTACAATATTTGTTACTTTGCTTTAGCTTGAAAAAATTCTATAACTGAACATATTATATTCTTTCATACCTTTTTCATTTCATTTTCTAAATTTTCTTCCTCTTGGCCTTCAGACAACCTTCTTCTTAAATCAGCTATTTCCCGCTCTGCAGATTCTCGATACTGTGCCCACTGTGTTCGCTCCTGCTCCAGTCGAAGGTGAAACTGGTGTTCATAGTCACGAACTGTTTCTACAAAACATCACGTTTTCATGTCTAAGATTTATGGGGAAAAAAACCTCTGGTACATTACAAGCTTTAAGTTACATAGAGAGCTTGTGCCAAGTTGTTTAGAAAACCTTTAATTCACTGAAAAAAAGAATCCTAGTTCTTACTATGAGAAGAAATAAGGATGTTATTACTTCATCATCATAAATTTCCACAATAAATCTGCCATATATTATTTAGATTTAAACAACTTGTTTCATGTTGTCATTCTACGTAATTAAGCATGTGTGCTGGAAGGAAACGGGCTACACTACTGCACTGCCTTCAGATCAGAAGCCACAAGTTGGCCCTCCACAAGTCCATTTCATCCCCTAAGCCATTCTTCCATAGCAACTAAAGATTTCACAAATACATATTTTTCTTACAAATCTAAACAAACAAAAATCCACATTTAAATTCAGCTTTAAATATTACCTGTAATCTCAGTCCTCCTTTAATATATTATCTCTCTAACACTCATTCTAACTCTTCGTTTTTAAGTCTGTTAAGAGACACTGGTAACATGCCCAAGTACACCACCACTGACTTCCTTTTTATCTGACATCTTGACAACACTACATAAAGCCACAAATGAACTAAGGATACAGTTTGAGGCCATCTGAAAATGATCTCAATCATCAGAATTTGATAATCTTAGAACTAATCTTTCTTTGTCTTTACCTTTCATAACAGCCTGAAGTGAAGCAACTTCTTCTCTCCATTGTCTTTTAACTTCGTCTATAGCTTCTTGCTTAGTATTCTCAGAGACTGTAGCAATCGCCTTAATATTCTCCATCTCTGCCTGAGCTTCCCACAGCTGTGTCCGAAGGTGTCCCAAATCATCCTGTGCTGCTTGCAACACTGCATTTTGCCTCTTCAGATCCTCTGGGGAAGAAAGTACAACTTTCCACTAATGAAGTGTTCACTTTATCAGACTCACAGAATAATGAAGAAATTAGATTTTAAAATGTTAATATATATTATGAAATCATTTTAATGGAAGAAATTTAAAATATGCTGGGTAACAAAAAGAAATTATCAACTATCTAATGACACTGTAACTAAGGTAATACTTTTAGTGTTATATTTAGGCTCTTCCACCACTGGCTAAAAGAATATGATCAAATTCTTTTTTTTTAAAAAAAAAAAAAAAGTGTATTGGGGCTGGAGAGATGGCTCCGCACATAAGAGCACTCACTGCTCTTGCAGAGGACCCGGGTTCAATTCCCAGTACCCACATGGTGGCTATAAACCATCCTTAATTCCAGTTCCAGGGAAATCCAAAGCCCTCTTCTGACCTCTGTGGCATTGCATGACACGGGTGTACTCACATACATGCAGGCAATACACTCATACACATAAAATAAAAATATTTTTTAATGTGTATTGTATGCATGTCTGTATGAATGTTTGCCACATGTGTGTAGGCAGAGGTCAGAAAAGGACATTGGATAGCCTGGAACTTGGAGTTATAGGAGGTTGTGTGGGCCCACATGCAGGTGCTAGGATCCAAACACTGCTCTTCTGAAGAACAGCAAATGCTCTTAATGGCTGTGCCATCTTTCCAGTCCCAAGATCATATTCTTTAACTTCTCTGACTTGAGTGTCCAAATCTACAAAATGAGGATTCAAGATGGTCATTTCACAGGGTTGTTGCAATGATAAAATAATTTACCGTAAATATGCATAGGTATCCTAATTTACAAAAAGCAAGCCTCAGGAAACATTTCGGGGGCTGGAGAGCTAGCTTAGTGGTTAAGAGCATTGTTGCTCTTGTATAAGACTTGGGTTCAGTTCCCAGCACCCACAGGGTAGCTGACAACCATCCAGAACACCAGTTCCAGGGGATCCGATGCCCTCTTCTGACTTCCAGGGACACTGCATGATATGGGTGCACTTACATGCAGGCAATACACTCATACACATAAAAAATAAAAATAACTAAATATTTTTTTAAAAAAGAAATGTCTAATAAAAGAAAGCTGGATTGCATGCTAATTACTAGGTTAGGGTTGAAAAAGTTACAGTTAATTTCTTAGTCCCCCATGTTACCATCTTTTAAATATTAAATTGACCTCAAGTTGTATATTACATGATTTAAGCCTAAATGGGACATATATTTGATGATACTGACATCTAAAAAAGATGAATGTGTAACGTTTGGGATGCAGTTCAGTAGTACAGCACTTGCCTAGCATGTGCAAGCCCTGGATTTGATCCTCAGCACTACAAAGAAAAAAAAAAAAAAGAACCTATTACCCATATATAAGGATAGATCTCTATTCTCTGACTGCCAACTATCATTATTCTCTACATTTAAAAAATTCTTATGACTACCAAGAACATAAAATGTTCAACTTTTAAATCTACATTTCCCTATTAGGAAGGAGTTTTGAGAACATTTTCACACATTTATTAGTAACCAGAATTTCCTTAGGATATATATTTTAGGCTTCCCGTCTTTCTCTCTCTCATATATATATATGGTCTCACTATGTAACATGAACTGGCGACAAATTCTCAATCCTCCTTGGAATTCTGGTCACATGCACATGCACATGGAGACCAGAGTATGACACTGAGAGTCTTGCTCCACCTATTTCCTTCAGGCAGGTTTCTCACTGAACCTGAAAGCTTGCTGTTTCAGTTAGGCTGGCTGGTTCACAAGCCCCCGGGTTTCACCTATCTCTGCGCCCCCATGCTGGAAGCCATACCAGCTTGTATGAGGGTGCTGAGGATTCAATCTCAGCTTCTCATGCCTGCACAGCAAGCACTCTTACCCACTGAACTGCCTCCTGAGCACTCAAAGGCACACATTTTAAAGAAATCAAATTCTACATCTTTGACTTTATTCAGTCTTTCTCACAAACACAAGGGTGTTTAAGAGGTTTTCCTTCCTCACCTTCCCTTTCATAAACACTTTTCTCCTACTTAACAAAAGAAAGTATTTTCAACTCATCTTGAATTTTACTATGCTTCACTACTCTGTTGTACTAAAAAACTCCTTTGTGGTATCAAACCAGAGAGACAATTTTAATTTATATATATATATAAATAGCAGTGTCAATAATAAACAATTGAGGGGCTAATTATACAACAAATCCTTTAGCAAGCCAAGTGACTACGAAGTCTACATTTAACAAAGCTGAAGGAAGACCTAATTGAAAAAGGCAAGAGATTTATGCACTCTAAAGATAAAACAGTGTAAGAGCTGATTAAATTGTTAGCTGGCAGAAGAAAAAACTTTTGAAGCTGCAGCACTATGTACTTTAAGAAAGACATCAGAAAACTGAATAACAACTGCTTACTAAAGCTCATTCTGCTTCTCCGGATTTATTCATGCTTTTATACCTATCTTAAAAACTTTTAAAAATATTTTATATATTATTTTTATTTTATGTGTATGAGTGTATTGCCTGCATGTATGTGAGTGCATCCATGTTGTGCAATGCCACGGAGGTGAGAAGAGGGCTTCGGATTCCCTCGGAACTGAAGTTAAGGACGGTTCGTAGCTGCCATGTGGGTATTAGGAATTGAACCCAAGTCCTCTGTAAGAGCAGTCAGTGCTCTTAACTGCTGAACCATCTCTCCAGCCCCTGTATCTTAAAAACTTTTAAATGCAATGAACTGATGTCAAAACCTGTCCTTTTCTACCATACACAATATTCATCTAGAGACTAAGAGCCTGACATCAGTGATAGAGCACTTGCAAGGCCTAGATTCAATCCCTATCCCCAGTCCAGGGGGGAGGGGGAGAGGAGAGAGAGGAGAGGAGAGGAGAAGACAGACTCCTCTCTCTCTCTTTCCAGCAGTCTGGGTTAGTGGGGCCCAACCTCCTTTGTCAGGCTCTCTAAGGGAGTAATCCCACTGAGTA
>NW_008357929.1:10029967-10037514 GCF_000622305.1 Nannospalax galili | reverse complement strand
TTTATTTATCTATCTATCTATCTATCATCTATCTATCTATCTATCTATCTATCTATCTATCTATCTATCTATCTATCTATCTATCTAATTTAGAAACAGGATCTTGCAATGTAGCTCAGTCCAGTCTCAAATTTACAATACTCCCAATTCTCCTGTGGCCTCCCAAGTGTCCGGATTACAGTATACACCTCCACGCCTGGCTTCATTTGACTACTTTTTAAGATGTATAAAATATAGTATAATCAACTATACCTTTCTAATAATAATACCAAAACACAGCAGAAATTGACAGGCTTTTTTTGGAGGGGGAGAATCACCATATAGACCTGTCTGGCCTCAAACTCACAAATAATCTGCCTGCCTCTGCCTCCTGAGTGCTGAGATTAAAAGCATGTGCTACCATTCCCAGCTACAGGCATATTTTTATTACTGAAAACTGACCAAATTATTTTTAAGGACTTTCAGCATTTTAGGGGATGAAGAGATAGCTCAGTTATAGTGTGCTTTCCCCGCATTCATGAAGCCTGGGTTCAAGCCCTAGCACAAAATAAGCTACCTAGCACTCCAGAGGCAAAGGCAGGAAGATCAAACTTCAGCTACGTAATCAGTTCATGGCCAATTTGAGATAAATTAGACTCTATCTCAATAAAAATAAGAAATTTTAAAAGTAAAAAAGATATTACTTTGGGTTAGTGATTCTCAAAGCGTGTTACCTAAACCATTAATAACAGCATAACCTAGTAAGTAACTTGCTAAAAATGCAAACTGTGGGATCCCAGAGTTCTAGTAAATCATAAACTCCAAGGTACAGCAATCTTTGTTTTAACACCCTGTAAGTAATTCAGATTAACAAGTTTCAAAACCACTTCTAAGAATAAAATTCTGGGGGCTGGAGAGATGGCTCAGTGGTTAAGAGCACTGGCTGCTCTTACAGAGGACCCAGGGTCAGTTCCCAGCACCATATGTTGGCTAGCAACCATCTGAAACTCCAGTTCCAGGCTATCCAATGCCCTCTTCTAGCCTCAAAAGGCATTGTACCTATGTGGTGCACTTACATACTTGCACACAAAACACTCATACACATAAAATAAAAATAAATAATCTCTAATTAAAAAATAAAGCAAAATAAAATAATAAAATTCTGAGAAAAGTAAAAAAGAAAAGCCCAGCTCAAGGAAGAAAATGCAGATTTCTGCTAATGAGCTACTTACAGCTTTTTATTGTTAAGTGGATGGTAGCTGATATTAAATCATTATGGTATTTTGATTCCACTGTATATGTTTAAAGTTACAAGATTTTAATTTAACTTATAATTATTAACAATATCCTAGATCATATCCTTCCCAACTTTTTAAACTTAAAGACTATCAAACATCAACCAACATATGAGGAATGTTTACAACTATATTTTATGAAGTGCATAAATTTTAAATTTTTTATTTTATGTGTATGAGTATTTTCCTTGCACATATTTAAATACACCTGGGTGTGCCATACTGCAGAGGCCAGAGGAGGGTGTTAAGATCCCCTGGAACTGGAATTACAAAGAGTTGTTAGCTGTCGTGTGGGTACTGGGAGCCCAACCCAGGTCCCAGTCAGTGCTCCTAACTGCTGAGCTATCTCTCCAGCCCCTAAAGCACAAATTTAAAAGGTGTATGACCACTAGTCTAGAGCAGGGGTTCTCAAATTGTGGCCCTGAGACTAGCCAATTTTGGGGACCCATCCAAAAATACCATTATTAATTACTTCTCTAGGTAATTTTTATCTATTTGAAAGTTTGAGTCTTACTGTTCTTGACCAGAGCAGTTTTTAAATGTTTGAATGGGGCTGAACACCTTAGAAGCTTGTTAAAACACCAACCATTGGACTCGGTTTCTGACTCTGCAAATGTGGGATAGGAGTCAAACATTTGCATTTCTAAGAAGTTTCCGCAGATGAGGCTGAAGTTGATGCAGCTGTTCCACAACCATACTAAGAAAGCTGTACCCATATTCTAGGCTACACCTAGAATGTAAACACCTTCCCTGACCCTTCAAATTACATCCCACATCAGATTTACTTATTTACATACTGCTTTTTTTTTTTTTTTAAAGGCAGGGTTTCCCTGTAGCTCTAGATGGCCTGGAACTGGCTATGTAGACCAGGCTGGCTTTGATCTCAGAGAGATCTAACTGCTTCTGCCTCCCAAGTGCTGGGATTAAAGGTTTACACACTCCTTTTTAACAACCTGTACCACAATGACTCTACAACTGTCTTCCTCACCTTCAGTTCAATCAATCTAAAGAACCACATGAATCTTACTCCCTTTGTACACCTAACATGAAAGTACAATGTCTGTCACATAGGAGGGAGTTAATAGTGTTTACTGAGAAATAACTAAACACTTGTTCAGTAATTCCACAAAATGTCAGCTTTAATGCAACATAGTTAAAGCTACTATTAGAATATCGATTGATATGCCAGAGGCTGTACCTTAAGTGTTAAACATGGAAAGTTCCCTATCTTGAGACTATGCAGCCAACTTTAAAATTAATCAACAAAGATAAATCTTAATAATGTAAGATTTATCTGGTTTTACAATTCCACTGAGAACCCTAGCTTCTAAATAGTATTCTTTTTCATATTATGATATATTAACTACATAGAATCAAGGTTTACGGCCAGGGAGAAGATTCAGTTGGTAAAGTGCTTGCTACACAAGCATGAGGACCTAAATCCAATCCCTAGCACCCACCCACATAAAGTTAGGCATGCTGGTTTATAATCCCAATACTGGGGAGGCAGAGACAGGAGGATGTCCGGAGCTCATGGACCAGTCACTCTAGCCAAACCTGTGAGCTCCAGGTTCAGTGAGAAACCTTGTTTCAAAAAACGAGGCTGACAGCTCCAACAGCCAAGGCTGACCTCTGGCTTCACCACTAGTGTGCAGGTGCACCCACACACGAGTACACACCTGTACACACACAAACATCAGGGTTTATTCAATGCCAGAATGAACACTGAATTACCAAGAAACTTAACATTTTAGGATGGTTTTTAGCATGGGAGCTGGAGAGAAACTTAGGAACTTACCCTCTTTAGCCAAATACAGCTCCTTAAATTTTGCTCTCTTTTGATTAAATTCTTGCTCAAGCTGCTGCTGTGCACGTAAAAATTCCGCATTTATTTTTTCCAATTCTGCTACCCGTTGTTGAAGAGAAACTGGAAAAGAAATGCTAGTTTAATAATTTTTTATAAGAATAAACCAGTAATCCAGTTGCATATTGCTATATAGTAAGGAAGCTGAAATCCATTATACTCTAGTGTATTAGTCAGGGTTCTCCAAAGAAACAGAACCAGTAGATTGAATATATATGTATAGAGGTTTATCAGCTTAGCTCACAGGATAGACTCCAAGTAGTCCGAGTAGTCCAACAATGGCTGCACCACACTGGAGAGGCTGAGAATCTGTAGTCACTCAGTCTACAAGGCTGGATGTCTCAGTAGTCCCAATATGGCACTGAAGGTCTGACAAATTCCAAAAGATCAGCTAGTCTTCAGTCTACAGCAGCAAGACGAACTCACCAGTGAGAGAGAAGGCAAGCAGCAAGAAGCCAGGCATTCTCCTCTGCACTGGCCTTTTATACGGGCTGCCATCAGAGGGTAATACCCACATTTAGGGTATGTCTTCCAGCTTCAAGATCTCTCTCATTTCAGTTAATCCCAGATTCAGTCAAGTTGACACCCAGGATTAGCCATCAAAAGTCCACCCCTTGTCAACGTGACACCCAACAGCATCTATGTCATGCTTAATTTTCAAATGAAAACAATGTTGAGGTCATAATTTCACCTAACATAACTATCCCATCATAAAATGACCAATGCATTATATATCCTAGAGTAGGTGATAAGGTCTTTGAGGAATGCTTAATCCTTTAGTACCTCATAACCCAGGTATGATCACATAGGTTCACAACACTTAACCACTTAACACTTATCTCAGTTACAAATTCAAAATAAAGAATAACACAAGTATCTGCTTAACGTGTGTATACATGCACAGGCCTATTCTTAACCAAATAGGACAAAAATACTCATGTCAATTATAATCCATGTTTCTGCAACTGGTCACGTGGCCTAAGTTGGTATTCGTAACTACCTTCCTCTACTACACATTCTGTATTTCCTCCACCATCAGCAAGCACCTCTGCAGGTCTTGGCTCTTTCCCTGGAGGAGTGACCCATACTTTCATCCCTGAGGGGTCTGGGCCATTTGTTGTCCTGTCTGGATTGGGTTGTTGCAGTTTCCCGTTGACCTTAATCACAGGACATGGTAATACCAAAAGTCGCCCTAAGGAATCTCCTGCCTTCCAGATATAATCTTCATTACCTCCATTGTGGAGAACAAGTCCAATTTCCCCCTGGTAGTCTGGGTCAATCACCCCTCCTGATACTGTTATTCCTTTCTTAGCCTGCTGACTTAAGGGCATCAGAAGCCCAAGTGTCCAGGGGGAAGTCTTAGCTTCCAGTTCAGCAAAATATTTATTCTGTCTACTGGAAGAAGCACTCCCTCCTCTGGAACCAAAACTTCTAAGCCAGCAGAGAGCACAGTCGAGGGTACAGGAAGTAAAAATTTTCCTAGGGGTTCACTAGGGGTGATAGTGAAAGGAATCATTCCCACTTCCACCCCTTGATTCCTGGACCCGTGAATCCTGGCTGCTAATCATTGAGCTGCAGCAGCCTCATTTACTGAGTTTGTGTCATGCAAACCAGTACTTAACCTGCCCATTCAGGAGGAAGAAGTTTTCTGGAGAGCCTCACAATACCTGACCTTGAGGCATTAGTGGTAAACAAAAGGATCCAAGAAGCCTTTGATCTGACCACTCCCTGACCCTCAGATACAGGTGGGGAAATACAGCAGTTGTAACTAATTGAGTTCTTCTGTATAAAAAGACAGAGCTGAAATAAACCGAGGCTGGCAGTATTCACTGTGAGCCCTCCCAAGAAGGGTCTTTCCTGTCTTCATTTCTTTCAATCCTCACTCCCCCTTCAGGTACTGTCCGTTTTGGCCAGCTGGCACCGGCACCTGGCTATAGGAGAAACTGTACCATATATTGGACACTGAGTCAAAGCATACACTGCCTTCTGGAGGACCCTGCTCCAGCCCTTCAGGCTACTGTCACCTAATTGGCACTGTAACTGTGTCTTTTAAGAGGCCATTCCATCGTTCTATCAAGCCAGCTGCTTCAGGACGGTGGGGAACATGGTAAGACCAGTGGATTCCATGACCATGGGCCCACTGTTACACTTCTTTGGCTGTGAAGTGAGTTCCCTGGTCAGAAGTGATGCTGTGCAGAATACCATGAGAGTGGATAGGACATTCTGTAAGTCCCTGGATGGTAGTTTTGGCAGAAGCATTAAGTGAAGGAAAGGCAAATCCATAACCAGAATAAGTATCTATTCCCGTAAGGACAAAACGTCCAATGTAGTCAACCTGCCACCAGGTTGCAGGCTGGTCGCCACGGGGAATAGTGCCATATTGGGGGCTCAGTGTTGGTCTCTGCTGTTGGCAGATCTGGCACTCAGCAGCAGCTGTAGCCAGGTCAGCTTTCGTGAGTGGGGGTCCATGCTGTCGAGCCCATGCATAACCTCCATCTCTGCCACCATGGCCACTTTGTTCATGGGGCACCTTCTTGATTATTAAGAGGTATGGGAGGGCCCAGACCACTGTGGGTGGTGCCACCCCTGGGCAGGTGGGCCTGTGTTGGATAAGAGAGCAAGCTGAGCAGGGGCCAGGGGAGCAAGCCAGTAAGCAGCGTTCCTCCATGGCCTGTGCTCCAGCTCCTGCTTCCAGGTTCCTGCCCTGAGTTCCTACCTTGGGCTCCCTAATGAACTGTGACCTGAGAGATGTAAGCTGAATAAAGCCTTTCCTCCCCAAGTTGGTAGTGGTCAAAGTGTTTTGTCACAGCAATGGAAAAACAAACTAGGACATCTAGGAAATTCTAATTTTTTAAAAAAGCAAGTCGTAAGTCAGGTGTGGTGGCACATGCCTTTAATCCCATGAGAGGCAGGTGGATCTCTGTGTGATCAAAGACATCCTGGTCTACATAGCAAGTTCCAGCCAGCTGGGGCTACAGGGAGATCCTGTCTTTTAAAAAAAAAAAAAAAAAAAAAAAAAAAACCAAAACCAAAAAACAAGACATACAAACAAACCCAGCAGAGGACTGGTTTACATAGTGAGCTCTAGACTACATAGACCCTGTCTCAAAAAAAGCAAAACACTTCTTTAGACCTAATATACAAACTGAATGAATGAGTTGTGTACGGTAAAACAGAACCATGTACATTCAGAAAATAATAAAGCCAATTTCAATTTTAAGAAACTTCTATAGCTCTTTTGTACAACTGACAGAACATTAATCCACTATTGGAATTACAAAATATTGGATTAGTTAGGCTTTTTATCCCATAACTAAACCCACTGTCAATATTGTTATTTCCTATTTCTTTGTTATGAGCAAAGTCTAATGTCCCCGATTAGGACAGCTGTGCTACCAGGAAATATCCTTCCATCTCCAAAGGACTCATAAGCATTATACTGAAATCATCACAATTCCAAAGGACACAGAACTACACATTCTGTGTGAAATCTCAAATATTGGCAGATTCTCTATCTTCAGATTAATGCTAACCATAGTATGGCAATGATTGGGACACATTTTTTTATTTAGGGGCTCAAAATTTGGAGCTCATTAAAAGACTACCTACTTTGGCCAACCCCAGGGGCTGTTTTGGCCCAAACACAAACCCATAACCCCACCCCTTAAAGCTGTGACCATCATCCCTTCAGAGATTTTATTAGCACTAGCTACAGAGGCCAGCAGAGGTCGTTTCTCTACTACTCACCACTCTATAAATAATGGTGATCCACCTACAATTTTAACCAAGATCCAGGATACCTTTCCTTACCTGCTGATTTTGTAATGCACATTAAAAAGGGTAGAAAAATGTATGGATGATTAGAATCATGGCTCATGACTTTCTCCCACTTTTCAAAGCTCTCTGCAATGATATGTACTTCTCTAACAAATACAAGCTAAAACTTGTACTTGTTCATTCCCATACCCCTAGACCAGCCTCACTACAGCTCTGACAGTATTAGGACAACCCAGAGCTGGAAGAGGGAACAACCGCTGCTTTGAGTTCCAAGTCACTAGCGGTAAAAAGCGTTCTGAGGTACAGCTACAGTGACACCTGGTCAAAGGCTTGATCATTTTTTGAGAAAGGGGTGGGAGAATATGTTGGGGGGGTGCATAGGAAAACACTGAAGAAGAACACAGTGGAAGGACAGGGGATTTGCCATTGAAAATTGTTTAGGAAACTTAGTGCTCTTTATTTCTGATTGTAGTTATTAGTTATCATTAAATCCCAATAGTTAAATATAACGTCTACTTAAATTACTGATTACTGCAGAAGGAAGGAAGGTCTCTGGCAAACGAAGGAATCATTCCAGAATGTATATGTACTTCAAAATAGTACAATGTACATGATTTTTAAAATACTATGTT
>NW_008357929.1:10023980-10029895 GCF_000622305.1 Nannospalax galili | reverse complement strand
TTAAACCAAAGGGGGGAGGAAATCCTTGTTCTCACTGCTCCCTAACAACTACATTCCTACCCCACCCCTACCTTCCAACAAACCACATGCATGCTCATACAACAGGCCCATGCCATTCATCATTATATTTATATTTAAGTCAAATGAGGCTAAGGAGTCAATAAAAACAAAAATACAACCTTAAAAATTACAGCCAAAGCCCAGCATTGTGTCTTACACCTATAAGCCCAGCACTTAACGAGCCTGAGATGTTAGGATTGCCATGGTCTGAGGAAAGGGTAAGTTCTGAGTCAGCCTGGGCTACAGAATGAGACTGTCTCATAAAAATAAAAAAATTCAGCCAAAGATTGTGCCTCTACTACTGCCCATTCCACCTAGTTCTGACACAGTTTAAACCCAGTCCACACCCTTAAGTCTGGCGGGCTCTCTCCAGATTTTAAAACAGATCCACTCCAGAAATCATGATTCCTTTGAGGGCGTACCAAGCAACTCCCTTATTTTCATTTTGTTTTTGTTAACTTTAAAAAGTAAAACTCCATCTCAGGGCTGGAGAGATGGCTCAGCAGTTAAGAGCACTGGCTGCTCTTGCAGAGGACCTGGGTTCTATTCCCAGTATCCACATGGCAGCTCACAACCATCCGTAACTACAATTCCAAGGGCATCTGATGCCTTCTTCTGATCTCCACAGACACTGCATGACATAGGTGCACTTATATACACGCAGGTATACTGACACACATAAAATAAAATATTAAATAAAATAAAGAGTAAGACTGTATCTCAAGTACTTCAAATATAAATGCATTTCTACAATGCATAAAGGCCAAAATAACTGCTTTTCACAAAACTGCCTTTACTACTATGTCTAGAAAAGTCAAGTTATCCCAAATAGCAGGTAAGTTTCCAAATAGGTGAATCACAATGAATTAGCAAGCAACCACAAATCTTACTGAGAACAGCTCATCATATGGAAATGCTGTACTATTTGTCTAACATGCTGATTAACAGTGCACAATAATTAGCTAATAGCTCAAATAAAAAGTACTTAGCATGGCATATAGAAAAAAATGATAGGTGTTAGCTGTTGTTTTTAAACTAAGGGTATCTAATGAGTGAAGAAAAAGGTAGAGTGATCAACTGACTTTGCATGCAGCCATGGAAAACCAGAAGCCAGTACTAACTCAGGGCTCTCATCCAGCTCCATCCTTGTGAACTTCAGGACCTGGTCCTTTCCTGTTACCACACATCCTCGATAGCATTATGGACAAATCTGCACTATGTGCTGGCTTTCAATACCACCAAACCTGAAATTTTAGCAGCATAGAGTTTTAGTATGTCAGTGTTCACAAACATGTTTCTTACATTACCACCTCCTCTAAATAGTAAGGAGAGGAGGAATCATTGAACACAAAGGCTACTTTTTTTTTCTTTTTAGGAGGACGGGGTAGGGAAAGGAGAGGGTCTTACTATGCAGTGAGCCCAGGCTGTTCTGGAACCTCCAAATTTGGTATGTAGCCAAAGCTGACCTCCAACCCAGTGATCTTCCTGCCACAGCCTGCGAAGTACTTGGATTACGGGCATGCACCATGCCACCATGGCAAGCCCTCAATGGCTACTTTTAATGCTTGCTATCCAAAGAGAAAAATTCCTACATCACTTACTCAAAACTGAATTAAGGAACAACAATTTGGAAAGAAAGGGGGAAAAGTATGATCGTAAATAGGAAAGACCCAATAATTCGTAAACATTTGACTTTCCCTAATTTTTGTTATTCTTTCTGTTTACTGAGACAGGGTCTCAAACTCTCAAACTTCCTGCTTTATCTCCCAAAGTTCTGGACTTACAGGTGTATACCAACATGCTTAACTTCTTTTTTCCCTAATTTTGATATGAGAGAATGTGCAGTAACTTAAAAATACTTTTAAACCCCAAGCTGTGTCCTACTATGCTCCTCTAATGAAGACAACACTGTACTAAATTTGGAGAGACATAATGGGAAAAGGAAAAAAGCAGTCTAAGTCAAATTTTATTATAACCAAAAACTTTGTTTGCTCAAGATCCAAAAAAAGCATAACCATTTTAAGCAACAGAACATAATTCCAGTAGGAAAATAAAAACCTGAACAGTCCCTGAAACTCAGATGTGTCAACTTGTGTTATCAATGGATTTTAAAATAAAACTATTGCTGGATACAAGAGGATGTGCTTGTGATTCCACATACTCAGGAGGCTGAGAAAGGAGGATTACTTCAGTCTAGTTCAAGGTCAGTCTGGGCAACATAGCAACCCTGTAGGAAAGAAGGGAGGAAAGGAAAGAGAGAGGAAAGGAGAAAGGAAGGAAGGAGAAAAGGAAAGGAAAAAGAGAGAATGGGAGGGAGGAAGGAGGGAGGGGAGGAGGGAAGGAGAAGCATAAAATGAAATAGTAAGTATGGTATAAACATCCACTCAATGGAATAGCAAAGCCAGAAAATACTTATTAATGAGAAGATCAAGATACAAACATATGTATGGTTCAGTATGAACTATATAAAAACACAGTAAAAACAGATTGGAAAGAATGTGCCAAACCATGGCAGTGGCCAAAGCAGGCAGGCCACACATTTGCCACAACCAACTGGGGAAAGAAGCTGCCTGCCAACATCAGCTTAAGCCACAGCATACTGCCATTAGGAGTTGGCAGAGCAGAGATTCTCTAGGCAACCTGGAAGGAAACAGGCATGGCCAAGGACATCCTGAGGGAAGCGAAGCTGCACTTTGATGAGCTGAACTAGGTGCCAGGGCTGGACCCAGAGGACACACAGCAGACCACGGAGCTCAAGAAGAATGCAAAGACTGTGGGAAAAAATTTGGCCAGTTTTAGAAAAGAGCCGCTGGTCTAACTGAGCTTGCAAAAACCAACCTGCAAAAGAAGAAAAATGAAAGGCACTGCTGACAACGTGCTCAAATCTGTGCAAACAAGAGAGGAGCCAAACAGCAAACAGCCAACTTCAAATACCAATAGCAGAAAAGAAATGCAGCCAGCAAGAAAGGTCTGATTGTGAAGCTCTGTACCGCAGAACAAAACAAACTTAATGAACAACTGAAAGTGTTCGTAGCAGGAAGGCTTTTTAAAAAGCCCTCCCCTCAACCTGAAAACCTCTACATCATTCCAGTGACTTGACTAATGACCTAAGTATGCTACGACACTGTGTGTGGAACACAACCTTCCAGAGGCAGTAACCTAAGTCTAAGGGAGCTGCTACTGGGTTAACAGTTACACAGACGAACTCTCCACCCTCCATGAATAAAATGAAAAGCCTTAAGTCTTTTTTCAAACTCTCTTAAAACAATTAAGTGTCATAATACTTCACACAGAGGCTACTAAGTGGGGGGGAGGGAGGGAGGGGGGAGGGGAGTGGTTAGCAATGAAAAATGTGCTTACTGCAGACAGAGGTCAAAATACTTTCAAAGCCACCAAATCCTAACGCATGAAAAAATCCATTCCTAAGATATTACAGACAGGCACTCATGTGGCTTCCACATGGACATAACTCTGTAACTGAATCTACTGCCTCACAGAGCAGCCAATTCTGTTATTTCCTCGCATGTTCTTAAACTAGCAGAAATATCCATTTTTCACTAATATGACCCTGAATTTTTCTGCAGCGATTTTAAGTCTCTCCTCTGGAATCACGAAGACAATTTTCTAATATCAAACATCAACTATTTTTTCTTCTTTAGAGGAAATAGGACCTAAGTCCTTTGATAACATCTTAATTCCTCAGCATTCAGTTGTTCTCTTTTCTACTAGAGGTCAAAATTCTACAGAAAATATGACACACTGGACTAGGGAGATGGCTTGGTGGGTAAAGCGCATGCTACACAAGCATGAGAATCTAAGTTCAGATCCCCAGTACCCACATAAAACTGTGTGCAGTAGCAAGCATCTGTAATCCCAGCACTCCTACAGCAAGATGAGAGGCAAAGCCAGGCCCCAGAAGCTATGAGTCAGCTAGCCTGGCATAGCAGCAGAAACAGGAGACCCAGGCTCAAACAAGATGGAAGGCAAGGACCAACACCCAAGACTGTCCTCTGATCGCTACATGCACGCAGTCACACACACACAGACACACGTATGCATGGAAGCAAGCAAGAAAAAATGACACTGATCTAAAGAAAGACCAGTAAGTATCAAATCTAGTAGAAACACTGCCTTCTTTTACAGTAAGCCTAGCTTTGTTACTTTGTTTTTGGCATAACTTCACATCATTACCTTTACCCTGCAGTTTAACCTAACAGAACACTATCCTTAAATGCTTTCCACTGCATTAAATCAAGGCTCTTCCCATAATTAGTATAACTTTAGCCATGCTGTAGGGCTGGCTGTTATTTACAACATCAAGCGAGGACCAAAGATACAGACTGTTTATTCATCACCTGAGATCTTAGTAAAGACTGATACTAACATATCACAAAGGCTACTCTATCAATCATTAGTTTCAAGTCACACTTCTTCATCTTATCCATGATTTCATAAATAGTACAAATACCTTGCTGAAGCTGAAGGTAAACTGGCTAATATGTGTAGTCAGCTAGACAGAAACTTAAGTTATAGTCTAGCAGTCATCAGAGGCTACCAGAAGCAAGAGGACGTTTGCCACAGCCTCTTGAGGGAGCACAGCCTTAATAACACCTTGAATTCAGACCAGTAATACAACTTTGAACTTCTAACCTCTCATTTGAAAATAAACCTCATACTTTAAGCCAGCCAGTTTGTGGTAATTTGTTACAGAATCCATAAAATTTAATATAATCAGTAAAAATAACTATAATAAAGAAAAAACATAATACTCATTATCAAACTGATAATTTTTCTTCATTTTACAGGCCTAATTCACTTTATTTTTCTTATATAAAAGTCCTATGTTAGGCTGGAGATGTAGTTTAGTTAGCAGAGTGCCTTACCTAGGATACATGAAGCCCTGGGTTTGATCCCTAATACTTCATGCACTGAACATGGTGACACATGCTGGTGTAATCCCTGCACTTGAGAAGTAGAGGCAGGACGATCAAGAGTTCAATGCCAACCTTGGCCACATAGCAAATCCAAGGTCACTATGTGCTTCATGAGACTTGGAGGGGTGGGTGCTCCTATGACTGGTCCTCTAGGGTTTCCAGGTCTTCGCAATGCACCAGAGAAATATTCTGGCTTACAAATTATTGTTTCCAAGCTCCTTCAATAAAGCACTTGCCTTTCAGAGACAGGAGAACCCCTGGGGCTCACTGGCCAGCCAGTCTAGCCTAACTGATGAGCTCTAAGCCAATAAGAGACCTTGTATCAAAAGAAGTGGATAGCATTCCAGAGGACTGCACCAAAGGTTGTCCTCTGGTCTCTACCGCACATGTACACACACGCAGCTACACACACACATGCACACATGAACTTATGTGCACTGCATAAGCAAAAAACATTAAATGTTCAAACCTTAATATTAAGAGCTCTAGTGAACTGAACAGCTATCAGAAGTTCCCAAACCTCAAAAATCAGAGATAACCAGACATTACATGCCGCCTCATGGAGGCACACATCATGTTGAGAAAACAAAAACAACTACAGCCACAACAAAAAAACCTAGATACAATCATGATTTTAAATCTAATTTCCAGTCTAGAAGAATTACAGAGTAGAAGAATACTGCATGTTAGGGGTGCAATTAGCAAAATTCCAGGTGTGAAAATTCTACAGGCTGGGCTTCTCTAACCAGAAGTTGGTGAGGAGAAGAGCTGGAGCATAGTAGCTGGGCTAGCTGTCCTGGATCCTGATTTGAACAAAGTCACTTCTGAAATCCAAAACAACTGGGCTGGAGGTGTACCTAAGTACACTGCTTGCCTAGCAACGTGTATGAGGCCTTGAGTTCAATCAATCCCCAGTACAGA
>NW_008357929.1:10021862-10023776 GCF_000622305.1 Nannospalax galili | reverse complement strand
TTATTTTGATATATCACAGTGAAAGATTTATCGTCCTCTTTTTTTTTTTTTTTTTTTTTTTTTTAAAAAAAAAAAAAAAAAAAAAAAAAAAAAAAAAAAAAAATCAAGAAAGTGTAAGATGGCTCAGCAGGTTAGGGCACTTTCCACCAAACCTGACAACCTGTGTTTGATTTCAGGACCCACAAGGTAGGCAACACCCAACTCTTGAAAGTTGCCTCTGACCTCTACCAACGTGCTGTGGCACATGGGTCCACATACATGTATATATACATACACACCCACACACAAACAAACACACACAAAATCCAGGAAAGGTGGCCACTAAGATGACTCAGCAGATACCATCTGCCACCAAGCCTGGCAACCTGAGTTCAATTTCCAGGACCCACATGGTGGAAGGAGAACCAATTCCTTCAAGTTGTTCTCTGAGCTCCACATGTGAGGTGACACAGGTGTTCTCTCTCTCTCTCTCTCTCTCTCTCTCTCACACACACACACACACACACACACACACACACAAATAAAATACAATAAAAAATAAATTTAAAAAATAAAATTAAAACCCAAGAAAAGGCCAGTAAAATGGCTTGGTAGGTAAAAGTACTTGCTATGCAAGCCTGACAACCTGAATTTGAAGCCAGATATGGTTACTTATATCTATAATCCTAGCACTCCTACGCTGAGACTCAAGGCAGAGAAGGAAAATGGGTTAGAAGTTCACCAACCAGCTAGTCTGGAGTATACAATACAGAGTGCAGAAACAAGAGACCTGCCTCAGGAAGGTGGAATGAGACCCCAAACTCCCATAGTTGGCCTTTGACCTCTACATATGCCCCCATGATACACCTGCACTCACACACATGCACGCACACACGTGCATGCATAAAATATCAAAATCCAGGAAAGGAAGTAGGGCTATAGCTGAGAAGCCTAGATATTAACACTCAGCACACAGGGAAGGCAGTGTATTGACACACTGAAGTTTTTACTTTTTTATTTTTGTTTTGAGACAAAGTCTCACTATGTAACTCTAGCTGTCCTAGACCTCAGCATGTAGACCAGGCTGGCCTTGAACTTCACAGAAATTCACCTGCCTCTGCCTCCTGAGTGCTGGGATTAAAGGCATGTGCCACCACCACACTTGGCTTAAGGCTAATTTTTAAAAATATTTTATTATTTTTATTTTATGTATATGAGTATATTGCCTGCATGTATGTGAGTGCACCCATGTTGTGCAATTCCGTGGAGGTCAGGAGAGGGCTTCGGATTCCCCTGGAACTGGAGTTAAGGACGGTTCGTAGCCACCATGTGGGTGCTGGGAATTGAACCCAAGTCCTCTGTAAGAGCAGTCGGTGCTCTTAACAGCTGAGCCATCTCTTAACCCTGGTTTCCTTCTTTTTAAAGCATGGATATGGATCAGTAAGATGGCTCAGTGGGTAAAGGTACTCACTACTAAATCTGACCTCTTCAGTTTGAATCCTGGGACTCAGAAGTGGAAGGAAAGACTTGACTCCAGTAAGTGGTCTTCTGACCCCCCCATACATGCACTATAGCAAACACACACACGAATAAATGTAATAAAAAAACCTTGAGTTCTATTGGTGTATAAATCACATTTTCTTTACTCATCAATGGATACTGAGAGTGACTCCATATCTTGGCCACTGTGAATAATACTGCAAAAAAACAGAGGCCTCTTTAAGCCACTGATTCTATTGTCTTTGGCTGTATGCTCAGCACTGGGATTACTGGTGCATATGGTAGTGCCATTTTTCATTTGTTAAGGATACTCCCTCCTGTTTTCCATAGCAGCTTTACTGATTTTACTTCCCCACCATCTATGTATACAGGTTGCTTCCCTTTTTCCCTTTTTTTTTTTTTTTTGCTAACCTTTTTTTAATTTTTTTTTTAATA
>NW_008357929.1:10021327-10021592 GCF_000622305.1 Nannospalax galili | reverse complement strand
ATGCACGTATATATGTAGTTAAGGTGATACAATGAATTTGAAGTTACATTTAGATATACATAGAATGTTTCCACGTGAAATCATATGAAGTGAGATTTGCTATCTAAAAATTCAAGAAAAGGATGATGTGGTGGTGTACACCTTTAGTGCCAGCACTTAGGAGACAGAGCAGGTGGATCGATCTCTGGGAGTTCAGGGCCAGCTTGGTCTACATAGCGAGTTCCAGGCCAGCTGGGGCTACAGGGAGACCCTGTCTCAAAAAAAG
>NW_008357929.1:10001923-10020254 GCF_000622305.1 Nannospalax galili | reverse complement strand
ATGTATATGAGTATATTGCCTGCATGTATGTGAGTGCACCCATGTTGTGCAATTCCGTGGAGGTCAGGAGAGGGCTTCGGATTCCCCTGGAACTGGACTTAAGGACGGTTCATAGCTGCCATGTGGGTGCTGGGAATCGAACCCGGGTCCTCTGCAAGAGCAGTCAGTGCTCTTAACCGCTGAGCCATCTCTCCAGCCCCAAGGCTAATTTTTTTAAAGTCTTATTATTTCTGTGTTCGATGTTTAAGATTAAATCAGTTTAAATATACTCATAATACCATTTCTCCATCACTCCAAGTACACAATAAAGGAGAACTGTTAAAAACATAATTATCTCATATAAACTCCTTAAATATGAAATGGTAATTAGTTAAGAACAGTCTAAAGATTTTTATCATTTACAGGGACAAAAACCTAATGCAACATCAACTATCTTTTAGAACCATGTTTGAGTGTATTAGAAAATCAAATCTTCCATGTATACAGTCCTTTAACATAGAAACAGACTGTAAACAACTCTTTATCTCCCTCCATTTGTGCTATAGAAAGGCTACACTATAGCTATAAATTCTACACCAGGGTTTGCTTATCAGAAGTTCATCATAAATAAATAAAAAAACACAAAGGTTATATTTTATTTACAAGGAAAATTAAATGTATTATTCATGAGCTTTTCAGAAATATCAAGGTCATATACAGAGGAGGGTTGGAATGTTTTTGTTTGTTTGCTTGTTTGAGACAGGGTCTCACTATATAGCCTTGGCTAGCTGGGAATTCTCTACATAGATCAGGTTGGCCTCAAACTCACAGGCTCTGCCTGCCTCTGCCTCCATTTAGGAGTGCTGGTATTAAAGGTGTACACCACCACACCCAAGAAAGATTAGAATTTTGATAAATAGCTATCCTGCCACCATGCAGACAAAGAGAAAGAATACAGATAATAACATTTACCATGTAGGGAGAATCTCAAAACTACAAAAAATGATGCGTTTTAAGAGGAGTTAAGTATTAAGAATCACCTATTTGTCAGGTATTTCATGGGAAGCAATATGGCAAAACAGCTGTGAAAACAAAGCCTGGAATGACACAAGGATCTGAATATCCATCTGTTCTACTTCTTACTGGCTGCTTCCTTTTCTCTGTCAGTGAAAATGGGAACTAGCATCAGCACATCCACCCCTCCAGGCACCACTTCAAGGCAAATGGCTACATGGTAATCAATAATAAGAACAGTAAATTTGTATATCCTCTTTTAAACAGACAATGTCAACACCAGGACTTTATACTAGGGAAGAGATCATGGATATAGGTAAAGACTCAATTTCAGAAGTATTGGTGATTATAGAGCAGCTAAAATTAAAACATAAAAAAAAATTAAGCTTATCCCCTCCCTTATCTACAGTCTCACTTTCCATAGTTTCAGTTACCAATGGCCAAAAGTCAGAAGTATCAAATGGAAAATTCCAGAAACAATTCATAAGTTTTAAATTGTGCACTATTCTGAGTAGCATAAAGAAATCTCACACCTTCCCACTCCATCTTGCCCAGGATATGAATCCTCTTTGTCTAGCATATCCACATTGTCCCCTACCCATTTATTACTTGGTAGCCATCTGCCTTATCAGACTATCTAGGTTATCCTGGTGCTTCTGTTCAAGTAACCTTATTCTACATATGATGGCATCAACACAGAGTAGTAATGCTGGCAATTTGTGCAAATGAAAGGGAAGCAATAAAGTGCTTCCTTCAAGCAAAAGATTCAAGTACAGTAAGATATTTTGAGTAGAGCCTACATTTATTTGCCTAACTTTTATTACAATATTTGATTGCTCTATTTTATAATTACTGTTAACCTCATGCTGTGCCTAATTTATAAGCTGTATTTTATCAGAGGTATGTATGCATAGGAGAACACAGCATACATGAGGTTCAGTACTACCCACAGCACCCTTCTGGGATCTTGGAATGTATGGATAAGGCGAACAACAGAAAATTCACAAACATACTATCCATATAAATCTCAAGATGAAACTTGAACATGAACAAAATCTACCAAGTCAACAAGAAATAAATATTTCCTATACTACTTAAAATGGAGTATTTCCCATTTTTTTCACACATCCCCCTCCCCCTTGCTGGAGAGATGGCTCAGCAGTTAAGAGCAGGTACTGCAGAGGCCTCAATCCATAAGCACCTACGTTAGTTAGGCAGCTCACAGCTGTCTGTAACTTCATCTCATGGGAACCTCTCTCTCTCTCTCTCTCTCTCTCTCTCTCTCTCACACACACACACACACACACACACACACACACAGTTTTTAAAGGAAACAGCATGACTCCACTACAGGCCATCAGAATACACTAATTCTTCAAGTTGGAAAACATAACTGAGCATTAGGATGTTCTTGAACTTCTGATCTTCCTGCCTCCATCTCTCAGGTGCTGAGATTACAGGTGTGGATCACCATAACCAGTATATATAGTACTGGAGATCAAACCTAGGGCTTTATTCACACTAGGCAAGCACTCTACCTACTGAGCTAACTCCCAGCCCTCTCTTGGCAGATACTATGTAAAATAACTAGCCACTGTGCTGCCAAAGACCTCTAGAAATTATTCCTCTGACCTGGCTACAATTGTGTATCTCAACTCCTCCCATCTAAGCAGGTCAGCCTCTAATGACCACAATTCTTTTTTCTTCTTTCTTTACATTTACTTATTCTGTGTATACACATGTACAAGTAACTGCCATAGCACAGAGATGGAGGTTGGAGGACAACTTGTAGAAGTCAGTACTCTTCTCACACCATGTGGGTTCCAGGGACCAAACTTGTATCATCAGGTTTGGTGGCAAGTACCTTTAACCTGCTGAGTCATCACACTGGCCTGATGACAATCCTATTCTCTACTTTCATGAAGTCAACTATTTTAGAGTTCACATGACTGAGATCCTATGACTGGATTATTTCACATAATGCCAACTTGAGCTATGCTATCACAAATGACAGAATTTCCTTTTTGTTAAAGGCTTAAGAGTATACTATTATATACACATTTCCTTACCCATTCATCTATCAATATGCACTTAGGCTGATTCTGTATCTTGGCAATAAGCATGGTAAGGTAAACACCTTTTCGTCATACCAGCTTCATTTCCTTTGGATATATACTTAGCAGTGGTATACATGGGGATCATATGAGACAGGGTCTCCCTGTAGCCAGAGCTGGCCTCAAACTCATTATGTAGACCAGGCTGCCCTCAATCTCACAGAGATCTGCCTGTCTCTGCCTCCTGAGTGCTGGGATTAAAGACCTGTACCACCACACCTGGCTGATTTTAATTTTTGAGGAACACCCCTACTATTTTCCATAAGGGCTGTAGTAATTTATATCCTTCTGAATAAGAAGTTTTCTCTACAACCACTTCAGCATTTACCTTTTGTCTTTTGTGAACAATCATCCTAAGAGCAATTCTTACTCACTGTGATCTTTGTCAACATCCCTTGATTAATGAGACTTTTGTCATGTGCCTACCAGCCATTTTGAGAAATGGCTACTCAGATACTTTGCACACTTTTTAACTGAGCTGTTTCTTGCTATTGAGTTCCTTGCATTTGGGGAGTTTTACCCTAAGTGAATGTACAGCTTCCTGTCCTTTCCTCCCAGCTGTAAACTTCATTTGCTGACTCCCTTCACTGCACAGCAGCTTTCAGTTAGGTGACTCTCATTCATGTGTTTTTGCTTTCCCCAACTAAACTTTAGAGGATCAGATCTGAAAGTTCACTGTCCAGACAAATGTGGGTATTTTCCTGTAAGTATTCTTTTAGTGTTTTCAGGTTTTTTGAGGGTTTTTTGTTGTTTTGTCTGGTCTCTTTGAGACAGGGTCTCCCAGGAGCCTCAGCTGGACTGGAGCTCACTATGTACACCAGGCTGGCCTTGAACTCAGAGATCTGCCTCCCAAGTGCTGGGACTAACAGCGTGTGCCACCTCGCCCTGCTTAGTGTTTTCAGTTTTGAGAATGACACTTAGGTCTTTGATCCACTCTGAGCTTATTTTTGCAGTATAGGGTGAGACAAGGGTCTAACTACTCTGCATAAGGACATCCAGCTGTCTCTACTTTTCTGAAACAACCATTTTTTCCTGTGTGTTCTTAGCACCTTTATTGGTGCTAGGTATGAGTATGGCCTTGTTTCTGAAATACTTCTTTAGCTCTATTTGTCTATGTGTCTGGTTTGTTGTTTTCTGGTGTTGGGAATCAAATCCAAAGCGAGGCCAAGCATCCTATCACTGCACTACATCCCAAGCTGATAAGAAGTAGTGTATTTTAATTATAATAGCTTTGCAATATTAAGCATAATAATGGAGCAGCAGCAGTCGGTGCAGGAAAGGACATGTAATTACCCTTCAAGAATGAAGTTTATTAGAAGAAAGGGCCTCAGGACCAAGATTTGGCCTTGAGGTGGGAGGGAAAGCATTAGACAGAAAATGGTGTAATAGATGCAAGAAGGCAAACATGGTGGGGCTTAATGGGAAGGACAGACATCCTTTTACAAACCTGGAGAGAAGTTTCACTAAGAGAATAAAAGGGCTGGAGAGGTGGTTCAGCTGTTAAGAGCACTTTCTGCTCTTCTAGAGGACCAGAGTTCAGTTCCCAGCACCCATCTGGGGCAGCCTGGTAACTCTAGTTCCAGAGGATCTGACGCTTTCTTTTCTGACCCCATCCCAACACAAATGGCACACACACACACACAAATAAATAAATAAATAAATAAATAAATCTTTTTTTTTTTTTTTAAGTTGAGAACAGGGGCTGGAGAACTGGCTCAGCAGTTCAGAGCACTGGTTGCTCTTGCAGAGGGCCTGGGTTCAGTTCCCAGCACCCACATGGCAGCTCACAATCATCCACAACTCCAGTTCCAGAGGATCCAATGCCCTCTTCTGGCCTCCACAGGCATTGCAGGCATGGCTACAGATACATATGCACATGTAAAACACTCATACACATAAAAATAAAAACAAATTAAAATTTTTAAGTTTAGAATGAAAGAGGAAGAGAGACAGCCCCCCTGAAAGGGATGGCACGGGAAGTGGGGGAGGGGCAGAGGAGTCACTTCCAAGAGATACCCAGAAAATCGCATTAAAGAGTCTTCACAGAAATCCCTCAAAGGGGATACCTGACTTTTACAACCTTTTAGGGGGTGGCAAGTAGTTTTGTACCCGGTGATTTAGTTCACTACAGGTTATGTGACAGAGCATGAAGGAGCCAAGTAACAAAAACGAAGAGCTGTCAAGTCACAGCACAGATTGGTTCTTACTCAGCAAGCTGCAGAAAGGTATGGCCTGATCTCTTTAGGCTATGGGATCTGGCCTCTTAACAGTGACTATGTTCTAATATGCAGAATATTTTAAAGTCAGTAGTGTGATGCTGCCAGCTTGTTCTTTTTGCTCAAGATTGCTTGGCCACTCAGGGATGTTACGTCACATACAATGCATGTACTCTGACATTAAGCTAGTTCCCCAGCAGCACTGTCACAAGCAAATTTTAAGACTTTTTTTCTTCCTTTCTAATGAACACCACTGGTTACAATGAATCTACAAACTGCTTTTCATTAGGACATTTTAAACAATGTTAATTCTTCCAAACTATGAACACTGGATACTTTTCATTTACTTCATCAATGTTTCATAAATGTTGACTTTGAGATCTTTCACCTCCTTGGCTATTTTAAGTGGGATTTTTTTCCCCCTTTTTCAGATAGTGGGATAGTACACAGATAGTACACAGAAACACTACTGATTTTTTTTTTAAGGGAAGAGCTTACTTTTTTTCTATTTACTTTTTGGGGGATCTGTTGTTTTTGAAATATGGTCTATATCACACTGGGTGGTCTAGAACTCACTATGTAGACCAGGCTGGCCTCAAACTCACACAGATCTGCCTGCCTCTGCCTCCGGAGTGCTAGGATTAAAGGCATGCACCACCATCACCACTCCTGACTTAATTTTTGCAGCAATGGAAACCCAATCACTCATAATAGTACACACTCTACCCCTGAGCTAGCACCTATTATGTTGAGTTTATATCCTACAACTGAATTCATTTATTCTGTTTGTGTGTGCTATTCTGTGTGTGTGTGTGTGTAGTCTTCAAAGAGTTTTCTAAATGTTAGGTTTGTGTCACTACAACAATTACCTGAGTGGAACACTTTAGAGGCTGATTTGGGCTCAAAGTTTCAGGTTTCAGGCCTCCAGCACTTGGTCTTATCACATTGGGTCAGAAGTCAGGCAGAATCATGGCAGAAGACATGATGAAAGAGAGCTGGTCACTTCACCAAAGCCAGAAGTAAAGAGAGGTACCAGAGAGGAAGAATCTGGAGGCGGTATATAACCTTTGAAGGCACACTCCCAGGAACTTACTGCCCACAAACAGGCCTTAACCCCTAGTTCTATCAGCTCCCAACAATGCCATCGAACTATGAACCCATCAGTGGAATAATTCATGAAGGCAAAGCCCTTTGATCTATACATTTCCTCCAAAGTTCCACCTCTGAATACTTCTATTTTGGAAATCAAGCCTTCAACTCTTGAGATAGGATATTTTAGATTTAAGCCATAACAAGATAGTTATGCATTTACATTTGCAAAGACAGCGTAAGTTCTTCCTTTCAATATGGATGCCTTTTATCTTTCTCTTCCCTAACTGCTGTGAACAGGACTTCCCATTCTAGGTCAAACAGAAGTAATACAGTGGGCATCTGTGTCTTTTTCCAGTTTCACCTGTTTTCCATTCAGTATATTAACTGTGATTTTGTCAAAAGTGACCTGTATTATATGTTATGTTCCTTCTATACCTAAGTTAAGTTTTTGCCATGAAAGGACTTCTGTCAAATGTTTTTCCTGCATCTATTAAAGTAACCATCATATGGGGTGGCACTTTATTCTCCTGATGTGGTCACCTCTATTTACAGACGTTGAGCCATCTTTGCTGGCCCAGCAAAGATGGCTCAACCTGGATGAATACAACTTTATCACTTTTTTATCACTTTGTGTCTTTAAAATGTTGAATTTTGCTTGCTAATATTTTCTGGGGGATTTCTGCATCTATGTTCGAGAACACTAATTTGTTGGGGGTTATGTTTGCTTTTTGCGACAGGGTCTCACTATGTTGCCCTAGCTGGCAGTGAACTCACAAGGATCTACCTGCCTCTGCCTCCCAAATGCCAGAATTACAGGCATGTGACAACATGCTGGAATTTTTTCTTGTCTGTTTTAGGTATGAGGGTAATGCTGGGCTTTCATTTTATGGGAGATGTCTACTGATTCAATCTTTACAAATTATATGTATCCAGGAACTTATCCACTTCTTACCCATCTGTCAAAAATTCCACATAACTCTCAAGGTTCTAGTCAAGCACCACTTTCTCTAATATAAAATAAGATGCAGTTGTTGTGGAGGGTCTATGTTACCTAACTTTCTGAATGGTACAAGATATTGCTATGTATAACAAAAATATTTCAAGGAAGAATGACCACGCTATTGCTACTGCCCATTTTCATGTCAGTTTCTTTCAACAAATACCTATTATTCACACTTTTTCTATGCCAAGTACATGCTGGAGATTCCACTACCATTCAGACTAGTGGTCTTTTCTTCATGGTGTTTATATTAACTGCTTTACTTTTATGCTCCATAAGAAGCATTTTGCTGTAACATCTGCAACACAATGTCCATCATCAATAAATACCTGTTTAAGAAATTAAAGTACTGGAGCTAGAAGTACAACTCAGTGGTACACAACACACCCCAGGACTGATACTCAGCATGGGAGTTTAAAAAAGAAAAGGCTGGGTGTGGTGATGCATGCCTATAATCCCAGCATGGGAACTGAAGGCAGGAAGTCCAGAAGTTCAAGGTCATCCTCAGCTGCACAGTGAGTTCAAGATCAGCCTGAGCTACTCTCTCAAAAAAACAAAAAAGAACAAAAAAAATGAAAAAGAGAATTAAAGAAAAATATGTGGTTATCAAGATACTCTAGTGTTCTGTGATCAGGCTCTATCAATTTGATGATTCTTTGCAAGAAATATCAGATTGAGGCTTCTGGAGAAAGCATCTTTCATATAAAAAGAAGCAGTAACCAGAAGACAAGTGACAGCTCAGCTAAGCTCCAGCACTAACTCTGCTACAAGTGACTTCTATCTTTAGTCCTTAGATTCATCTGTAAGATGAGGACGGTAATTATGCTCCAGGATTCCTTTCAGCTGTACAGTTGTATGACTTTCCTACTACTTTTGGTAAGTTTAAGTGCATCTGGAGAACACCAGGTTCCAGGTTCTACTGAAAGTCATTAACTGGGATCTGTCTGGAAAAGAATCAAAAGAAAGTAGACTCTAGCTGTGTGATGGAAAAAGTAAACCGAATGCTTAGAAAGAGCACATTATCATCAAACTTCTTCAGACTAATATGCAGAGGAATGCTTGGGATTTCCTCTGGATGGTCCTAGAGAACAAAACTAAAGCCAGTGGGTATAGGTTATATTAGGGAAATCTCACCTTAATTAAAAGAAGAATAAAACAATAAATCCAGTTAAAACCAGGAGGTAGTGAGCTCTTCTCTCCAGAAGGAACAGAACGCAGACAGCCACTGCCCCTGCTTATGCCTGTGTTCAAACAGGGCATCTTCTCAGTCCATGGCCATTCCTTCACTAAGTCAAAGACTCTCAAAGGCAGGCTACACATCATTCATTTTTATATTCCCCAAACACACGGTTACCTAGCACAATTGTACCACATAAAAATAAACAATAAAAGTTTACAGATACCCTTATAAAGATTAAACTCAATTTAGTGACTATAAAAGAAGAGTATACCAGAGCTGGAGAGATGGCTCACCACTCAGGAGAGGATACTGCTCTTCCAGAGGACCCAAGTTCAGTCCCAGCACTCAAGTCAGGCAGCTCACAACCACCTCTAACTCCAGTTCCAGGGAATCCAACACCCTCTTTGGGCCTCCAAGGGGATCAGGCACACATATGGTATGTACACATACATACAGGGAAAATACTCATACACATAAAACTTTTTAAAAATGCTTAATAACAAAATTTTAAAAAAGAATATATCAAACTTCACTAGATAGAAACCTAATGCATGATGGATGGAGGTTATTTTAGAAATTAAAGTCGTTAAGATTTAAAGGGAGTTCTATCCACAGGTTGCCAGATAAAGAAAAAAAAAAAAAAATCAAAGGCTATTACATAAATCCAAACTACTGCATACTGAGATACCAGAGTGGTAAGACTGTGTGAAAAGTGCAGGGCTTTTGTGCCTCACATCAAATATCTGCAACCATGAGGTTGAGAGACTTACCAAGTTACAACTTAAAAACCAAACGTACGGGGCTGGAGAGATGGCTCAGCGGTTAAGAACACTGGTTGTTCTTGCAGAAGACCCGGGTTCAAATCCCAGCACTCACATGGCAGCTAACAACTGTCCGTAACTCCAGTTCCAGGGGATCCAACGTCCTCTTCTGTCCTCTGTGGACATTGCATGACACGGGTGCACTTACTTACATGCAGGGAATACACTCATACACATAAAATAATAAATAAAATATTTAAAAAAAAAAAAATACCAAACGTACATATTTTGAATAAACAGTGTCAAGACAACCGACTGACTGGAAAAGAAGGTAGATAACTATATCACATCAAAAATAAATTCCAGGGGGCTGGCGAGATGACTCAGTTGTTAAGAGTGCTTACTGCTCTTGCAAAGGCCTTGGGTTCAAGTCCCAGCACCCACATGGCAGCTCACAACCATGGGTAACTTCGTTTTCTAGGGAATCTGATGCCCTCTTCTGGCCTCCTCAGACACTTACACAACTGGGTGCACATGAACTCATTGCAGGCACACACACACATAAATATTAATAATAAATAAACAAAATTTAAAAAAATAAATTCCAGGAACTGGAGAGATGGCTCAGCAGTTAAGAGCACTGGCTGCTCTTGCAGAGGACCCAGGTTTGATTCCCAGCACCTACATGGGCTAACAACTGTCTGTAACTCCAGTTCCGGGGGAATCTGAAGCCCTTTTTTGACCTCCACAGGTGTTGCATGAATGTAGGGTACACTTAGATTCATACAGGCAATACACTCATACACATAAAATATAAATAAATAAAAATAAGTAAGTTCTAGAGCTGGGGAGATGGCTCAGTGGTAAAGTGCCTGCTTCACAAGCATGAAGATCTGATCAGTATCCCCAGCACCCATGCAGCAGCACACATCTGAAACCACAGCACTGGGAGGACCCACAGAACTTGCTGGCCTCCCAATCTAGACAATCAGTAAGCTCCAGGTTAAGTGAGAGATACTATCTCAAAAACCGAGGTGGCGAGTAACAGAGGAGGAGGACACTGACGTCAACCTCTATCCTCTGGCACACAAACACATGAACACACATACCACTGAATTAATTAATTCTAGGCAGTCAACTTCCCTTAGCAACCCACAGAGTACTTTTCAAGCAAGTTCCACTACAGCAAACCCTCAATGAACTCTGCCCTTTGGGAGCACCTTGGCTGTACCCTTGCTATCAAGGACCAGATGTGAATGCCAAGTGTGGCCTGAGGAGGCTGTGCTCCTTAGTCCTGAAGCAGCGGTTGTTTCTCATGTCTAGCATTACTGCAGTACTACATTCTTTACCGTTTTTTTTTTTCTTAGTAGGTAATCTAAAAAAACTTTCCTTGTTTAAATTTTAAAATAAAATCCAGGTGAATTAAAGTATTAAGTATAAAATAAAAGGATTACTATAAAAGGATTGGAAATAAATTGGGCATGGTGGTGCATGCCTTTAATCCCAGCACTCAGGAGGCAAAGACAGCAAACAGATCCAGGCCAGCCTGGTCTACATAATGAGTTCCAGGCCAGCTAGAGCTACAGTGAAACTATGTCAAAAAAAACCAAAACTGGGCTGGAGAAATGGCCCAGCAGTTAAGAACACTGGCGGTTCTTGCAGAAGACCGGGGTTCAAATCCCAGCACCCACATGGTAGCTAACAACTGTCCATAACTCCAGTTCCAGAGGATCCGATAGCTTCTTCTGACCTTCACAGGCATTGCACGACATGGGTGCACTTACCTACATGCAGGCAATACACGCATACACATAAAAAATAAAAATAATTTAAAAAAAAACAAAACAACAACAACAAAAAAGCATTGGAAATAAAGATTTTTGTAAACATGGGAAGTGAACCTATAAATTAAAATAATGGTCAAATTTACCAAAAAGTGCTTTCTGTGCAACAAATGGAAAAAGTAGGGAAGTGACAAACCAGCAATCAAAAGCTACTAACATTTACAGAGGGCTCTTCTGAATTAACAAGAAAAGGGTGCTGGGGAGACGGCTCAGTCAGTAAACTGTTTGCCACACAAGCAGGAAGACTTGAACTTGGATTCCCAGCACCCACATAAAAAGCAAGACACAATGGCTTGCATCTTGTAACCCTAGCTCTTAGAGGTAGGGGGAGGGCAGAGACAGGAGGCTCTCTGGAGCCTGCTGGCCAGCCAGTCTAGTCAGTCAATTAGCAAGTCCCAGGTTCAGTGAGAGACCCTGTTTCAAAATATTAAGATGAGAAAGGCCAAAGAAGATACCTAATGTCAATCTCTGGTCTCCAAGCACATGTGAACATTCATGTGCACCTGCACACACATGCACACACACATACCCAAACACATACAAACACATGTACACACATGAACATATACACACAAACACTTACACACACACAAGAAAAATAATTAACAAGAAAACCATAACTCAATGGGAAAAACTGTGGATTAGGGCCAGCAAGATGGCTCAGTGGGTAAAGGGGCTTGCCATGCAAGCCTGGTGACCTCAGTTCAATCCCTGGAACCCACATAGAGGAAAGAGAGAACCAACTCCCACAAGCTGCCCTGACTTTCACACATGCACTGTGGCACACACCACACATCCAGAATAAATAATACATGTAATTTTTTAAAAATTTAAGTTATCCAATTAATAAAAATATGCCATAACTAAAAACAATATAATCAGCTGAGGATGTAGCTCACTGAGCACTTGGCTAGCATATACAAGGGCATGAGTTTAATCCCCAGCTCGGTAAAAATGAATGAATAAATCCATCAATCCTTTTAAAACTAAACCTGTTTCAACACTTCAAAGGCATCCCTGTGAGCACTAAGGATAAAGATCACTTAGTTCAGCCCACTCTCACTCCAGACCCTCTCACTCTGTTCCACACAGCAATACCAGGACTACTTCCTCAGAAGCCTTTCCTGACCTCCTCTAAATGGGTCAGATGCCTCAACTGTACAGCACTGTGTACCTCTCACAAGTCCTCAGGCAGAAGAATTTGGACTTTCTTGACTCCTCTATTCTGTACCCCACATCCAATGCATCAGCAAACCTCACAGGCTATCACATCAAAGTAAAACGCCCATCAATACATCTTAGTACAGACTCCATCGTCTCTTTCCAGGATTCAAGCCTCCCTTGCCTTCCTAAAAACTTACTGCCAATTCAGCAACCACAGTGGCTTGGGGTGTTTGTTTGTTTGTTGCTTTAGTTTTTTGAAGGAGGTTCTCACTCTATGGTCCAGGCTGGCCTCAAACTTGTAGCAATCCTGCTTCAGCCTCCTAGTGCTGGGATTACAGTCCTGAGTCACCATGCACAGCACTTTTTTTTTTTTTTTTTTTTTTTTTTTTTTTTTTTTTTTGTCTATTTGAGATAGGGTCTCCCTGTAGCTCCAGTTGGCCTGGAACTCACTATGTAGACCAGGTTAGCCTTAAACTCGGAGATCCACCTACTTCTGTCTCCCAAGTGCTGGGATTAAAGGCATTCGCCACCTTACTCCAGCACTTTTTCTTTTTTAATTTTATGTCAGATCATTTCATTCTTCTGCTTTCAGTGGTTTCCCATAGCGAAAGCCAATTCTTAAAATGTTTCTAGGGCCATACAAAATCTGTCCTCACCTCATCATCTATGATCTCATATCCTACCCTCATCCCTCACTCCCTAACATCAAACCAACCACAATGACCTCTTCAAATATGCCAGACATGCTCCCTCAAGGCTTCTGCAAAAATTGATCCCTCTATAACACTCTTCTTCCATGAATCTTCATGGCTAACTCCCCTATGTCCTTCAAGTCTCTGCACAAATGCCATCTTCTCAACAAAGCTACCCTGACCATCTTACTTAAAAACCAGTCCCAGGGCTTCCCTTGACCCTGCTCTGCTTTTTCTTTTCTGTATAGCACTTAATGTCTTACAATCAATATACCTTGTGCATATTGTTTAGTATTTACAGTTATTTATTAACCAGTCTTGTTCACTGATGTATTATAATTACCTAGAAATATGCCTGGCAAGTAGTATACATTTGTAATAGTTGAATAAATGGTTTTAATATCCATCTGTAGGATTATCTAATTAACGACTAAATGATTCACTACCTAGGAACAGATACTGGGTCTGGTTTGGCTTATCTTTGCATTTCTTAGACACTAGCAGAGGGGATGGCATAGTCTAGGCACCAAACCATTAAAGAATATTTCAGGGGCTAGAGGGACGGCTCAGCGGTTAAGAGCAAGACCAGGGTTTGCTTCCCAGCGCCCACATGACAGCTCACAGCAGTCCGCAACTCCAGTTCCAAGGGATCAAGTACCCTTTTCTGCCCTCTGAGGATATCACATGCATATGGTGCCCTTACAGACATGCAGACAAAACACACATAAAATAAGTTTGGGTTTTTTTGGTCTTTTTCAGACAGGGTCTCCCTGTAGCCCCAGCTGTCCTGGAACTGCACTTTGGTGGAGCCAGGACTAGTGAGAGTTTAAGATCAATCTGAGCTACACACTGTAAACTCCAGACCAACTTGAGCTACACTGTCTTGTTAGACAGTAGCTCAAAAAAATGCAAATAATAATAAAATAGCACTTTTTAAATGTATCAGAAGACACAAACATCCAGGGCTGTGGAGACTATAGGGAAATTCACCTTCTCATATACCTTGGCAGGTGTATGTAAATTGATACCTTTTTCTGAAAGTAAGCTGGCAACACCTTTAAATTTCAAATTGCTCAGAATGTGCCCTTTAATTCAGCAGTCTTACAGAAATAAAAGCAAGAGCACTGATGGCATGGGCCTCCAAGTCCAGCTATTTAGGAGGCTGAGGCAGAAGGATCTCAAGTCCAAGGCCTGCCTGGACTACAGTAAATTAAAAGCCAGCCTGAGCAATTTAGTGAGCCCTGTCTCAAAATAAAAGTAAAAAGAAACTGGGAATACAGCTCAGTGTATAGCACTTGCTCAGCATGCTCAATATCCTAGGTTCAAATCCCAGTAGAACAACAAATGTACATCTATTATAGCACTGCTTTCAGAACGAAGAGATTAACAGCAATCTACCAGCCCACCAGCCCATCAACAGAAAAACAGGCAGGTATGGTGACTCATGCCTATAATCCCAACACTCAAGGAGACTGAAGCAGGAAGCTCACTATGAACTAGAGGCCAGACTGGAGAGAGTGGGACCCTGTCTCAATAATAACAACAACAACAAAACAATTACATACATCATGCATGCCACATGCATTGATTGAACAGTCTTTTAACAAGAATGAGACAGAATTACAATATGAAAATGGACTGAACAGACCAGAGGGTCCTGGCATCAAAGCTATAAATGGGTAAAGACAACATGTCTGTGTTAACTATGGGTAAAAAGCAAAACAGAAATTTTACCTCTAAGAGACTAGAGAAAACATACCTCTACTTGAAAAACATTTTTTCCTGATATATAAAAGCATAAAAGTTGTAGGTATCAAATGGGGTCCAGGTAATGTTTTGAAACTAGCGTACACTACAAAATGTTTAAACTGGGCTGGAGAGATGGCTCAGCGGTTAAGAACACTGGTTGTTCTTGCAGAAGACCTGGGTTCGAATCCCAGCACCCACATGGTAGCTAACAACTGTCCGTAACTCCAGTTCCAGGGGATCTGACAGCCTCTTCTGTCCTCCACGGGCATTGCATGACATGGGTGCACTTACTTACATGCAGGCAATACATGCATACACATAAAACAAAAAAAATAAAATATTTTTTAAAAATCCAAAATGTTTAAATTGGGTCAAATATATCTATATCCTCAAATATTTCTAATTTCTTTATGGAAAAAAAACATTCAAAATCCTTTCCTCTAACATACATTTTTAAATATTCTATTATTTTTTAGTTTTATGTTTTACCTGCCCACATGCACGCACGCACACACACACACACACACAAACACACACACACACACACACACACACGCACGCACGCACGCACGCACGCACGCACGCGCGCACCAGTTGTGTAATACCCACGGAAGCCAGAAGACAGTGTCAGATCCCCTGAAACTGCAGTTACAGATGTTGTTAGCCACAGTGTGGGTGCTCCATGAGCATCTTAACCACTAAGCCATCTTTCTAGCCCAACATACTTATTTTTTAATGGAGGGATTATGGAAAATTAAGTTAAGGGCCATCAAGATTTATCAGCGGGTAATGGTGCTTGCTGCCAAGCCTGATGACCTGAGTTCAATCCCTGGAACCCACACCACACAGTGAAAGGAGAGAACCAACTTCTGCAAGCTGTTCCTTGATCTCCAGGAACACAGGCACAGACACACAAAATAATTTTTTAAATATTTTAATGAAGTAAAATCAAGATAAATGCTTCTAAGATATAATTTAGCTTAGATTAAAATCTGAGATTTTTTACACTGTCTTTGAATTCTCAAAGGAAAATAATCAACTGACATCTATTAAAATGCACCATGAAAAAATTAAACTTTGAAAAATTTGTGATATAAGCAAAGAAAAAATTTTAAGTGGCTATATTTCATCTTGTCAATTAGCATGGAAATCCACTCTTAATATACCACATCCTGGGGCTGGAGAGATGGCTCAGCAGTTAAGAACACTGACTGTTCTTGCAGAAGACCCGGGTTCAAATCCCAGCACCCACACAGCAGCTAACAACTGTCCAGAACTCCAGTTCCAGGGGATCCAACAGCCTCTTCTGTCCTCTGCGGCACTGCACAACATGGGTGCACTTACCTACATGCAGACAATACACCCATACACATAAAATAATAGGGGCTGGACAGATGGCTCAGCGGTTAAGAGCACTGACTGCTCTTGCAGAGAACCCGGGTTCGATTCCCAGCACCCACATGGCAGCTAAGAACCATCCTTAACTCCAGTTCCAGGGGAATCCGAAGCCCTCTTCTGACCTCCATGGCACTGCACAACACGGGTGCACTCACATACATACAGGCAATACGCTCATACACCTAAAATTAACGTAATAAATAAAACATTTTTTAAAATATACCACATCCTTATGAAAAACGAAGCAAATTGTGTCAAAAGGGAAAAGACATCATAAAAGACAACTGCTTCTAAAATGGTGAAAAAGCAAAATAAACCAGACCACTGTCAGTATGATGCAAAGGAACTCTCCAAAAATTTGTTTAAATCAGCAGGGCTAATAAATTCAAGTGCGCTTTAAACTAAAGTTGTCAACAGGAGCTGAACTAAAGAGAAAAAATTTAAATCCCCAAGATGAACTTCTAAGCAGAGAACTCAAACATACCAAATTCTCTCTGCTTTTATAAACAGTAGCTGTGGTTGCCCATTTACATTAACTTAAAACAAAAATTACAATTTATGTAAACTAAATTTCATCCTATAGTCATAAGGTTGGAAAATAGGAAATAAACCTGCACTAAGAATACAAGATTTCCCAAAACTAATGTTTTCCTAGCCTCTTTCATGTGCTTAGTCACTTCTGCCTATTTATAAGGAAGGACAGTTTCATATCTTCGAAGAGGTAGGGAATTTAGATTCCAGCCTGTCATGCCACCTGAGCTGCCTGGACAACTGGGGAGAAGACCAACCGCAGCCAGCTAGGCATACCTGCCCCCTCAGGCCAGAACCAGAAGCCACTGAGCTTGCTCTATTCTGCCGGTATACAATAACAAAGGGTGTGAAGAGCAAAGTTTTCTTCCCTGACACCAAATACAAAAGGTAAGAATTAAAATGAGGTGTGAAAAACACCCTAGTTTCTCTGACAGCCCATCAGAAATTCCTCCCTTCTCAAAAGAAACAGCAAGCTAATGCTACAATTCCAAGCTGGCCATCTCCCCTTAGACAACTAACAAAACCCAAAACTAGAGGCCATAACAGACTTTGGAGCACACTTCCCAGAGAGCAGCAAGAGCCTTAAAATCTGATAACATTGTTTCCAGTTCCCCAATGCCAAGAACAGTAAGGTTTGCATAAAAGATTATTTCAAGCGAGGACTCTGAAAAGGCCAAGTTCTTAAGTGCCCTCTGTGCCAAGCACCACATCCCAACATTCTACTGACACTTAAAGATGCTAAGCACAAAGGCTGATTATGGAGATACACCTGAAAGGACTTTCTCAACTAGATACCCTAAGATCTTGCCAAGGACCAAACATTCTTTCGGAACATAACTCCGGTAAAGATTCTGAACAACGTGGTCAAACCTGTGAAAGGTCATGATGGGCTCCGACAACACCCCTATGGCTTATTTCGGACAGGACGTTTTCCCTTCCAAGAATATAAACACTATAAAAGAAAGCCGACCCGCCCCTAAAGTCCCAGCTACTCGGGAAGCTTGAGGCATTTTGTATGGCGTGGGCTCAGGTCAACAAAGTGAGACCCGAGCACTTGCAAGGGAAAGAGGGAGGGGGAAGGGAGGGAAGGTGGAGGGAGGGAAGAAGACTGAGGGATTCCTCCACTTAGGCTTTCCCAAGCTCCAGTCCCATTCCTAACCGTCTCTAAATAATACTGAGCGTTGCAAGCTTTATAGATAAAACGCATGAATCAAGTTCTCCTGGGTGAGAAACCGAGGCCTCAAAAGGCTAAGAAATGTGCCCAGACAGACCATGAGGCAACACCGCTGCTCAAAGAATGCCACCGAATCCTTACAGACCCCGCTTAGGTTTGCACAGCACACCACCGGGAGCAAATGCGCTGCAGCCCGGCCAGGGAGACGGGGACCGACCCGGGCGAGAGGGCACGCCGCACTACCGAAGCCAGAATTCAGCTTCTTGCCAACGGATACAGCACATGCTCCTGATTGCCATCCTCCCAACCGGCAGAACCCACGTGCCAGCCCGCCGCCGCTTCCTCCGCGCTCCCCCATCCCGCAGGCTCCCCGCAGCCACCCCACGCCCCTCGCGCAGCCGCCCGCGAGCGCCGCAGCCCGCG
>NW_008357929.1:9957638-10001728 GCF_000622305.1 Nannospalax galili | reverse complement strand
GCCATGGCCAGGCGGCCGGCCGCGGGGAGCGGGGGTGGGCGGGGAAGCGGCGTCCCGGGCTGCCCCGGGCTCAGCTGGCGGAGGAGGCGTCGACCGAGCCGCCGCCGCCGCCGCCCAGAGAGGAACCGCTAAGGCTGGAGCTGCCGGCGCCGCCACAGCCCCGGGCAGAGACGGACCGGAGCGCCGACCTCCGCCTCCTCATCCTGACAGCGGGAAATAAGCAGTGCGCAGGCGCGGGGGGATGGGCGGCACGTGACGTTGGCCGGAGGGGAGGAGCGGGGCTTCGGCCC
Source organism: Nannospalax galili (assembly GCF_000622305.1). Taxonomy (NCBI): domain Eukaryota; kingdom Metazoa; phylum Chordata; class Mammalia; order Rodentia; family Spalacidae; genus Nannospalax; species Nannospalax galili. The sequence continues at coordinate 10,001,438 of NW_008357929.1, read as the reverse complement.
GGGAGGCCTGCGCAGCGGGAGGGGAGGCCAGTGGAGGAGGGTCCGCGGCTGATTGGAGAGGCGGGAGGAGAGGCCGGCTGGTGGCGGGAAAGGCCCGTCCTCCCGAAGCGCCCTGGACCCAGAGCCCAGGCAAAAAATAAAACGGGACCTTGGAGATCCGCAGCGCTGGTCAGGCTTATACCTTGCCTAGCTGTGTGACCTTGAAGGAGTCGTTTAACCCCCTAGAAGCTTCATGAGTGTAATGGCTAAGAAATGCTTAAGTGAGGTAATAAAGTAGGAAAACTTGTTATGGACAGAACTTGGCCAGGACCCCAGGTCTTCTGATGTGCAGGCCAGTGTACTTTCCATTAAGCCAGTATGTCTGGCTTTTATGTGCCAGGCACAGGGAAGCTGCTGGAGATAGAGCCAAACACAGTGCTCACTCTGTGACAAGAGAAGAGAAACCACATAGAGAAAGCACTGTATGCCTGGGCCCCTCTGACCATTCTACACCAGAGCAAGATGCCCACAGAGTCTGCCACTTCAGGACCAAGTCCTGCCTGTTTATCTGGGAGCCCAGAATTCCCTCCCAGGTGGCTGAAGGTGTGGCTTCTCCTTTTTCTCTAGAGTCTGAACATTCCCCAAAGTGCCAAAGGGCAGCAGCGTTAGGAGCAGGTGGCATAGCACTTGGACATCTGAGCTGCTGATTTCCACAAATCCCTCGTGGTACAAAACAGGTGACAAAGTGGGGAAGGAGAGCCGTGGGCCAATAGTCAGGCCAGGGCCTGTGTTCTCTCAGTGCCTCGTTCAACTGCATATAATCCAGGGGTCCAGGAATATTCTTTTTCTCTTTTTTCCTTCCACAGTACTAGCCTTCCATGTGGCAGACAAGCTACCACTGAGTTACATGCCTAGCCTTGTTCTGTTTTTCATTTTGAGACATGGTCTCCCTAAATTACCCAAGCTGGCCTTGAATTTGCCATCCTCCTTCCTCAAGTCTCCCCAGTAGCCGGAAATGCAGGCTAGGCCACCAGGCCCTGCCCCTCTCTTTTTTCTTTTCTTTCCTTTCCTCTTCTTTTCTTGCTTCTTATTTATTTTGAGCCCAGGAATTCTAAATTCAAATCTGATCCAAAGTCAAACCACGATGATATACATTTGTCAAAGTAGAATAGAGTATAATAATAAAGTTCATAGTTGGTTGGAATGGTTTATAATTTTAAATAATTTAGGTGGATATCTATTTGTGCTTTCGCCTTAGGCCCTCCTGATACTAGGGGAGAGCTTATATTCAGACTTTTGAGCAATTAGTGTACCCAGATGGGAGCTGGAGAGATGGCTCAGTAGCTAAGAGCATTGACTGTTTTGCAGAGGTCCTGGGTTTAATTCCCAGCACCCACATGATGGCCAACAACTGCCCATAACTCCAGTTCCAAGGGATCCAACACCTTCTTCTGACCTCTGCAGGCATTAGACGATTACATACATGCAGCAATACACTCATACACAGAAAATAAAAATGATAAAAAGTACATACACCCAGATGGCTGGCGTGCCTTTAACAGAACAAACAAGGTCCATCTCCACCCACCCCCTCACACCTGACCTTCCTGGGTGAGCAAACCCCTGTTCAGCAGGGAGACCTTTGGCCGGCATAGGGCAGCCCAGTAATCATCTGTTCTGTTGCAATGACTAATAAGAGGCAGGAGCCCATAAAGATAGCACATGCTGACGTCCTCTAGAAGGAACTCCTTCCACTGAGTGAGTGGCACCTTTACTGCCATTGATAATTACGGTTGCAGTGAGGCCCTCAAGGTCATGGTCACTCAGAAATGAGCAGACATCTGATTTGGATGCCCAGAGCTTCCAGTGCCAAGGGTTGAAAAAAATGAAGAGTTATATACATTTTCACATTTTTTTCTTTTTCTTCCTTTTTTTTCCTTGAGACAGGGCTTCATGTGGTCTAGGTTGGCCTTGTACTCCTGGCTGGCTTTGAACTCCTGATCTTCCTGCTTCCCAAATGGTATTACAAGTGTGTACCATCACTCCCAGTTTACATGGTAGTAGGGATCAAACCCAGGACTTTGTGCCCTGTAGGCAAGCACTCTACCAACTGAGCTACATTCCCAGTCCCATTTTCTTTCTTTTTTAAAAATTGTATGTGTATGAGTGTATTGCCTGCATGTATGAAGTGCACTGATGTCGTGCAAAAGCCCTCGGGGGTCAGAAGAGGGTGTTGAATTCCCCCCAACTGGAGTTACAAATGGTTGTTAGCCATCATGTGGGTGCTGGGGATCGAACCCAGGTCCTCTGCAAGAGCAGTGAGTGCTCTTAACCACTGGGTTATCTCTCCAGCCCCTCAGTCCCATTTTCATATTTTTTAGGTAAACTCTAAGACTTAGCAAGAGATGACACTCCTAGGTATATATTAGAGAAAAGTAATATTTGCTCAAAGCCTTTGTTAGCTATAAAAGTTGTGATCCTTGTGATCTGAAGGCATATGAAATAATTACTTATCAATTATATTGTATCTGTGCCCCACAAAACATAAGAATATTCACAGTCATACAGTTCATAATACAATAAATTAATAAATGCCCCAAATGTTCATCAACAGAGATGATTTTGTTTTGTTTTTGAGACAGCATCTTATTCAGTAGCCCAGGTTGGCCTCAAACTTGTAGCAATCCTCCTATCTCAGCCTCCTGAGTACTGTGATTACTGCATCTATCACCACATCTGATCCATTAATTATTGTATGTATGGACACATGTGCATGTGCTTAGTGTATCTATGTATATATGTTCATGAATATACAGGTGCATGTGTGCAGGTAAAGATGCCAGAGGTCAACCCTGAGTGTCTTCCTCAAATGTTCTTCCCCTTATTTTTTAATAGAGTATCTTTTTTAATAGAGTATCTAGTCTTTTTTTTTTTTTTCTGGTCTTTTTAAGACAGAGTCTCCCTGTAGCACCAGCCAGCCTGGAACTCACTATGTAGACTAGGCTGGCTTTTTCTACCCTCACGCTCTCTCCCACTGAATCCAATTAGTGCTGCCTTCTGGAATTCAGCTGATCTTGTTGGCTTGATCTTGTGCAGGTCACCATAACTGTGCTGAATTCATAAGTACAACAGCCATGATCCAGAGGACAGCATTTCACAGCACTGCTCCCCATCCTCTGGCTCTTACATTCTCTCTGCCTTCCCTATTCTTAGATGTTCCCTGATGACTAAATAGTCACTTATTCTCAACACTTTGGCCAATTATGAGTCTCTGCATTAACTGCTGACTACTGTAGAGAGGTTTGTCTGGCCAAGGTTGAGGGCAGCACTAATCTATGAGTATAAACATAAATATTTAGAAGGCAATTTGATAACATGTCCATTTACCAAGACAATACTAATAGGTTCCTGCTTAGGGACTGTGATGTCCCCAGCCATGGGCTTTTGACCAGGTTTACTGTACCAGACATGAATTTCCCTCCTGTGGAGCAGGTCTCAAATCCAATCCAAAAGTAATTGGTTACGCCCATAACCGCTCGCCACTATTGTACTAGTGGGAACATTTTGCCTGGCAGGTCAATATTGCAATGAGCAATGTTCCCTGCTGAGTAATTCTATTGATGAGTTTTCTTCCCCAGTGGCCTGCATAGCAACTTCCAACACTATGAAAGCTAGCCAGCAGGGAGGAGGTTTTCAGGTCAGCTGAAGCTTGGCGTCTCTGTGTCCTGCAACCAAAGTCCAACTTTATTTTTTGAGACAGAATCTGCCACTGAATCTGAAGGTCATCAATACCACTAGACTAGCTGGCCACCAAACTTCATGGAAATTCTTGTTTCTACCTCCCCAGCGCTGGGATTACACGTGCCTATTTTTTTTTTTTCTTTTTGTCTATTTGAGACAGGGTCTCTCTGTAGCCCCAGCTGTCCTGGAACTCACTATGTAGACCAGGCTGGCCTCGAACTCCCAAAGATCCACCTGCCTCTACCTCCCAAGTGCTAGGATTAAAGATGTGTGCCACCATGCCCAGCATACATGTGCCTATTTTATGTGCAGACACTTTACTGACTGAGCCATCTTCCCAGCCTTAAATTATTATCTGGGTGGTTTTTTTTGCTTGTTTTTCTTTTGTTTTGTTTGGTTTTTTTTTTTTTTTGGTTTTTTTTTTTGTGTGTATGTGAGAGAGAGAGAGACAGAGACAGAGACAGAGATAAAGACACAGAGACAGAGGGAGAAGGCCAGAGGATTGTGTGTGTGAGAGAGAGAGAGGCAGAGACAGAAAGCCAGAGGATGTCAGATGTCCTCTTCTAGCACTGTCTACTTCAGTTCCTCGAGGCAGGGTCTCTCACTGAACCTGGAGCTCTGTTTCCTGTCTAGGCTGTCAATAGCAAGATCCAGAAATTCTCCTGTCTCCCCCAGCACTCCGGCACTGGGGTTACACATGCACATGGCCATACCCAGCTTTTACATGGGTGCTAGGGGTCTGAATTCAGGACCTTGTGCTTGTAAAACAAGCGCATTTACCCAATGAGCTGTCTCCCCAGCCCTGATTTTAACTAAGTACTCATATAACTACATATTCAATGCAGATGAATCTCACTTTTTTTTTTAATTTTTAATAGAGTCTTACTACATAGCTCAGGCTTGCGCCAAATACTCCATGCCCCCTGACCAGCCTCCCAAGTGCTAGGATCACAAGCACAACACCTGGGTGTCATAAAACCCAGTTCCTCAAAAGCATAATTTTGAGAGAAATAAAATTATAAGAGCATTTGATTCAACTTATACAGGAAAAAATAAAAATTATGAATGAATAACAAAATGTAAAGATAGAGAACCAATGTCAGAGAATGATGGGAGTCACAAAAAAGCTTCAGAACTGGGGAGAGAGTAGCATGTCATTAAGAAGTGTTCTAAAAGCCTACCTTCTAGGGTGCTGGCAATGTGATATTTAACATTCTAGGTCCATTTATATTACAAAGTTGGTCCTCTATAGCCATGGGCTTTACATCTGCAGAGTCAAACAACTGCATATCAAAACCAGTGAAGGAAAATTCATCTGAACTTGTGCAAACTCTTTCTCATGTGATCATTCCCTAAACAATGTGGTACAACAACTACTTTAAGTATTTGTATCACGTAAGGTATTATAAGTAGTTTAGAAAGCTGGATGAGGTGGCTCATGCCTGTAATTCCTGCATTGGAGATGCTGAGGCAGTAGGCTTGCCCTGACTTTGAGGCCAGCCTGAGCTACAGCATGATACTCCATTTAAAAAAAAAAAAATCCTAGCTGGGTGTGGTGGCACACACCTTTAATCCCAGCACTTGGGAGGCAGAGGCAGGCCGATCTTTGTGAGTTCAAGGCCAGCCTGGTCTACATAGTGAGCTCCAGGACAGCTGGGGCTACAGGGAGACCCTGTCTCAAAATGACAAACAAACAAAAATCCTAAAATGTGAAGGAGGACTGCATCACGGCCCAGGGGAGTGGTGAAACAGAACTTTTCCCCACATGACAGATAAAAAGATGAAAAAGAGGAGCTAGGAAAGGGTTAGGAATTGGGTATATCTTTTTTAGGACCTGACCCCGAGACCTACTTCCTCCAAATAGGCCCACCTCCTAGTTCCCAGCACCTCCCAATAATGCCATCACGTTATGATTTCATCAAGGCATCAGTCCATTGATTAAGTCAGAGTCCTCAGGATTCAGTCATTTTCCAAAATACCCTCAAGGGAGCTTCAAACAATAACATTATGGATTTGAAAATAAGGTTCTTGAGCCATCTGCAGTGTTTGATATTGAGGGAGGGTACACTCTGGAGCCAACACCCAGGGAATCAAAAAGGTTGGTTTTAAATCAAAAAAGCACAAATTTTTATGTAGTTTAGGTAAGAAAGACAGAGGGATGTTTGCCAGTTACAAACTTTAAGTGGGGAGATTTGTGCTGGTCCAGTAGCATGTGCCTGTAATCCCAGCCACTGTAGAGGCTGAGACAGGAGGGAGTGGCATGTCATTAAGAAGTGTTCTAAAAGCCTACCTTCTAGGGTGCTGAAGCAAAGCTGGATTCACTTATTGAAACTACCATAGCTGGGGGTGCTGTGATCTCTCATATCCACAAATCCCAGATTGGAAAGAAGGACAACAGAAAATTGCTTGAGGGGTGCTTTAGCCACCTGCTTCCTCCTGGTCATTGTACAGTAACTGGGACAGAAGAAAACAATGGGGATATGTGGAGTTTTTTTTTAATAGTTAAATGGAAAAGCATAGAACATTTCTGTAGACATGATAAAAGAAATGTTTGTTCTTAGACTTGAAGTTTGATTAAGTCCTTTCTATGTAGACACAGTCATGTGTTGATTAGCCAGGTTTCTCCCTTGTTTTATAGAAAAATAGAATTAATAAAACATTTTTTACAAAAAAAACAAAAACCCAGCAAAACAAATTGCCAAGTTGGATAGAGCTGAAGAAAGTACTTAATAGAATCCCATGGTATTTGGGTGACACAGTTCCTGCAGTTTGCCCTGCTTGGGTCACATCAATGGTATTGGTTGTGTTGTTCTGGGGATCATTATTAGCAAGACAACATCGAGCAGCAACAGGGAGTTGAGCCCCTAAGAATGAAGATTTTAAAAATTATTCCAGGGCTGATGAGATGATTCAATGGGTAAAGGCACTTTCTGTCAACCTGACAACCTGGGTTTGATCCCCAGACCCACATGGTGAGAGAGAGCTGATTCCCCAAGTTGTCCTCTGACCTCCACACATGCACTGTGACATATGCACACAAAAATCAATCAATCAATAAAGGCTGGAGAGATGGCTTAGGAGTTAAGAGGTACTGCTTTGCAGAAGACCCCAGTTTGCTTCCGAGCACCCTCATTGGGTGGCTCACACCTGTCTGTGACTCCAGCTCCAGGGGATATGATTTCCTCTTCTGGCCTCTGCAGGCACCTGCACCCATGTCCACAGACTCAGCCATGTACATAATTTTTAAAAATTAAAAAATAGCCAGGCATGGTGGCTCACACCTTTAGTCCCAGCACTTGGGAGGCAGAGGCAGGCAGATCTCTGTGAGTTCGAGGCCAGCCTGGTCTGCATATCAAATCCAGGCTAGTTGTGGCTTCAGGGAGACCCTGTCTCAAAAAGACAAAAAAAAAAATTAAATTCTCAAAGAATTAATAAAATATTTTTATTTATATGAGTGTTTTGTCTGCATGTACATAAGTGCTCCTGTGCATGTAATGCCCTCAGAGGCCAGAAGAGGGCCTCGGATCCCCTGGAACTGGAGTTACTGACAGTTGTTTGCTGCCATGTGGGTGTTGGGAACTGAACCTGGATCTTCTGTAGGAGTAGCCAGTGCTCTTAACTGCTGAGCCATCTCTCCAACCACTAATAAAAATATTTTTAGAAATAAAAAAAATTAAAAATTAATCAATAAATATAATTAAAATTTTTTTTTAATATTTTATTTTTGTTTTATGTGTTTGAGTGTATTACCTAGATGTATGTAAGTTACACCTGTGTCATGCAATGCCCAAGGAGATCAGAAGAGGGTATTGGATCCCCTGGAACTGGAGTTACGGATGGTTCATAGCCGCCATGTGGGTGCTGGGAATTGAACCCAGGTCCTCTGTAAGACTAGCCAGTTCTCTTAACTGTTGAGCCATCTCTCCAACCACTAATAAAAATATTTTTAGAAATAAAAAAATTTAAAAATATAATTTAAATTTTTTTAATAAATAAAATTAAATTTCTGTCTAAAATACATGGAAATATCAAAGAAAGTTACAATGAAAGGAAGAGAGATGACTTGAGCCATGAAAGGTAGCATTTCATACATAGGTGCCTGCAGAAGCCAGAAGAGGCTGTCAGGTCCCCTGGAGTTGGAGTGGTTGAGAGCTGCCACATGTAAGTGCTAGGAACCAAACTCCAGTCCTGTGCAGCATGCACTCCTTTTTTTAAGGCAGGGTCTCACTTTGCAGCACTTGACTAGCCTAGAACTCACTTTGTAGACAAGGTTGGACTTGAACCCACAGAGATCAGCCTGCCTCTGCCTCCCAAGTGCTAGGATTAAATGCAAGCACCACCAAACCCAGCACAACAAGCACTCTTAACTGCTAAGCCATCTCTCCAGCCCCCAACTATTCCACCTTAATCTTGAGCTTGTGCCTGGACAGTGGGGTTCCTGGGGGAGCTGGTCGGATGATCTTGGACATGCCCTCTTCAATGACACACTGGGCTTGTTGCTCTTCTTGCTTGTTCCCTTTCATTCACTGTGTGGCCATCAATAACCCTAGGAACCAGGAACAAAAGTAGCCCTTTCTCCACCTCAGGGCTCCAGGATATAATTCTCTAAACCACCCTTCCTCTCCCCTGGGCTGGGGTGTCAGGGCCATGAATGTGACTGGCCACCAGTTGCAAAAGGCAATAAGCAGGATGGAGGCTCAAGAGCAGTAAGGTGCCTCTTCTGTGGGGCTAGAAATTTCCTGTGGTGACATGTGGACTGGCAAGCCACCTCAGAGCCCCATGGAGACAGAAACTTGGAAACACAGGGGCTGGGGCCCAGAGTCTGTGCTATTACAGCCTCTCTGGGTTTTTTGTTTGTTTTTTGTTTTGTTTTGTTTTTTAATTTTATGTGTATGAGTGCATTGCCTGCATGCATGAGTGCACTTCTGTCATGCAGTGCCCCCAGAGGTCAGAAGAGGGTGTCAGATCTCCTGGAACTGGAGTTATGAAAGGTTGTTAGCCACCATGTGGGTGCTGGGATTGGAACCCCAGTCCTCTGCAAGAAGAGTGCTCTTAACCACTGAGTCATCTCTCTAATCCCTTATTTTGTTTTTTTAAGACAGAGGCTCACTTTGTAACCAGCCTGGCCTAGAACTCACTAGGTAGCCCAGGCTACCTCACACCCAGGGCAATCCTTTTACCTCAGTGGCCCAAATGTGGGCATTACAGACAGATGATTATGCCCAGCTCCCCCCAAAACCACATTATTTACCCTCTTCAAGCCCCTGTTTACTAACCTCTAAAATGAGAATGATAGGCCAGCTTTACAGAGCACCAGGAAACTCCCAAACATCAAATATCTAACCCCTCAACACATGGTGGTTGCTCTATAAATGTCTGCTTCCTCCTCTCCTCTCTTTCTTTCCTCTTTTTCTCCCCCCACACCCGGCCCCTCAAACAGTCATTTTCATTCTGCAGAACGGGTAAGAGCAACCGAAGTCAGGCTGTGAAGCTATTCCTATGGGTCAGGGGCAGAAACTGTCAATATTTATATAACAAAACTTGTCCCATTTACAATAAATAAGGCCCCAAGGCTAACATGTCAAATTTCTTGGTCTCAGACAGATATTACATCACATTGCTTATCTCATAATGGTTAGAAATTCTTACTCCAGCTCTGTGTTAGCTATTCATTAATAATCCAAAAGGGCACTGCTATTTCTTCATATATGTAGTTTGCTAAGTAGACAAGTATTTTCAGAACTGTGAGTACACCCTTCCTTTGGAATTCCTTTTTTATAACATCAACCATATAGTGGAAAATGGCCTAGACATAAAAATAGGTGACATTTGCTAGTGCATACTATGCATTCCCCCTCTTTGGGTTGACTTAATCCCCTTAAGAACATTCTGATGAACTGGGTGTGGTGGCACATGCCTCTTAAGCTCAACACTAGGGAGGCAGAAACAGGAGAATCTCAAGTTTGAGGTCAACCTAAGTGACATATTGAGACCCTGTCTCAAAAATAAATAAATAGGGGCTGGAGAGATGACTCAGCAGTCACCCTGCAAGATGGTTACTCTTACAGAGGATCTGGGTTCAATTCCCACCACTCACGTGGCAGCTAACAACCATCCATAACTCCAGTTCTAGGGGATCCGACACCCTCTTCTGACCTCTGCAGGCATTGTATGACATGCGTGTACTTACATACATGCAAGCAATACACTCATGCACATGGAAAATAAAAATAATAAGTAAAATATTTAAAAACTGGTTTTTTTTTATTTTATGTGTATGAGTGTATTGCCTGCATGTGTGTTAGTGCACCTGTGTCATGCAATGCCTGAGGAGGACAGAAGAGGGAGTCAGATCCCCTGGAACTGGAGTTAAGGATGGTTGTTAGTTGCCATGTGGGTGCTGGGATTTGAACCCAGTTCTCTGCAAAAACAGCCAGTGCTCTTAACCACTGAATCATCTCTCCAGCCCCTAAATAAAATATTTTTAAGATAAAATAATAAAAAATAATAAGTGATAGACTCATATTGTCTGTCCCATGGCCATATGCATAACCACCATGCTACATTGCTAACTAGCTATGTTTCTTTCTCCACTGGGGCAGATATCAAATCGTAAAAAATAAGGATAGATTTATTTATGTAGCATGTATAGTGCCCAACATAATACAAGTTCAGCAAATACTTATTGAATGAATAAGTAAATAAACAGATAACACTGATAGACTACAAAGCAAATAATGGGATCTTTGTTCAAGAAGGTCTACAATCTATAGATTGAATCTGGGTGATTCAATTTTATTTAGTCACCATTGTCACATATTGGGTTACAGATCATAATTTTAACCATTAATAAGATCCACTGCTTCCTAGGCACCTACTATGCACTCAAGGTTTTGGGGGACTTTTCTCGGGGGAGGGGGAATCTTACCCAATGGCCTTGAGCTTGAAATCGCCTGCCTCCACCTCCTAAGGGCTAGGATTACAGATATCTACACCCCCATCTACCATAAAAAATTTTTTTAAATATTTTATTTTTATTTTTATGTATGAGTGTAATGCCTGCATGTGTATAAGTGCATCTGTGTCATGCAATGCCTGCAGAGGTCAGAAGAGGGTGTCATATCCCCTAGAACTGGAGTTACAGACAGTTGTCAGCTGCCATGTGGGTGCTGGGAATTGAGCCTGAGTCCTCTGCAAGAACAGTCAGTGTTCTTAACCGCTGACCCATCTCTCCAGCCTCCACCACAAAATTTTTATCTCTCTGATTCTTATAGCAGCCATATGAAGTAGGTTCTATTGCATCCGAAAGCTTGCCCAACTCACACAGTGCATGGAAAGAACAATTCAAATCTGAGTCTAACTTGAAAATATGTACTTTTTGTTGGTGACGGTGGTGCTGGCTGATTATGTCTGTCAGATATCAAAAAGTACTTCTAAACTATACCATTATCAACTGAATTCATTTTTGGAATTTTAGATTGCTCCAAAAGTTATCATTTATTTATTACATGTGAATATTTAATATAAATGTGGTTCAAGGTAATATATTAACAGATAATTTGTTAAAATTATACTAACTATAAGTTTAATAGTAATATATTAAAAGTAATAAAATAAATACTTCTATTTATTCAAAGTACATTTCTTAATTTTAAGTTACTTCAATAAAATTCAAGTTCTAATTTTTAATTGGTTTTTTTTTTTGGTGAGTTTTTTGTTTTGTTTTTTTGAGACAAGGTCTCATTGTGTACCCCTTGCTGACCTTCAACTCACAGAAATTCTCCTGCCTCTGCCTCCTGACTGCTAGGATTAAAGATAGGTGCCACCATGCTTGGCTACTTTAAAACTTTTTTTAAAAATATTTTTTGGTGTTTTTGAGACAGGGTCTCCCTATAGCCCCAACTGGCCTGAAACTCCCTATGTAGACCGGGCCTCCAACTCACAGAGATCTGCCTGTCTCTGCCTCCTGAGTGCTGGGATGAAAGGCGTGTGCCACCATGCCCAGCCACCTTTACTTTTTTAAATATACACTTTTAAAAATATTTTTATTTTATGTGTATGAGTGTTTTGTCTGCATATATAAAGAAAACCAAGTGTGTACAATGCCTGTGGAGGTCAGAAGAGGGCATAAGATCCCATAGAAGTGGAGTTATTGCTGGTTGTCAGCTGCCATGTGTGTTCTGGGAACAGAACCCCAGTTCTCTGCAAGAGCAGCCAGTGCTCTTAACTGCTAAGCCATCTCTCCAGTCTCTTGGCTTTTGTGAGTATGTAGATGCATGTGTGGAGGTCAGAGGACAACATGTAGAGTAGGGTTTCTCCTTCCACCATGTGGGTCCTGGAGTTTGCACTAAGGTCGTCAGACTTGGCAGCAAGTGCCTTTACCTGCCGAGCTATCTTTCAGGCCCTAGATACATACTTTTTTTACAGTAGCCTCTTGGGGTTAGGGAGGTGGCTCATCTGGTAGAGTGCTTGCCTAAAATGCACAAGGTTCAATCCCCACCACTGCATAAACCTGGTGTGTGTCTCATGCCAATAATTCCAGCAATTGGGAGGTACAGAAATCAGAAGTTCAAGGGTATCTTTGGTTACATAATGAGTTTGAGGCCAACCTGGGCTACCCTCTCAAAAGACCAAAAAAACAAAACAAGTAAACAAACAAGTATTCCCTCAACCTCCCTTCTCCCAACATATAATACCATACCTCTCCCAGAAGTGAATTACTATTTGTCAGTTTCACAAGAATCTTTCAAGCACTTTTCTATAAATAAGTAAAATAAACAAGTTAAAGAGCTCTGCTCTTTTAAACTCTCTGATAAATTTCCATTTTGGTGTAGTTATTGAAGAGCCAGAATGCTCTGCCTCCATTTTGGCTAGCTTGTTTAGACAAGCCCAGACAAGCTCAGGCATATTGTACATGTAAAAGCCTTGTACATTCCAGTGCCCTGAAGACAGCCCCTACCAATCAAGAGTTTCCCTATACACAAGATATGGGGACATCCAATTAAGACTTTCCCCATACACAGGATATGGGGACATCCAATTATTTTTAAAAATGCTTGGCGAGCGCGAGTTTCTGTGGAGTGCCCCAATAAAAGCTCCAGCCTGCTATTGTTCAGGGCCAGACTCCATATTTGGCTTGTGAAGTCTGTGCCCAGCCAGCCGCCATTTGATTATTGTCTTTTTTTTCTCCTTAAATTCTTAAATAAACTTTTGTATAATCTTTTTGGGTATCTATGGGAATTATTCTCGATTCTCAAACCCTAACATTGTGGGGGCTCATCCAGGATTTGAGAATAGAGACCCCAGACCCACGGAAGTGCCACCGGAGCCGGCCTTGGTAAGTTCTGCCTGCCTTTGTCTCTCTTTCAGTCTCTCTCTCTCTCTCTGTCTTGCTTTTTGGTAGTCTAGACATCACGGGGCTCAACAGAGATCAGGCGGACACACTATTGATCCCAGAGCTGGAGGAGAACGGGGGACGCCCTTGACTCCTGTTCTGTTGAGGAGTTATGTTCCCGCCTGATGTGGAATCCAGGCAGGGCCAGCCCAGAGTCTTGGCCCAGTCCAACATGGAATCCTAGCTGGCCAAATCTTTTTGGAAAAGGAACAGGGGCAGCCTTCTTGGCTGACCCCGTGTGCTGCAAGATTTTCATTTCTGCCTCTAGGGAACTGCCGTCTCATACTGTCCTCACTCTCTGCTCGGAGCTCCACCTTGTCTATCAACTTTCCATCCTACTTCTCATTCTCATCCCTCTCCTTATATTCTTTTTTCTTGAAGCTTATCCCATGATGGGCCAGAAAGTCTCATCATCTTCAGCTCCCTTGGATCTAGTTCTTAGTCATTTTCAGACTCCAGACCCTCTGCAACATCAAATGGCCCTCCTTTGAAGTTGAATGGCTGCCTGAAGGGTCCTTTAACCTGTCCCTCATCTACAGAGTTCAAGGAGTTATCTTTGGGAAACCGGGGCACCCTGACCAGATCCCATACATCTTAGGTTAGCGATACCTGGTTGCTGCTCCCCCCCAACTGGCTGCGCCCCTTACTGCCACCGCCCCTGCCATTGAGGCCTAAGGAGCCAGCCACTTTGCTTCCCCTGAAGAAAGTTCAGACCAAAAACCCATTGGGTCCCAAGGTCCTTCCATCGGCGCCAGAGGAAGATTTCCTCCTGCCACCTTATGGGGCCCCAGTGAGTGCTCAGGATAGACCTAGGAAATGAAGGTCACGAGCATCTTCTTCTTCTTCTTCCAGTCCTTCCTGGTCTCCATCCCCAGCCTCCGTGGCTGAGCCAGCACCTCCCGTGGCCAAGCCCAGGCCAATGCACACTCACTCGAAGGGGGAGGGGAGAATTGTGCAAGCTCTTCCCCTGAGGGAGATTGGGCCCCCAAGGGAGAATGGAATTTCCCCAGTAGTCTACTTTCCCTTTTCTACTAGTGACTTGTATAATTGGAAGTTACAGACTCCCTCCTTCACAGAGAAGCCTCAGGCCCTAAATTCCCTCCTGGATACTGTTCTTTTTACCCACCAACCCACTTGGGATGATTGCCAACAGTTATTGAGTATCCTGTTCACCACCAAGGAACAGAACTGCATCCTTCGGGAATGCAGACGTGCAGTCCCTGGAAATGATGGGTGACCGACAGAGAATGAGGAGTTGACTGTGGCTGCTTTCCCACTCACGCGCCCAACAGAGGGGTGGAACTATAACACCCCCAAAGGTAGGGAACGCCTAAAGGTCTACCACCAGATTCTTATGGGGGGGTCTCTGGGCAGTTGCTAAGCACCCCACCAATTTGTCTAAGGTCAGTCAGGTGATGCAGGGAAGGGATGAGTCTCCTGGAGCGTATCTGGAACACCTGTTAGAGGCTTTCAGAACTTATACTCCCGTAAATCCAGAGGCCCCAGAGAATGAGATGGCCATCAATATGGCTTTTGTAAGTCAAGCAGCTCCAGACATAAAACGAAAACTTCAAAAACTGGAAGGTTTCGAGGGCAAAAACCTTTCTGAGCTGATGGCAGTGGCGAATAAGGTATTTAACAACAGAGAAACCCCCGAAGAAAGACAAACAAAAGGGCTGGCTAGGATATTGTTGGCTGAAAGAGCAACAAATCCCAAATGGGGGGACTGACCCTCTATGAAAAAGGGAGCATGAGCCCCATGACCCCCACAGGAAGGTCGGCCCTGCCTAAAAAGAGATCAGTGTGCATACTGTAAACAGCTGGGCCACTGGGCTAGGAAGTGTCCTCAAAGGATGGGATCCCAGCCTCCCTCCAAGCCCAAGATCCTCGAGTTGGCAAACCTAGAAAACTGAAGGGGCCAGGGCTTGGTGAACTTCTACCATGAGTCCTGGATGACCCTGCAAGTGGAGGGACAAGCCATCAATTTCTTAGTTGACACTGGAGCACATTATTCAGTTTTAAAAGAGCCTAAGGGAAAATTGACCAATAAACACACATGGGTACAAGGAGCCACGGGAATTGCTCAGCACCCTTGGACCACCAAAAGGGAAGTAAACTTAGGTAAAAAGACAGCTTCACACTCCTTTATGGTGGTCCCAGAGTGCACGTATCCCTTATTGGGTAGAGATTTGCTAAATAAAATGCAGGCTCAAATCCATTTCTCTGGGAGAGGACCTCCTGATGTGACTGTACCAGATGCAGCCTATATCCTATGCTTACAACTAGAAGAAGAATGGAGAGTGCATGCCCCACCCCCTCAAAAGAGACAGACCGCTGTCCTCAAGGACCTCCAGGCAGCAATCCCTGGAGTCTGGGCAGAAACTAATCCCCCAGGGAAGGCCATCCAACAGCCACCAATAATGGTGACTTTAAAAACTAATGCTCAGCCTGTAAGAGTAAAACAGTACCCAATGACTCTCAAAGCCAGGGCAGGAATTACCAAACATATAAACCATCTTAAGGAGTTTGGTATTCTGGTTCCATGCCAATCTCCATGGAACACCCCTCTGTTACCCGTCAAGAAACCGAGGACAAACGATTTCTGCCCAGTGCAGGATTTGAGAGAAGTTAACAAGAGGGTAGAGGATATCCACCCTACAGTCCCCAATCCTTATACCCTGCTGAGCTCACTCTCTCTGGGGAGAAGAGTCTATATTGTTCTAGATCTCAAGGACACCTTCTTTAGCCTGTGTGGGGACCTAAAGGCCCCACCTTCCAGAGGTCGAAGAGGACGTTACTGGGGCACAGCCTGGCTTGTTTTAAAAGTCTGAAGGATACTTCTGTACTGCTGAGGAGTGCATGATCAGCGCATGACCATCCTTAAGATACACCCTGGGGGGAGGGGGGATTTCCATGTGCCTTTATAAGCTCTGTAACACCTGCAATAAATGAGTCCCTGCTTGACTAGGCTCCCCATTGCATCTGATTGTCCCCAGTACTAGGGGCGGCATGGGCTGGTGAACGGCGTGCTTACTCATCCCCAATCATCACTGTGCGGGGGTCACTGGTTCGAACCCCCCGCAACTGGCACCCAGCGTGGCGCTCGAAGGAAGGTGAAAAGAAGAAAAGAAAGAAATAAAAATAATGGATTGGGGCCAATCGAGAAGTTCGGGGTAAGCGAGACCCGAAAGATGGGTAACGCAATCAATAAGCCTGAGGACCTGGCACTTAAAGCACTGAGAGATATGCTTCAAAGCAGGGGATTGGATCTGTCAGATCTGGTAGCTCAAAAGGCTTGGGCAGAGGCTGTTCATTTGGCTCCCTGGCTACTTGGGCTAATGTTTTTACTGGGGATACATGGGAATCATGGGAAGAGTTTGAAGAAGAATGTGGAAATGCAACAGAAGTGAAACCAAAAGCAGCCAAAGTAACAAGCGGCACCTCAGGCATGCTCTGGCCAGCTTCAGAGCTTCCTGGGACCCATGAAAACAGGACCCATGGATGCCTTTTTCAGAAGGGCGGGGCAGAGCAGAGCGCACAGGGTCAGTGGCAAAAGCCGCCTACCTGACCTGCCTTGAACTAATGCATGCTCAAGTCAGGGGCCCGCACGAAAGCCGTGTGGGGAACTGCCCCCTGGCCGGTGACCAGCAGTGGCCGCCCGGTGCATTTAAAAAAAAAAAAAAACACCGTTGGTGATGCGCCGCGACCGGCTCTGGGATGGCTGGGAAGGCCCAGTTTGGGGATGGTGGCTGGGGGAGGCCTGTCCCGTCCATTCTGCAGCTGGGGATCCACCCCGCCCCCAAGTGTTACAGCCCCACTGGCAGCAGTGCTCACTGAATCCTGGGGCTGAGGGAGCCCTTAGTAAAAGCCTACAATGTTTTCACTGATAGAGGCAGATTTGGAGCTGCAGTGGTAGTATACCTGGGGGCAGATGAGAAACCAAAAAGATATGTCCACACTTGTGATGGCTCAGCTCAATTCAAGGAACTCATGGCCATTGCTTTCTAACAGTATTCAGACTCTTATGCTCCTTAAGGAGAGAGAAGCCCCTATCTTCTTACAGCATCTTAGGGGGCACCAAGGACTGCCTAGGCTTTTATCCCAAGGCAATGCAGAGACAGACAAGATGGCTTATTATGTACAGGTACTGCCTCTGCAACAGCCAGAGGTAAACCCCAGGGGACTCAAGCCCAATTCCTTGTGGCAAATGGATGTCACACACTATACTCCTTTTGGAAAGCTTAAGTATATTTTTGTGTCCATCAACACATTCTCACACAGGAGAGAAGTCTACTGTTGGGCTACTGCTCACACAGGAGAGAAGTCTAAACATGGTCAGTCTCATTTTCTCCAGTGCTTTGCTAGGTTGGAATTGCCCCAATGAATTAAAATGATAATGGACCATGTTTTGTGAGTAAAAATTTACAAGATTTCTTTGCACTTTGGGGAATTCCCTACAATCCCCAAGGTCAAGCCATTATAGAATGCAACCATCAAAACCTAAAACTTCAATTACAAAAACAGAAAGGGGGAATAAGCCCCCACCAACAGTTGGGTATGGCCTTATTCACTATTAATATTCTTAATTTTCAAAAAAAATCAGTTGGAATCCTGGTTTTAGAAGCGTTGGAGATGACAGGAGCAGAGACCTGAGGTACGGGTAAGGGCAGGGAGAGGTAGGGCCTCATGAGCCCCAAGTGATTGATTTCAGTCTTGTGCAAGCCCAGTGCAGGCAATAATAGCAGCTGCTGTGAGATTATGTTTGCAATAACTATGCCATGCCCTAAAGACAGCATTTCACAGCCCTTCTTCCTTTATTCACTCTCTTATATTCTTTCCAATTCCTCTTCTACAATGCTCACTGAGCCTTAGAGGGGAATGGTATAAATGTCCTGTTTAGGACTGGGAATTCAACTATCACTCATCATAAGCAACTTCGGCTGCCATGAGTATCTGCATTCACCACAATTCTCTGAGAAGAGAAGCATCTCTGATTAATAATGAAAGCAACATTTATCTATGTGTATAAACATAAATAAATATTTAGGATGCAGTTTGGTGCTATATCAATTTAGGTAAGCAACAGTAATAAATTTACCCCTTGGAGCCTATGACCCATCCAGCTGTGGATGTTTGATCAGGTTTGCAGTTCAAGGCATATATTTCCTCTTATGGAGCAGGTCTCAAATCCAGCAAAGAGTGGTTGCATACCCCCAAGTAGTGTCACCATTGCACTGAATCCTAGGATTCAGCTGTGTAAGACAATTGGTTATCCACTCTCCTCAATCTCTCTCTATGTAGCACCTTCTGATACTTTGAAAGCTAGCCAGTATAGAGGAAGCTTATAGCTCAATTCCAGTTGTATTTCTATATATCTTGCAACCAAGGTATGAGGTGTTTTCAGTAACAGGACCTCATTGTCTGTCTCTGATGGGCAATATTGTGGCCTTAATTGTGGGGACCTAAAGGCCCCACCTTGCAGAGGTCCGAGAGGAAGTTACTGGGGCACGGCCTGGCTTGTTTTAAAAGTCTGAAGGATACTTCTGCACTGCTGAGGAGTGCATGATCAGCATGTCACCATCCTTAAGATATACCCTCAGGGGGGTAGGGGGGATTTCCAGGTGCCTTTATAAGCTCTGTAACACCTGCAATAAATGAGTCCCTGCTTGACTAGGCTCCCCATTGCGTCTTATTGTCCCTGGTATTGGGGGTGGTGCAGGCTGGCAAATGGTGTGCTTACTCATCCCCAATCATCCCTGCATGGGGTCGCTGGTTCAAACCCCCTAGCAAGCTTGACCTTGGCAAAGGAAAGTCAACCCATCTTTGCCTTTGAGTGGCGAGACCCAAACCAGGGGTTTAATGGACAACTCACTTGGCTGTGACTGCCACAAGGGTTCAAGAACTCCCCATGATCTTTGATGAGGTTCTACACCAGGACTTGCAGGAGTATTAGGCCTCGCACCTGGGGGTAAGCCTCCTACAGTATGTAGATGACCTGTTAATTGCCACTGAGGATGAGGACACTTGTCTTCAGGCCACCAGAGATTTGCTCCTGACCTTGGACCAATTGGGGTATAAGGTCTCCACCAAGAAGGCTCAGCTCTGTGTCACAGAGGTAATGTACTTGGGTTTCATATTAAGGGATGGGCAGAGGTGGCTGTCACCAGCCAGAAAGCAAACCATTATGGGAATTCCAAGCCCAAGATCCTGCAGGTATTTGCGAGAGTTCTTGGGATCGGCAGGCTTCTGCTGGCTCTGGATACCTGGGTTCCCCGAGCTGTCAAAACCCTTGTATGAAGCCACTCGAGGAAATGAGTCATCCTTCCTATGGACTGAGACTCAGGAGAGGGCCTTTCAAGAAATTAAGAAGGCTTTATTGCAGGCTCCAGCTTTGGCTCTGCCAGATATCCATAAGCCCTATCAGCTCTTTGTTGAGGAATGAGTGGGAATAGCGAAGGGAGTCCTGACCCAAATGCTCGGGCCTTGGAAGAGACCTGTGGCTTACTTGTTGAAAAAGCTTTATCCCATGGCCTCGGGATGGCCAGGCTGCCTCAGAATTATTGCAGCCATGGCCTTATTGGTTAAAGATGCAGATAAGCTCACACTGGGACAGCCCCTTATAGTCACCACCCCTTCACTCGATTGAGGGGGTCCTTAAATATCCCCCAGACCGATGGATGACAAATGCTCAGTTGACACATTATCAGGCCTTGTTCCTTAATCCCCCTCACATCCAGTTCCTCTCCAGCACTGCTCTCAATCCTGCCTCTTTGCTGCCAGAACCAGATCTTGAAGTCCTGCACGACTACCTGGAGGTACTCTGCAGCTTACACAGGACTCGGGAAGAACTGACGGATGTTCCATGGCCCCACCCAGACTTAATTCTGTTCACGGATGGAAGTAGCTTCATTAAGAAAGGAACCAGGTACTCGGGGGCAGCAGTCATCAGTCCTTCAGGGCCAATATGGGCCTCTTCCCTACCAGTTGGGACCTCTGCCCAGAGGGCTGAAATAATTGCCCTGACTCAGGCCTTAAAGCTAATTAAAGACCAGACTGTTAACATTTTCATGGATAGCCCTTACGCTTTCACTACAGCTCATGTCCACGGGGCTATATACAAGGAGGGGGACTCCTGACAGTAGAAGGAAAGACTACTAAAAATAAACAAGAGATCTTGGAACTCCTGGAGGCCATATGGTTACCAAAGAGACTGGCTATTGTTCATTGTCGGGGCACCAAAAAGGGGATTCACTGGAGGCACAGGGAAACAGGAGAGCAGACCTAGCAGCCAGAGAAGCAGCCCTGAAAGCTTCAAACTCACTGGTTATTCTGCCTGAACCCCTCTTGCCAGAAGAGCCCTCCTACTCAGCTCAGGACAATCAAGATTTAACTTCCCTGAAAATTATCAAGATCAAGAATGGATGGAGATACACCTCTGATGGGAGGCTCATTCTGCCACATAAGCTGGTAGAGGACTTAATATGTAAACTTCAAAAAGGGACCCACTGAGGAAAGAGAAAGTTACAGGAACTCCTGACTCCGTACCACATCTTCGATCTAACCAAAATGCTTGAGAGCTGTCTTTCCAGATGTTGCTCCTGCCAGGTTATTAATCCAAGAGGAAAAGTCATGCCCCCAGCCAGAAGGGAGAGGGGCACTGTGCCTGGTGTCCATTGGGAGGTGGACTTCACTGAGGTAAAACCTGGCAGGTATGGCTATAAATATCTCCTAGTTTTTGTAGATACATTTTCAGGATGGGTCGAAGCATTTCCCACAAAGTGGGAAACTGCCTCAATTGTGGTTAAAAAGATCATCGATGAACTAATACCAAGGTATGGACTCCCCTCTGTGACTGGGTCAGACAATGGACCAGCCTTCATCTCTAAGGTAACTCAAGAGTTAATTAAAACACTGGGGACTAATTGGAAGCTACATTGTGCATACCACCCCCAGAGCTCAGGGCAAGTAGAGATTGAATCAGACCCTTAAAGAGACCTTGACCAAATTAACCCTGGAAACTGGCGATGACTGGACAGGCATCCTACCTTTTGCCCTATACAGGTCAGAAATACCCAATATACTCAAGGCCTAACACCTTATGAAATCATGTATGGCTGACCACCCCCTTTGCTTCCCAAGCTGCCTTCAGATGTGCTAATTGACTTGACTGAATCTCAATTTCTTAAGTCCCTACAGGCCTTACAGATTGCACAAGACGTTTTCCCCTTGCTGGGGCACATCTACGAACTGCCACCAGCCCAACCGCATGGATTCAAGCCAGGAGACCTTGTTTGGGTGAGATGGCACCACAAGGAGCCCTCAGACCTTGATGGAAGGGGCCACATATCTCGATCCTCACCACCCCTACTGCAGTTAAGGTGGCAGGTGTCTGGACCTGGATACATCACTTGCATTTAAAGCCTGCATCAGAAGATTGGTCAGACCAGGTCAACAAGAGATAAAAGGTCACACAGGTAAAAGACAATCCTCTCAAGCTAAAAATCTCTGCCACACTATAACCCTTGTTGCTTTTTTATTTCTTTTTATAGAGCCTGCCCTAGCTAACTACCCCCATGGACTCCAAAACCTCACCTGGGTAGTTAGTAGCACATCCACTGGAAAGACAGTGAACATCTCCTCCCACCTGGGACCTCCAGGTGCCTGGTTCCCCAAGATTACATTCGACCTCTGCGACCTGCTTGAAGGAGCTTGGGAATTGTACACCCCGTCAGGCACTGTAAATTATGTTTGCCAGTCTCCCCTCGGCCAAAAGAGGATGAAGGAACACCACTTCTATGTTTGCCTGGGTGACAATGGTGACTGAAGGAGTACTTGTGGGAGGCCAGGGGACTATTTCTGTGCTTCATGGAGCTGTGTCTACTGGATATATTAATTGGGCTGCCCCCGTCACTACCGACTTGATCCAGGTAACTGTGGTCCTGGGCCTAACCCTTTAGTGAAACCCCAGATCAAGGCAATTCGAGGGACCCTGTTCCTCCTCTAGATGCAACCCTATCTCCTTGAGCTTCAAACCGAAAGGAAAGGAACTTAAAAACCTACAAAAATGGATTGATGGGCGAACTTGGGGCCTCAGGTTATACACCACAGGGACTGATCCAAGAATACTTTTTTCAGTCTGTCTTGAGATGCGGCCAGTCTTGGGGACCCAGATGGGGTCGGCTTGGATAGTGTTACAGCCTATAGGATGACCAACACTGGCCTTAACTATTTTTAAATCTGTTGAGAGGTCAGCTCCTAGCCAAATTGTCCAACTGGATAAAACTGCTACTTTGCCCACACCTAGATCCACACCCCCAGAGAGCCGACGAGTCCAAGAGCCCTTGCAGCCATCCCCTGGGCTTATGAACCTCCTAAATGCCACCTTTATTGCTTTAAATAATACTTCCCCTAACCTCACTATCCATTGCTCATTTTGCATGGACCCGAGCCCTCCCTTTTTTGATGGGCTAGCTCTCCCAGGAAATTATGTTGTTACTTCTGACCCCACTGCCTGTAGAATTCCCCCGCCTGCAGGGAGAAGGGGGCTTACCCTCACCCAGGTGTATGGAAAAGGGCTATGCGTGACTCCCTCACATAAAATTGTCCCCCCTTCTTACCAACATCTATGTAACTCTGTTCAAGAGATAGGGGCTACTGCACCTAACCCGTATATGGTGCCCCTCAACTCCACTTGGTGGGCCTGTACCTCAGGCTTAACTACATTCCTCCACTCATCCATTTTAAACCAGACCAGGGATTTTTGTGTACTAGTGCAGCTGGTTTCCCATCTATATTATAGAACAGACATAGAAATGGAAACCGGAGTCTCAGAAGAGTCTAGACCTCATAGGGCCATAGGAACCACTGCAGTTGTCTTGTCTACTCTACTCGGGGTCGGAGTAACCACTGCAACTGGTCTGGGGGCTTCAGCGTTAGTCCTCCAGGATAAAAGTTACCACCTTCTTAGACAGGCTATAGACTTAGACATACAATCATTAGAAACATCTGCCACCTCGAAGACTCTCTATCCTCTTTAGCTGAGGTAACCTTACAAAATAGGAGAGGGCTAGATTTACTTTTTCTAAAAAAAGGAGGACTCTGTGTTGCCCTAGGAGAACAGTGCCGTTTCTATGTTAATCACTTGGGAGTTACAAAGCAGTCTTTAGCTGAGGTCCATAAAAGACTTAAAGAAAGAGAACACAAACAACTAAATCAACAAAATTGGTATGAATCCCTATTTGACTGGTCCCATGGTTAACATCTTTGATCTCAGCAATAGTCAGACCTCTCCTCTTACTCCTATTAGCCCCTGTATTCCTGTGGCCCCTGTATTCTTAATGCCTTGCTCAAATTCATCTGAGAACGGATACAGACAGTCCAACTGATGGTACTGCATTCACAGTATACTCATTTAAATCAAGACCCCGAGCCTTACGACAACATAGAAATGGTTCCACCTCCCTAAATGTGCCGTCTAACCACTTCTTTCCACTTCTGTAATTTGCTTCGCTTAAAGGTTTAACCCTTGACCTAACTCTAAGGGGGAATGAAGAACCAGAATGCTCTGACTCCATTTTGGCTAGCTTCTTTAGACAAGCCCAGACAAGCTCAGGCATATTGTACATGTAAAAGCCTTATAAGGTATGAACAAAAACTCCTGACTCTAAAAGATATTAGTCAGCACATTCCAATGCCCTAAAGACAGCCCCTACCAATCAAGACTTTCCCCGTACACAAGATATGGGGACATCCAATTATTTTTAAAAAATGCTTGGCGCATGCAAGTTTCTGTGGAGTGCCCCAATAAAAGCTCCTGCCTGCTATTGTTCGGGGCAAGACTCCATATTTGGCTGTGAAGTCTGCCCGGATAGCCACCATTTGGTTACTGTCTCTTTTTTTCTCTTTAAATTCTTAAATAAACTTTTGTATAATCTTTTTGAGTATCTATGGGAATTACTCTCGATTCTCAAACCCTAACAGTTATGTTAATCACAGTTTCTTGTTACTTACAAACAGTGCTGCAGGGAGCCTGTAGGCCTATTCAGGCACTTGCACCAGTAGTTTTTCCTTGTTGCTTTTTTTTAGAATAGATTCTATTTGGAATTACTAGATCAAAAATCAGAAGCACTTTTCATTATAACACGTACTGACTCACTACTCTCAAGGAGGATTAATCAAGGTATGTTCTTTTTTTATATATTTATTTTTGTTTTATATGTATGAGGAATTTGCCTACATGTATATTAGTGTCATGCAATGACTTTGGAGGTCAGAAGAGGGCGTCGGATCCCCTGGAATTGGAGTTACAGACAGTTCTTAGCAGCCATGTTGGTGGTGGGTACCAAACCCAGGTCTTCCGCAAGAGCAGCCAGTCTCTTAACTGCTGAGCCACCTCTCCAGCCCCCCAACATATGCTCTTACCAACAAGAATGAACTTAGTTCTGTACAACCTTGCAAACACTGGCTTTTTTTGAATACTCTTTATGTTTGCTGATCTGAGGAGGAAAAGGTCAATACAGTGCTCATATTTTAATAGGAATCTCTGAATATCAGTGAATTGGGAATCTTTTCATTTTTTTATTAGCCAGTTGTATTTCTCCTACAAGGCATTTTGTCTTTTGCTCATTTTTCATTGGTTGTCCACTTTCTTTGTTAATGTGCAGGACTCTTAGATGGTCTAGACATTATTTTCTTTGTTGAATATGCTGTATTTTCTTTCAGTTTATTTTTCCTTTAATTTCATTGATAGTGTTATGTACTTAAACAAGCTTGGGATTTTAGCTGTCATTTATCTTTTTATGGCTTCTAGATTTTTTTCATTTTGTTCAAGAAGACCTTTCTCACTCTGAATTCACTTTATATGCATGTCTCAATAGTTTCCGCAATATTTTTTCATTCTTTTTATGTTTTTTTTGGAGGGGGGTCTTTTTGAGACAGGGTCTCCCTGTAGCCCCAAGCTGTCCTGGAACTCACTATGTAGACCAGGCTGGCCTTGAACTCACAGAGATCCACCTGCCTCTGCCTCCCAAGTGCTGAGATTAAAGGCATGTGCCACCGTGCCCAGCCTAGTTTTGGTTTTTAAAAATATTTTATTTTTATTTTATGTGTATGAATGTTTTGTCTGCATGTATAAATGTGTACCATGTGCATGCCTGGTGGCGACCAGAAGAGGGTGATGGATCCTGTGGAGCTGGAATTTCAAACAGTCGTTAGCCGCTGTGTGGGAGCTGGGAATCAAACTCAGGTCCTTTGCAAGAGCAGCAAGTGCTCTTCTAAACCATCTTTCCAGCCCCCAGTTTTGTTTTGGTTTGGTTTTTTAATACTCAGCTTTTAATTTTCTAGGACTATTTATACTGTATGCCTGTAATCCCGGCACTCAGGAGGCTGAGGCAGGAGGGTCACACAAGGTCAAGGATAGCTTGGGATACAAGTATGAGCTTCCATCTTTAAAAAAAGACATGAAAGCCACAAGGAGCTGGTTGAATCCTCTTTCACTCGAACTCCCATGGGAAACCATTGGAGAGTTTATAACCGCAAGGCTGCAGGACTTGATTTACACTTTAAAATAGATCACACGCTTGCTAGGCGTGGTGGCAGATGCCTTTAATCACAGAACTCAAGAGGCTGAGGCAGGTGGATCTCTGACATATGGAAGCCAGCCTGGTCTACATAGCGAGTCCAGGCCAATTGGGCTATAGAGAAACTGTCTCTCAACTCTCCAGGGTTGCATCACAGGAGATACAGGAGATGGCCAGGTTTGGGGGTGTTATTTGATGAGTGTTCACTGAGGAGAAAACCAAGTTCTTTTCTTGCCACAGTAAATCTGAGATGCCTTGTTAGTATCTAAGTGTAAATGTCAAGTAGAAAATTAGATACACAAACCTGGAGTTTGTATATGGGGATGTGGTTTGGAACTTGTTCATATTTTGATATTTGTAGTCAATGGACTAGAGTCTGTGAAGGAAGGACCCTACTAAAATCTAGGGGTAAATGACCAAAAACCTTATAGGAAAATGGACAAAAGGCTTAGAATCCATTTTATTTTATTTATTTTTATTTTTCTTATTTTCTGAAATTTTAGGATAATTTTATTAGAATTTAAAGAAAAATCCTCAGGGCAGGAAGCTGTAAATCTGGGCAGCTGCCTCAGGAAGGCGGAATGGAGTGGAGAAGGAAAAAAAGCCATGAAGCCATGTCCTTTTAGAGCCGTCATGGATATCAGACAGACACGTGGTGGGAAGAAGTAAAGAAACAAGATGTTGGGGCAGCCCAAAGTGTTAAGGAAAGCACGGTTAGAAAAGAGGTACAAAGAAGAGATTCCACCTTTCTGAATTTGAGGCAGGGATCCCAGGCAGGAAAAGTTCACCATTTCATCAATGCACTAGGTATTCCACCTGTCTCTTTAGCATGACTTAAGGTGAGCCCACTTTCCTAGGTTGGTCCTGACTAGGTGAGTGACCTGGAAAAATCAGGAAACCAGGCCACAGATTTTTTTTTTTGTCTAATTAATCTTATGGGATATTTTGGTACTCTAATATTCCCCCCTCTGAAGAGATGACCCTAAAATCTTTAAGGAGTCAGATCAAAGCCCCCAAATACTTTTGCCATCTTTGGCCTTTGGCACAGAGTATGCTGCCAAGAGGCCCAATGACATTTTGGCTACTTTTCTTTGGGGTCTTTTTACCCTAAACTGCCTAGCTAATTTCTACCTCTTATTCTTATTATCGCCGCCCCCCGCAAGAGATTACCCAAATTGCCAATAGGGAATTGGGGGCGATGACTGCTCTGGCTTTTTCCATGCTGAATAGAGGTGCTGAGTGTCGCAATTAGGGTACCTCTTCAATTAGCCTATCTAAAAACAAACCACAAAGTACATACTTGTTAGCTGTAGAGAGGAAGGGAAGTCCTTGACTGGTGACTGGGAGGAGATGTGAGGGAAAAGTAAAGGTAAGTATAGTTAGCATTACAAGTACGGAATCTATTTTAAAAGGCATCAAAAGCTTTAGAAATATATCTGCAGATACTTATCAATCAAAACAGAAACTGGAACTACACTGCTATTTCTCACCCACTGGTTGACAAAACTCAAGCAGTGTCAGCCTGCTCAATGAGGAAGATAAACATTCTATCACACTGTCTTTTGGAAGGGCAAGGTGGAGCAAATGCTATGGAGGGAATATTTGAGTACAATTGTTTGCTCACGTTCTCTAATTCTTTGATCCAGTACTCTTTTTTTTCTTTTTGTCTTTTTTGAAGCAGGGTCTCCCTGTAGCCCCAGCTGTCCTGGAACTCACTATGTAGACCAGGCTGGCCTTGAACTCAGAAATCTGCCTGCCTCTACCTCCCAAGTGCTGGGATTAAAAGCATATGCCACCATGCCCAGTGATCCAGTACTCTTTTATTAAAAGCTACCCTCAGGGCCCTAAATAAACATTTTTCTTTCAAAACTAGCCCCTTGGGTCTAGGAATGTGGCTCAACTGGTAGAGGTCATGCCTGCACTTTCTTCTAAAAATTCAATAGGTTTTTGTTTTGTTTGTTTTTTAGTTTCTACATTCATGTCTTTGAACCCATTTTGAGTACTTTTGTTTTTGATGTGAGGTAGATGTCCAACTTCATTCCACAAGATATGGGTATTTATTGGCCCTACCACCATTTGTTGAAGAAGCTATGCCTTCCCCCATTGATGTTATTGATATCTATGTTAAAAATCAACTGACCCTAAATGCATAGAGATGTCTTTAAAATATTTTATTGAATATTTTTATGTTTTTATGTGTATTAGTGTATTGTCTGTATGTGTGTAAGTACACCCATGTTGTACAATACCCGTGTCATGCAATGGTAATCAATATGTTGTCTCAAGTACAATTTTTTTAAAAAATATTTTATTGTTTTTATTTTATGTTATATGAGTATAATTGCCTGCATGTAGGTAGGTGCACCCATGTTGTGCAATGCCTGTGGATGTCAGAAGAGGCTGTCAGATCCCCTGGAACTGGAGTTATGGACAGTTGGTAGCTGCCATGTGAGTGCTAGGAATCAAACCCACGTCCTCTGAAAGAGCAACCAGTGCTCTTAACTGCTGAGCCATGTCTCCAGCCCCCAAGATTTTTTTTTAACCTCAGTTCTATTCTATTGATTTTTATGGCAATGCCTATGTAGTCTAGTCTGCCTTTGATTTCTGTGGCAAAACACTCTGACCAATACCAACCTGAGGAAGAAAGGATTTATTCAGCTTACATCTCCCAGGCCACAGTTCATCAGAGAGCCCAAGGTAGGAACTCAGGGCAGGAACCTGGAGGCAGGAGCTGGAGCACAGGCCATGGAGGAACGCTGCTTTCTGGCTTGCTTCCCTGGCCCATGCTCAGCCCTCTTTCCTACACAACACAGAACAACCTGCCCAGGAATGCACTTCCCACAGTGGGCTGGGCCCTCCCACATCACTCAAAAATCAAGAAAATACCCCACAGACATGGCCACAGGTCAGTTCAATGGAGGCAATTTCCCATTTTAGGCTCCTACCAGCTGTGTTAAGTTGATAACTAAAGCTATCCAGCATACTATACCAGTTCTATACAGGCTTGATTACAGCAACTTTGTAATGAATTTGTGTATATGTGTATGTGTGTGCAAGTGCACATGTGTATGTAACGGTGCATATGTGGAGGACAACCTCTGGTGTCATTCCTCAGGAGTCGCCAATCTTTCTTTTTGAGACAGGGTCTCTCATTGACCTGGAGCTCACATGGTAGGTTAGGCTGGATAGTGGGCCAGGAATCTTGCTTCTGCCTCTTCAGCACTGGGATTACATCTGTGTCTCATGTCTGTTTTTTTGTTGTTTTTTTTTACATGGATTCTGGGGGTAGAACCTGAAGGTCTTTATGACTACATGGCAAGCACTTTACCAACGTTACCATCGCACCAGCCCTACAACATACTTTGTATCATTTCAGTGCTTTTTAATTTATTGAGGATTATTTTATGGACTAACATATGCTGTGGAAATATTGCATGTATATTTGAAAAGTACATGTTTTCTGCTTTAGGAAGTGTCTGTTATATCTCATTTGTCTTTTGAAGATTTTATTTTAAGTTATTTATATATGTGAGGGGTATGTGTATGTGAGTACAGGTGCTCACAAGGTCAGAAGAGGGAATCAGATCCCATGGAGCTAGAGTTACAGATGGTTGTGAGCTGCCTGGCCCGGGTGCTGGGAACCATACCTGGGTCCTCTGCAAAAGCAGTATGCACTCTTAACCATCTCTCCAACCCCAGCTTCTACCTGTTTTAAAGTGTTGTTCAAGTTCTGTGTTTTGTTAACATCTCTTCTAGTTGTTCTGTTCATTGTTGAAAATAGAGAACTGACACTGCCAACTGTTGCAGCTGAATTGTCTGTTTCTTCCTCTAAGTTGATCAGTTCATGTATTTTGGGATTCTGCTACTAGGGGCATGTATGTTTACAGTACTTAGTTGTTTCTGTTGGACTGACCTTTTTATAATTAGGTGTGACTGAATTCATCCCTAGCAACAATTTCTATCTTAAAATGTGTGTGTGTGTTATTTTGCCTTTTTTTTTTTTTTTTTTTTTGGTCTTTTTGAGACAGGGTCTCCCTGTAGCCCCAGCTGTCCTGGATTCACTATGGAGGCCAGGCTGGCTTCGAATTCACAGAGATCCACCTGCCTCTGCCTCCCGAGCGCTGGGATTAAAGGTGTGCACCACCATGCCCGGCCTACTTTGTTTTTTGTTTTTTGGGTTTTTTTTTGAGACAGGGTCCCAGCTGGCCTGGAACTTGCTATGTAGACCAGGGTGGCCTGGATCTCACAAAGATTGGCCTGTCTCTGCCTCCTAAGTGCTGGACTTAAAATATATTTTATATAATAGTAGTGTAGGCATTTTACTTTTCTTTTGAACACTGTTGACATTAGCTATCTTTTACATGAATTTATTGTATTTAAGCTTAAAATATTGCACTTGACTGGGCTTAGCAGTTAAGAGCATTGGCTGTTTTTGCAGAGGACCCAAGTTCAAGTCCTAGCACTTACATGGTGGCTAACAACTGTCCATAACTCCAGTTTCAGGGGATCTGATGCCCTCTTCTGACCTGTTCAGGCATTGCACAACATGGGTACACCTACCTACATACAGGTAATACACTCATTCACATAAAATAAAAATAATAGCCAGGCATGGTGGTGCATGCCTTTAATCCTAGCACTAGGCAGGCAGATCTCAAGTTCTAGGTGAGCCTGGTCTACATAGTGAGTTCCAGGCCAGCTGGGGCTACAGGGAGACCCTGTCTCAAAAAGACCAAAAAGAAAGTTATAATATAAAATATTTTTTAAAAA
The DNA here is from genome assembly GCF_000622305.1 of Nannospalax galili. Taxonomy (NCBI): domain Eukaryota; kingdom Metazoa; phylum Chordata; class Mammalia; order Rodentia; family Spalacidae; genus Nannospalax; species Nannospalax galili. The sequence continues at coordinate 9,970,976 of NW_008357929.1, read as the reverse complement.
CTATTACACTTGAGACAACATATTATTTTATATATTGCTAATCTTTGCGCTTTAAGTATTTAGTCTATTTACATTTAATGTATTTAATGATAGAATAGGAAACAAATGTGTCCATAAACATAGCTTTATAATCATTGTTTTTAGGTAAAAGTATTCTCTTTTAAATCAGATAGGAGAGAAAATTAATTATAAACAAAGAAATGAATTTTTCTGTCTTATGTTGATCTATGCAGTTATTTTTGCCATTATTCTTTATTTATATGGATTTGTATTTGTAGCTGTCCTTTGACCCTTCATTTCCTCCTCAAGGGCTCCTTTTAATATTTTTGGTAGGGCAGGCCTTCAAACAATGAATTCTCATTCTCTCTCTCTCTCTCTCTGTCTCTCTGTCTCTCTGTCTCTCTTTCTTTTTGGTCTTTTTGAGACAGCATATCCCTGTAGTCCCAGCTGAACTGGAACTCACTATATAAACCAGAGATTCACCTGCCTCTGCCTCCCAGGTGCTGGGATCAAAGGCGTGCACCACCACTCCCAGCTGGATTCTCTTTTTTATATAGGAATGGCTTAATTTATTTCCCCTCTTCCCCCCCCACCCCTCCCGGCCTCTGTCTCCCCCTTCTATTCTCTCTCCTCCTTTCCTGCTAATGCAGAATCAAACCCAGGTCTTCAGCCAGACACTCTGTCACTGAGCTATATCCTGCTCTTTCATTTTTAAGGGATAATTGTTCTGGATTTATCACTCTTGGTTTGACAGTTTCCCCTTCAGTGCTGTGACTATGCCACCCCCCCACCCCCCACCTTCTATGGTTTTCTGGTGAGAAGTCAGCTATTACTGAGGATTTCTTGTGCATGAAGAGTTGGGGTTTTTTTTCTGATGCTTTCAAGATTCCCTTTTTGCCTTAGCTGGGCAGTTTGCCTGTGATGCATGTCGGTGTGCATCACAAGAATTTATAATACAATATCTGTAGAGCTTTTTTGATGAACAAATGAATATTTTAAATCAAATTTGGGAAGTTTTGTGCCATTTTTTCTCAGATAATTTTTTTATTTATTATTTTTATTTTATGTGTATGAGTGTATTACCTGCATGTATGTAAATGCACCACATGTGTGCAATGCCCATGGAGGTCAGACGAGGGCATCAGATCCCCTGCAACTGGCATTATGGACAGTTGTTAACTGCTGTGTGGGTGCTAGGAACTGAAACTGGGTCCTCTGCAAGAGCAGCCAGTGCTCTTAACCACTGGCCCATCTCTCTAGCTCCTTCTCAAAGAGAATTTCAAAATGAATTGCCCTTCACACTTAGAGTTTAACACAATTCTTCAAGCCTGTTAAATGGACCTGTACTATACACAAAAGAAAAGAAAATGGTGGGGGGAGGGCTTGAGACAGGGTCTTGCTACATAGTCCAGGCTGGCCTGGAACTCACAATCGTCCTCCCTCAGCCTCCGAGTATTGGAATTACAAGTGTGCACCATTATACCCAGTAAAATCATTATGTCTTTAAATATTCTTTCTGATCCACCCTCCTCCCATTCAAATGTTGGTGTGCTTGGTGGTGTGCCACAGGTCTTTTAGGCTTTGTTCATCTTTGTGCACTGTTTTTTCTTTCTGTTTCTTAGGCTGCCTATCCTCAAATGACTTGTCCTCAAGTTGTCTGAGTGTCCTGTCCATTCACAGTTGTTCAGCCTCTCTAGTGGCTTTTTAAAAAATTACTTTGATTTTATGTGTATGAGTGCATTACCTGCATGTATGTAAGTGCACCCATGTTGTGCAATGCCCATGGAGGTCAGAAGAGGGAATCAGAACCCCTAGAACTGGAGTTAGGACAGTTGTTAGCTGCCATGTGGGTGCTGGGATACGAACCCAGGTCTTCTGCAAGAACAACCAGTGTTCTTAACCACTGAGCCATCTCTCCAGCCCCTCATCTACCCTTCTTAAATAGCCCAGGCCCACCCACCTTAGAGATGGTTCTGACATAGTGAGCTGGGCTCTCCTACATCAATGAACAATCAAGAAAATGCCTCACAGACATGCCCACAGGCCAGTCCGATGGAAGCAATTCTTCAGCTGAGGTTCCCTTGTCTCAGGTGTTTCAAGATGACAACAAAGTTAACCAAGATTCGTTTCTCTTAGTCTTTGGACATACTTCTTTTTTTCCAATTTCAAACATTTATTTTAAAAAATATTTTATTATTTTTGTCTGTATGAGTGTATTGCCTTATACATTGTATGTAAGGGCCCCATGTCATGCAATGCCCAAGGAGCTCAGAAGGCACTGTCAGATTCTTGGAGTTACAGACAATTGTTAGCCGTCATGTAGGTGCTGGGAATAGAACGTGCGTCCTCTGCAAGAGCAGCGAGTGCTCTTAACCACTGACCCATCTCTCCAGCCTTCAAAAATTTATCGCTTAATGTTTACCTCCATGGTTGTTCCCAAAGGTGATATGAAATAGCAAACTGAGGGGTGATTGCTGAGAAACACTTGACCTCTCCCTCCGACCTCTCCATTCCTAAAGCCAAGTACCTAATACTAAGATTCAGTTTTTGTTTGTTTGTTTGTTTTGAGACAGGTTCTGGCTATATAGCCCTGGCTGGCCTGGAACTCACTATGTAGACCAGGCTGGCCTTGAACTCACAGAGATCTTCCTGCCTCTACACAGCCACAGTTTGTATTAAAGAATTTAGGTTTTTGATTTACTAAAGTAAAATTGAGCTTCAAATGGTACTGCAAGGCAAGAAGTCATATCATCTTCTCACCTCATGGCCTCATCACATTCCTGAGTCCTTAAGAAAAGTGTCTCCTATTGATAACATCTTTTTTTTTTTTTTTGTCTCCTTGTAGCTCCAGCTGGTCTGGAATTCACTATATAGACCAGGCTGGCCTAGAATTCACAAAGATCTGCCTACCTTTGCCTCCCAAGTGCTTGGATTAAAGGCATGTGCCACCATGCCTGGGTTGATAATATCCTAAAAATGCAATATTTGTATGAATTCTTTTAGAATTTCATAGAGGCATACAATGTATTTTTATCATATTCACCCTAAGCTTCTCTAAGTCCTCCCAGATCCATTCCCAATTCCCCCAACTTTGTGTGTCCCCCCCCCTTTTTTTATACCTCTCTGAGTCTAATTTGTGCTGCTCCTAAGCTCATGGGTGTGGGACTACATTCAAGTATGGTCAACCTACCAGGGGCCACGCCCTTAAAGAAAACTGTCTCTCCCCTGCCCCCAGAAGTCATTACTTGCCTCATAAGGGGTGAGGACTCATGAGTGCTTCCCCTTCCATAACAGAATACTGACTGGTTTGATCTTGTGTGACTCTTGCGCAGACAACCACAGTTGCTGTGAGCTCCTGACTGCAGTGGTCCTGTCATGTCTGGACACTGTTTTGCTCTGGACTTCCCTAACCTCTGACTCTTATAGTCTTTGTATCTCCTCTTGAGCAGTTGTCCTTGAGCCTTGGGGAGGGCATATGATGATAATGATGTCTCATTTGTGGCTTAGCACACCACTGATGATTATTCTCTGCACTTTGATCAACTGTGAACTTCTGAGTTAACTGCTATCTTTGGACATATTTCTAATAGCTAATTTAAAATGAAGAGCCTGGTGGAAGGTTACACACAATTGTAATTTTAGAACTTGGGAGGCAGAGGCAGGAGGATTCTGAGTTCAAGGCCAGCCTAGACTACATAGTGAGACCATGTCTGAAATAAAATAAAATATCCCTGATATGGATACTACACACCTGTAATCTCAGCACTTGGGAGGTAGATGCAGAAGGATCAGGAGTTCAAGGGCATTCTCGGCTACATAGTGAGTTCAAGTCCAGCCTAGGCTACATGATACCCTGTCCCCCAAAGCCAAAACTAGGGGCCGGAGAGATGACTCAGTAGTTAAGGGCACTTGCTTTTGTTGCAGAGGACCCAGGTTCAGTTCCCAACATCCATGTGACAGTTAACAACCATCCATATCTCCAGTTCCAGGGGATCTAACACCCTCTTCTGCCACTCCATGGGCACTGAACACATGTGGTGCACTTACATACATGCAGGCAAACACTCATACACAGACAATAAAAAAAAATTTAAAAATGTTAAACTAAAAATACTAAATAATGAAATAAATAAGGTACTTAATAAATCTAGTGTTTGAACTTCCTTAGACACAACTTTTATTTCCCTGTGTTTGGGCCTTATGTTCTTGTTTCTTTGTATATCTTGTTTTGGGTTGAAAACTGGATATTTTAAATAATAAAACAAAGCAACTCTGGAAATTAAATTCCCCTAGCCCCAGCATCACTGTTTTAGTTTGCTGCTTCTAACTTTTCCGTTTAATGACTCTCCAGCGCTAAAGTCTGTGATGTGCTCAGTTAGACTCAACTAACTTAATGGCCAGCTAATAATTGGATAGAGATTTCCTTAAATGCCTTGAACCAAGAAGTCTTATAGTCTTTGCTAAGGGGCTATGTGTGTCTGGGCCACACTTCCTATGCTCCAGTGCAAGTTCACAGCTCTGCCTTGCACTTCAGTTCCTAGTTGTGCAAAGCCTGAAGGTCAGCCAGAGGTAAGAAACTAAGGTTTCTCAGGTCTTTCTTGGACATTTGCACCACCAGGGACATTCATGTACCCTTCTAGTCCCAAGAATAAGTCAGAGATTAGCAGAGTCCTCTATGGACATCTCATTCCCCTGCTTTTCAAGTCCACACCAGGTCACCCAATGTTAAACAACTGCCCCTGGTTTTTTCCCCCAACAATGCCCTGGGGATAGTACTGGTTACTGGTGAGCTCTGAGTCAATTCAAACAAAGACAAATCTTAGAAGCCAAGATTTTCATAGAGTTGCCAGACAGATGAATGAAGTAGGGACAATCTTGTGCAATCTTGGGGAGATTCAAATGTATTGTGTCTCCTCTAGTGACTGCTGACTCTCACAGGTACTGTGTAATTTTAAGAGTTTCACTGTAAAACTAGTAAGGAGGGAATGAGATTAAGCTGTGGTACACCAGCACAAAGCTCTCTGCTCTAACCTAGATTCAGCTGTTTGTCTTGAATAAATTCTCCCCTGATTTTTGTAAGGCTTTGATTAATTTTCAGAGTTCTGGATAAGTTGATTTTAACAATTTTTGTCAGTGTTCTTGCCACTACAGAGGAGCAGATTTTCAGAGGTCTTTACTCAGACACTGTGTGAGTGTTCCCATCTGCGTTTCTAGTAAGTGCTCCCATTTGCGTTTCTTTCTGAGAGAATAAGCCATAAACAATAAAAATCACTACCTATAGGGAGTCGGTCTCAAATGATTTTCTGATATTATGGGATAGAGAAAATGTGAAAATGCATTGATTTTGTGGAGAGCAAGGACTATCACAAAAGGAGAAGGTACAAACCTATGAGGTGGAACAGTATTTGTTGGATTTGTATAATTGTATTAGCATTGAGTCATGCTCTGTGTGTGTGTGTGTGTGTATACAACTTGAGCTGTCATTCTTCAGGAGCCATCTGCTTTATTTTTTCAGACAAGGTCTCTCACTGGACAGGGGCTTGAGATTGGGCTAGGCTGGCTGGCCAACCCCAGGAATCTGATTATCTCTGCCTCCCCAGAGCTGGGATTAAAAAGTGTGGGCCATCATACCCAGCTTTTTATGTGGGTTCTGGAAATCTAACTCGGGTCTCATATTTGCATGACAATCACTTTACCTGATGATCTATCGCTCAAGTCCTGCTATTAAAAACAATATACATGTATATATGATTATCTAACAGTTTGTGATTTTTTTTTTTGAGATAGAGTTTCCTTGTACCCCCAGATGGCCTGGAACTCACTATGTGGACCAGGCTGGTCTCATTCTCACAGAGATCCACCTGTCTCAGCCTCCTGAGTGCTGGGATTAAAGGCATGGGCCACCATGCCTGGCTTGTGAAATTTTTGTGTGTGTGTGTGACAAGGTCTCTATGTAGCCCTGGCTGACCCGGAACTTATTATGTAGACCAGACTGGCCTCCAGTTCACAGAGATCCACGCCTCTACCTCTCAAGTGCTGGGATTAAGGAATGAGCCACCACACTTGGCTTAGTTTGTGAGTCTGATCTACCTACTGAAAGGGTGTGGAAACATTGGTACCCTAGCAGTAATGAACATACCTAGCACCAGCTCCTGGTTTCTAAGCACCAGGCCCTATTAATAGAAATGGAATATTTAGAGAAACAGATGGCTTCCGATGGGGAGGAAAAGTGAAATGTGAGCCTGGGACCTACTTTTGTGCCACAAAGCAAAGAAAATACTCAAAAACTATCTAGAAATGTCAGAAGAATAGAAGACGACTCAGAGTGGCTTCAATGACCAAGTGACAATAGGAACTTTAATATAATGATGGTCATGGATTATTATAACACATTAAGTTTAGAGTTACCATAATAACACTAAAATGACAGGAAAACAACGAAAAGCTCTTCTTTACAGAAGCATTCCCACCAATAACCAGCCTACAGCAGCGGTGTCATAGCTGATTCAGCAGCAACCATCAGTGAATGCTCAAGTGTTGGGAACAATAGTTTTTGGTAATAGAGTATTCATAAGATCTCTAAGTGTGGACACACGAAATATTTACCAATTACAAATTATGTAGTTTTACAATGGAGACATCCAGCAGAATCTGCTTCATTAAGTGATGGGACTTGGGGTCCTTCAAGAAGGGCAACCTGACAGGAAGGGACTCCTCATGAGATTCCCTGAAAATTCTGATATCACCTGGGTTATTTGCTCTGAAAAAATGTTGAACATGAATTTAATCATGAGTAGGCAATCAGATAATCTAAAGTTATAAAGTTAGCCTTCAGTCTCTCTCTCTCTCTTTCTGTCTCTCGCTTTTTCTCTTTCTCTTTTTCTCTCTTTCTCTTTCTCTTTCTCTTTCTCTCTCTCTCCTTCCCTCCCTCCCTCCCCACCCCCAACTCTCCAGCTTCCTGCCTTGGATTCTAGAGGGCTAGGCTAGAAGTATGAACTACCCACCCAAATCAATCAGCATTTCATCCCATGAAAAAGCACAAGTGCTCCAATGGGCTGAGAAAGGTTAGTTTTATAAACAGAGAAAGACTAATGAAAGTGGAAACAAAAGAACCAAAGCTGATTGGTCATTTCAAACTTCCTGTATACAGTGGAGTCAGGTTAGAGAGACAGAGCAATAGAGAAATAACTGACTGGTTAATATTAAGTTATTTCAGATTTCTTTCACGTAAGCATTGAAGAGAGAATTTTATTATCATGCCAACTGAAGCTTGTCTGTCTGGGGAATGTGGCTATTATCTCTTCAGTCTTGATTTTTTGGAAGGTAAGTTTTCAGACTTTAAGCTTGATCCCAAAATGATAATCCCCTGCAAATCCTTCCTTGGCATTAGGGAAGACTTACAGCTTGGGCTCCTGGTCTAACACATGATTCACAGGTAATAGTATCCTAATGATCAAACATTTTGAGTTCTCACTGTTCTAGCCAAGGAGAAACCATTAAATGCTCACTGATGATATTGGACTGGATTAATTCTTTGTGGGACTGTCCTGCACATGTAGAGCAGCATCTCTGGCTTTTTCCCACTTGATGCAGGTACCACTGTCTCAGGTATACCAACTAAAACACGCCTCCAAGCATCACCAAATGTCCCTTAGGGGGCAAAATCACCCATGTTGAGAACCACTGATCTATACAACGCATTATCCAGGAGAAGGCTCTTCAAAAAAGTCAACATTGTGAAAGAAAAAGAGGTTCACAAGGAGGCTGTTTATCTTACAACAAAATGGACAGTAACAAAGTACAATGGGTAAATCTTAATTGAGCCTTGGATTTAAAGGAAAACATTTTTAAAGTTGGAGTTTGCTTTTCCCCTATGGTCAGATACCTCCAACATATTGTTTCTATTATTATTATTGTTGTTGTTGTTATTACTATTATTATTTATGTATATGTATGATATGTATGTGAATGCAGGCCCATGTATGGGACAGCCCACACATGGAAATCAGAGAACAACTTTTAGGAGTCAGTTCTAGCTTATTGAAATGGCAGAACTAATTCCATTTTGTTCTGACTTTTGCTTTACCCTGTGTTGTTGCCCAGCCATTCCCACTGTAGCCATCTAGGCAGAACATCTTGTATAGGCAGTTTCAGGGAGTATATTGTTTCTACAATACTGAGAAACTTACAAGTACCCAGGGAGCACATCCAGATAGCACATCCTCCCTCTCAGCTATACCTGCATCTCTATAGAGACCATTGTTTCTACAATTCTGAGAAACTTGTTTTTTCCTTATCAAAACTTTTTGTTAACTAAAAACCTCCATGTTAACTGACATGCCCCTTGTCTGGTGTAACTATGGTGATCTGATGTAACTATGGTTATTGGCTTTGCCCCTGGCATGATATAATTGTGATTTTAAGTTTTATAAACCCTGCCCTGCTTCTCCTAGATGTCAAGAGTTCTTTGGGGCATTAGCCCCCTCTCTGACTGCCAGCTATTAATAAAGGACTCCTAATTCAATCATCACTATGTGGCGATCCACTGTGTATCTCCCGGGTATTACACTACTGCTGTGGAACATGGAGCTCAAACTCAGATTGTCAGAACTACATGGCAAGCACTTTTACCCACAGAGCCATCTCGACCTTAAAGGAAAAACTTTTTAAAAAACTAGTATTTTGAGCCGGGCGTGGTGGTACATGCCTTTAATCCCAGCACTCAGGAGGCAGAGGCAGGCGGATCTCTGTGAGTGATCTCTGTGAGGCCAGCCTGGTGTCCATGTTGAATCCAGGACAGCTGAGGCTACAGGGAGACCCTGTCTCAAGGGTGGTGCGCACCTTGAATCTCAGAACTCAGAAGGCAGAAGCAGGCAGATCTCTACGAGATCCAGTCCAGCCTGGTCTACATACCAAGTTCCAGGCCAGTTGGGGCTACAAGGAAACCCTATCTCAAAACAATATAAAAAAATAGCAACAACAACAAAACAAATAAATAAACAACAACAAAAATAGCATTTTGGAGAAATAGGAAATTTTTAGCATGGAGTACATAGTAAATGTTTTTAATTTTCTGTCTGTCAATCTTTTGCTCCTTCCTTCCTTCCTTCCATCCATCTTTTGCGGTGTTGGACACTAAACTTACTGCTTCCTGCATGCTAAGCACATGTTTTACCACTGAATTACATCCCCAGCCTTATTTTTATTTTCTTAGATGTAATACTATTACAATTATTTAGGAAAATCTTTACTCCAGTTGTAGAGTATACATGCTAAAGTATTTAAGGGAGAAGTATCACGTTGATTGAAATCTGCTTTCAAATGGACCAATAACAACATCAAAAATCAAGTGTAAGGACAGAGGAGAGCTGAAGGAGAAAAAGGGGAGTCTGCGCACACGGACATGGGGAAATACTAGCAGCTGGTGGGTTTCCCTGAAGAGCTTGTGTGTGTGCAATCTTCTTCTTCCAGCCTTTGCGTACATTTGAATTTTTTGTAAATAAGTTGAAGATAAGTAAGATAAAATTTGTGTGTCGGGGGGGAATTACGGGAATAGAAATCATGTAAAGAGAGTATAGATAAGGGAGAGAAGGTGACGGGACGAGATCAGAGGAAGCCAGGTAGGTAAGGACGAGAGGGAGAGCCTGATTCAGATCATTCAACAGTCTCAAATGCTGCTAGGTAGCTCAGCCAGTTGTCAAAAGAAAACCAAACAGACAGACATTGGCTGTGGCAAGATATAGGTCAATAGTGAGCTTGATTGAATAGTGAAACAAGAGCCCATTGAAGTAGCTTAAGGAAAAGTTGCATCGGAAGGAGAGTAACAATAGATCATTTGAATGACAAGCTTTGTTAGGAAAGAGAACAGAGCCAGAAAGTGGAAGAGGACATGGGCTCAAGGCAAGTTTTGCTTTATGTTTCTGAAGATGAGTGATGTAAGGATATATGAATCCCTGAGGAATGATCCAGAATAGTATGAAAGGGGAGATTGCAGGTGCAGTCTGCATAGTGGGATGCAGAGAATGAGTGAAAGGATGTACTGGTGGAAAGGGATCAACTCAGCACACCTTGTCTCTTTTTAAAAATTTTATTTTTAATGTGTATAAGTGTATTGCCTGCACATATGTTAAGTACACTTGTGTCATGTAATGCCAGCAGAGGACAGAAGAAGGTGTCGGATCCCCTGGAACTGGAGTTAGAGCTGGTTGTTAGCCACCATGTGGGTGCTGGGAATCCAACCCAAGCCCTCTGCAAGAGTAGCCAGTGCTCTTAACCACTGAGCCATCTCTCCAGCCCCAACCTTTTCTCTTTCATCTGTTCTCTCTAGATCACTTACAAAGACAGTGTGTGGAGGGAGGAGAGATGTTAGGTATTTGAAGAGAGAAATACGGAATATTATCTCGGATAATTGAAAAAAAAAAAAGAACTAGACAGGCGTGGTGGCATATACCTTTAATCCGGCACTTGGGAGGCAGAGGCAGATGAATCTGTGAGTCCAAAACTAACCTCCTGATCTACATAGTGAGTTCCAGGCCAGCCAGGGCTACATAGTGAGACGTTCTTTTCCAACATTCACCTTTTGGGGCACAAGTACAGATGAAGACGAGGGTTTGAGTTAACCAGATAGAAGGGACTTTTACATCTCACCATCCCTTCAGTGCTGGGGGTTGAACACAGGGCTTCCTAGGCATTCCACTACATTCCCAGCCTGACATAATTTTTACCAGATACTGATATTTGGAACCTCGTATATATTGGAAACACTTTCCAGTATTCCCTGCATTTGAAACCCCATCCTAACAATCTTAGTGAGTAGTATGACCCTCTTCCCAAAATTAAGCTAAAATTAGGAGTCTAGAGAGATAGCTCAGCAGTTAGGAGTGCTGCTCTTGCAGAGGCCCAGAATTCAGTTCCCTGCATCCACACGGGTAGTTCACAACCACCCATAACTCCAGCTCCAGGGGATCAAACACCCTCTTCTGGACTCCATGGACACACAAACATACACATTAAAAAAAATGAATAAGTAAAAAGCTAAAATTGCCAGATATTTACTCCCCCAATCTCCTTTGCAGCTAGGACAAGCTCAGGACCAAGGTACATTCAACTGTCCCAAATTTTGAACCTGGAGCTAGGAAATCAGCAGAGGCAGTAGAGCTTGTGGTTGGCAGCAGTAAGATAGTGGAAGGCGTGGGAGCAGCACCCGTGCAGGCTCGGCAGTTTCCCACCCAGCAGCAGCAGCAGTCCAGAGCCTACCCCTGCGGGATGACAGCAGAGGAAGTCAGCAGAGCTGCTCATGGCCACAGTGTTTCTTGTGGCTCTTACCCCCAAACCTCAGGCCTGGATCTCCAGCTCTCCCAACATGTCTTTGATTGTCTCTGCTTTGCAAATACTTCATTATGAAACTATGCAGTAATTATCACAAAACCGCTGAGTTCTTTTCAAAGTGTGTGGGCAAAATTCAGTTGCCTCCAACAAGCCTATTTTGTAGTCTAAGCAAATACGATTTGTCATAATAAATATATTTCACAAATTTTATTATTATCCCAAACTCGCGGCTAAAGGTTACTTACATTCCTCTGAGGTTAAGCAACAAAGTCTCTTGTATGCTAACAGATGAATATCTCATGGAAGCTTTTTTCCTTCTCCTTGAATAGTAAATACATTGAGAGGAACCATGTTCACAAAGACAGAGAAGCAAGCATGTGTAGTGTAATCATAAATTAGATCTTTGGTGACATCTGGCAAGCCTCCCACAATGCTAACCTTCTCTTCCTTCTGACTAACATACTAAACAGAACAACACTTGCATTTTCAACATTGGCAAAAATCTATTTCCTTTCTGGGTTTCTCATCAAATACAGTGACCAATAATTGTTGGGTGGTGGTGGTGTTTTAACCAAGGCAGGATTAAAGTTTTGGTTAGTACAGTTTTGAGAATATATTTCTCTGTGTGTGTTTGGCGGGGGGTGGGGGGCAATATGCATGTGCCTGAGTGCAAATGTTTGTTGAGGCCAGAGATCAACCTTGGGTGTTGCTTCTCAAGAGGCATCCACCTCATCTTTATTGTTGTTTCCTACCCCTTTCATTTTCATCCTGTATTTTGAGACAGGGTCTCTCACAGAGACTTGAGGCTTCCTAATTAAACTGGCTAGCCAGCAAGCCCCAGGGATTCCCAGCACTGTGATTACACCATACCAGGCTTTTTCTTTCTGTCTCTTATCTGTCTCTCTGTCTCTCTGCCTCTCTCTCTCCCTCTCTCTCTCTCTCTCTCTCTCTCTCTCTCTCTCTCTCTCAAGGGTTCAAAGGATAGCGTTCAGGACCTCAAGCTTACAAGGCAAGCACTTTACGGACAGAGCCATCTCCCCAGTCCACTGAGTCTGTATTTCTAGCAATCATACCTCTGAATTCTTTTTCTAGTCTCACTGCATTGACAGGACCTTCTTTTTTGTTGTTTTGATTTATTTTAATTTTTTTATTATATGAGTATTAAGCCTGCATATGTGTAAATGCAACCGTGTTGTGCCTGAGGAGGACAGAAAAAGGTGTTGGATCCTCTGTAACTGGAGTTACAGACAGTTGTTAACTGCCATGTGGGTGCTGGGATTTGAACCCAGGTCTTCTGCAAGAGCAGCCAGTGCTCTTAACTGCTGAACCATCTCTCCAGCCCCAGGACCTTCTATCAATAGAGGTTACACAACTGTGGTTACCTTTTAATGGTGTAGCTGGGCTCTTCCTTCAGTGACCACTGTATGTCTATTCAATAGAATAGTCAGTCAATGACAGTGGACTGAGAGAGAGGAGAGGGGTGGAATCTGAGATTTGAATCACTCCCTGTACCTTCCCACCCAATGTCCTTTCCTCTGCTACAGTAGTCCCACCACTGATTCTCAGGTTTCCTATGATAATTTGGTTTTTACATTTTCTATTTTTTTAATTTAAAAATTATTTATGTCTATTTTATGTGTATGAGTGCTTTGTCTGCATGTATTTAAGTAAACCCATGATATGCAATACCTGCGGAGGCCAGAAGAGGGTTTCAAATCCCCTGGAACTAGAGTTTTGGACAGTTGTTAGCCACTGTGTGGGTGCTGGGAACGAAACCCAGGTTCTCTGCAAGAACAGTCAATGCTCTTAACTGCTGAGCATCTCTCCAGCTCCTTCTTTTTAAAAAATATTTTATTATTTTTATCTTATGTGTATGAGTATATTGCATACATGTATGTATGTGTACTTGTGCAGTGCCTACAGAGGTCAGAGGAAGGCATCGGATCCCCTGGAACTGGAGTTACAGGCAGTTAGCTGCCATGTGGGTGCTGGGAATCAAACCCAGGCCCT
>NW_008357929.1:9924172-9957271 GCF_000622305.1 Nannospalax galili | reverse complement strand
ACATGCCTTTAATCCCAGCACTCGGGAGGCAGAGGCAGGGGGATCTCTGTGAGTTCAAGGCCAGCCTGGTCTATACAATGAGTTCCAGGACAGCTGGGGCTACAGGGAGACCCTGACTCAAAAAGACCAAAAAAAAAAAAAGTTTTTATATAAAGCTATTTTGTTTTGGTAAAATATTCAAATATATCATTACAAAGAAAAGGCATAAGAGCAAACTTTATACACTATTCGATTTGTATATTTTTATTTTATTTTTGATGGGACTAGAGACCAAATCCAGGTCCTCTAGCATGCTTAGGTAATGAGGCAAGTGCTCTACTACTGAGCTACAATCTGGGCCTGTCAATTGCTTTACAATTGAACTTATGTCATTAATATTTTTTTTCTCTTCAGTACTTATGGGTTGTATTAATTAGCTTTTGCATTGTTATGGCTACTGTATATGCCAGAAAAAGAAATCAAAAATTGGAATGTGAGCAGGAGTCCGTGGCTTCCTCCCTCCCTAGGGAGGGCTGTTCCTCACTGGTCGTCAGTCCTGGGACTGGGACTCAGGAGTCAGGGAAATGTGAATGGAGACCTACCCTTGTCCCCAACACCCCCACCCCATCCCCTAACCTCATGATGGTGCTACCTAAGTCTTCCCCTGCACCCTTTCACCAGCCCAGTCAGTAGTCTGAGACTTAAAGGAGGATCTGACAGGAGGGGGAACTGTGAGATGAAATGTCCTGGTTGTACCTGTTTGTGGTTTAGCTTTGTATTTAAATAGAAAAAAACAAGGAAATAAACTTGAAAATTATTTTTCATACTAACAAAAATTAAAATATTTATTGCCGGGCCAAAAAAAATATATATTTGGGCTCATGGTTTCAGAGAGGTTCAGTCCAACATGGCAAGAAGACATGGAGGGGCAGCTCAATTCCTAGCAAAGGGTGAGCATCACACAGGCTCTTTATATCATGGTAAACCAGAAGGCAGAGAGCACCAGCAGGAACCAGGGGCAGGTATAGCTTTCAAGGCCTGCTCCCCCCAGTGACTTTCTTCTGCCAGGTATGCCTTATCTCCTAAAGGTTCCACAGCTTCCCAAAACAGCACCACCAGCTGGGGACCAAACTTTCAGAACGTATGTTGGGGTATTTCAGTTTTAAACTATAACAGGTCCTAGCCAGGTGTGGTGGTGCATGCCTTTAGTCCCAGCACTCGGGAGGCAGAGGCAGGCGGATCACTGTGAGTTCAAGGCCAGCCTGATCTACATAGTGAGTTCAGGTCAACTGGGACTATGGGGAGACCCTGTGTCAAAAAGACAAAAACCAAACAAACAAACAAACAAACAAACAAAAAATTATAACAGGTCCTAACACAAGTCTGTCTGTACTCATTTTTTTGCTTCCTATTTTACCTTGAGATCCCTTTTTTATTATTCATCACCCTCTTGAGCATTTGGCTTAAAAGATTTGTTTTTATTATTATTTTTAAATTTTATGTGTATGAGTGTTTTGCCTTCATGTATATAAGTGCATCCATGTCATGCAATGCCTGTGGAGGTCAGAAGAGGGGGTACTGGATCCCCTGGAACTGGAGTTATGGATGGTTGTTAGCTGTCACATGGGTGCTGGGAACTGAACCTAGGTCCTCTACAAGAGCAACCAGTGCTCTTAACCACTGAGACATCTCTCCAGCCCCTATTTTTATTATTTTTATTTATTTGGATATTTGTGTGTGTGTGTGCATGTGTGTGTGTGTGTGTGTGTGTCTATGTGTGTGTGTCTATGTGTCTGTGTGAATGCCAAGTGTGTGCCTGCTCATGAAGGGCATCAGACCCCCTGGAGCTGGAGCTACAGGCAGTTGTGAGATGTCTGATGTGGGTGCTGGGAACTGAACTCAGGTTCTCTGGAAGAGCAGAGCCACGGCTCTTAACCGTTAAGGCATCTCTCCAGTCCCTCGGCTTGTTTTAATTTAAGCCAAGACTGCAGTAATGAACAGCAGTTTCTTTTTTCTTCTTTTTTTTTCCTTTTCTCTCTGGTCTTTTTGAGACAGTATCTCCCTGTAGCCCCAGCTGGCCTGGCACTTGCTATATAGACCAGGCTAGCCTTGATCTTATAGAAATCCACCTGCCTCTGCCTCCCGAGGGCTGGGACTAAAAGCGTGCACCACCATACCCAGCTATTAATAGTAGTTTCATAAACAGTTTGGGTCAGTAACTCTTAGTACATGATACCTATAAGTATCATATACTTAGGCAAGGGTGCAGGGCTGGAGAGATGGCTCAGTGGTTAAGAGCACTTACTGCTCTTCCAGAGGACCTGAGTTCTATCCCCAGCACCCACATGGTAGTTAACAACCATCTGAAACTCCAGTTCCAGGGGACCTGATGTTTTCTTTTGGCCTCCACAGGCATTGCACAACACAGGTACACTTACAGACATGCAGGCAAAACATTCATACACATAAAATAAAAATAAATAGACCATTAGAGCCAGGTGTAGTGGCATGCACCTTTAATCCCAGCACTTGGGAGGCAGAGGCAGGCAGATCTCTGTGAGATTGAGGCCA
Source organism: Nannospalax galili (assembly GCF_000622305.1). Taxonomy (NCBI): domain Eukaryota; kingdom Metazoa; phylum Chordata; class Mammalia; order Rodentia; family Spalacidae; genus Nannospalax; species Nannospalax galili. The sequence goes on along the minus strand of NW_008357929.1, from coordinate 9,954,721 downwards.
GCCTGGTCAACATAGAGTTCCAGACCAGCTGCAGCTGGAAGGAAACCTGTCTCAAAAACAAAAGCTGGGATGCATTTAAAAAATAATTTTTGTACAATTTGGAAATTTTCTGCAAAACATTTTGCCAGTTCTCATTCCATGTTGTATAAAAGTAACCATTTTACCATCCACTCACCAGCATTCATATTATCAGTTTTTACATTTTTGGCAACCCAATCATTCAAAAATAAAGTTTTATTTGTGAAGTTTTATTTTTCATTTTTGACTACTAGTTTATTAATAATTTAATTACCCTTCTAAAAAACTTAACACTTTACTAATTTATTGTGTGTGTGCATGTGTGTGTGTGCATGTGTGTGTTTCTCTGTGTCTGTGTGTGTCTGTGTACACATAGCACAGTGCACACGTGGAAGTCAAAAGACAATTTGGGGAATCAGTTTTCTCCTTTCACCGTGTGAATTCCACAGATCAAACTCCAGTTGTCAGACTTGGTGGCAAATTGTCTGTTCATGTCGGTTACCGTTTTTTTCCCCAATGTTCTGACCTCATTTTGTGTATTTTTTTTTTCTTTTTGAGACAGGCTCTCCCTGTATCCCCAGCTGGCCTGGAACTTGCTATGTGGATCAGGCTGGCTCTGAACTCGAAAGATCCTCCTACCTATGCTTCCCAAGTGCTGGGACTAAAGGTATGCACTACCACACCCAGCCTTACTTTTGTAACTGAAATATAGACTGTTGGATAGTTTTTAAGATATGATATATTTTTAGAATTTAAAATTTTTATTACTTTTAATTAAGTATGTGTGTGGGTCTGTGTACATGTGTGCAGATGCCTAAAGAGGCCAAAAGCATTGGATTCCCTGAAGCTGGAGTTACAGGTGGTGTGAGCCACCAGTGAGGGTGCTGGGAACCAAACTTGGGTCCTCTGCTGAGCCATCTCTCCAGGCCCCCTTGTTCTTTCCAGTGGTGCTGGGCATAGAACCCAGGGCCTTGGGCATGCAGGATGAGTGCTCTACAACTGAGCTACATGCCAGCTCCAAATGACTGCTCCTTTCTGATGTTCCAGGGTCCCAACCAGGATGCTACACTAATTACTGTGTCTCTTCAGTCTCTGGCAGCTACTTAGTTTCTATTTCTGATGATTTTGGGGTACACTGGCTATTTTATAGGATGATTCCCTACTGGAATTGGTTGATATTTCTCTCATGTTAGGTTGGTGTTATGGGGGTCCAGATGTAGCTCAATGGTATCATGGGGGAGAGGGGAGGAGTGTTTATATGTTCAGTACAGATGCAGTTTTTGCTATGGTTTTGGTCTTGTTTATTTTGAATATTGTTGATGTGTGGAACCCATGGAAAGAGATGATGAACTACATATGGATACTAGCCTGCATATATGCACACATCTATAACTTTTTATGGCAAAATCTATATAATCTGACCCTAAATGCAGGTTCATATTGATGCCTCCAACTCTAACCTATTGCCAAGTGGATAGTTCTGGACTCTCCCCTTGTTGTCAGTTTTCCCTGCAATGGTGAGAAACCTGGCTCCTACCAGGATGTGCTAAATAAACTATAGGCTGTTCTAAAGGAAGGTAAACAACAGAGTGTCTGAAGAGAGGTGAAACAGCCCATCCTTCAAGGAAGTTCAAGCTCAGGAAGCAAGCAACTCAATAGCTTCTGGAAGTCCCTGATTGACCAGGTTCACTAGGCCCCTCCCTCTGCAAGCATATATAAACCCTAAGAACTGCTGAGAGATGCTCTCAGACCCGCCACACCACCTGAAAGAAGCAGAGAGAAGCAGAGCTGCCTGAAAGACACTGAAAGTAACTGAGCTCTTGGAAGAGGCTCAGACCAACTGAGCTGCCTGAAAGGATGCTCTCCAACCTGTTGACCCGCTTGCAGGTTGTATAGTGAGCTCCAGATTTCCGACAAGCTGTTGCCCATGCTGGGGTGGCTTTTAGTAATGCTGCTATCTTTGAATAATTTCTTCTCCTCTAAGTAAACCCTCACCCATACGCCTATAAGTAACCCCAATAAAACCCATTGGTTCACCAGGTTGGGTTTTAGTGCTATCATTACTTTGGTCTGTCATCAGTTCCCTATCTAGGGTGAACAGACAGTTCTTCACATCTCCTCAGGAATAGTGTCACAATGATGCAGTGGGTAAAGGCACTTGCTACCAAGCCTGATGACTTGAGTTTGATCCCCAAGACCCACATAGTGGAAGGAGAGAACCAACTCCTGAAAATTGTCCTCTGATCTCCACATGTCTACTGGGCCACATGTACATACATACATACATACATACATACATACATACAAATAATTGTAATAAAAATATATTTTTGGTGTTTTAGAGACAAGGTCTTCCTATGGCCCTAGCTGTCCTGGAACTCACTATGTAGACCAGGCTGGCCTTGAACTCATGGAGATCCACCTGCCTCTGCCTCCCAAGTGCTGGGATTAAAGGCATGCACCACCACGCCTGGCATGGGGTCATAAAAATTTTTAAATGCACAAATAAATCTCTATTTCATAAGTAACTTGTGTCTGTTATTTTGTTATAGCTAACTAATACACAGTCTGGATTCCTTCCTGGGATTCTCTCACCTCCTAAATACATCTTTTAGTTTACATTTGTTAAATTTTGCTGTAAACTTATACAGGTGTGGTAAACACACATCACATATCTAAGACTATAGAGTCATATACAATAGCTTTACTGCTCTAAGAATCCCCTGTGTTTCACCCATTCATCCTTCTCCCACTCTTCCCCACATCCTGGCAACTAATGGTCATTTTTGAACCTCTCTGTTTGCCTTTCAGGAAGTGCTTCCCCCGGGGATCCTGCATCACTGTGACAAAATACTTGATGAGAACAACTTAAAGAAGGATTTATTTTAGCTGGTGGTTTCAGAGGTTCTAGTCCATCATGCTGGAGAGTATGTGATGGAGCAGAACTGTTCAACTCAAGATAGCCAGGAAGCAAAGCAAAGACAGGAAGAGGCCAGAGTAAGACATGTCCCCAGTGCCCACTTCCTCCAACCAGGCCCCACCTTCCATGGTTTGACCCTCCAAGTAGGCTATCCAAATTTTGAATTCATGGAACCATTCATTAGGTCAGAGCCCTCATAGTCTAATCCTCTGTGGAAACACCCCTATAGACATACCAGAGGTGTGTTTTCTGACTCTCTGAGGCATCCCTCAATCCAATCAACCTGACAGTCAAGGCTAACTATCACAACTTGACAGCTCATTTTATTTTATCAGTTAGTAATATTCCACTAAATAGCTGTACTACAGTTTGTTTTCCATTCTGCCTCAATTTTTAAAGTTGGTTGATTTGGAGCCTTCAGTATATTATAGATAATAATCTTTTGTATGTGTTACAAATATTTTCTTATCTTCTTATTTATCCTTTAACTTTGCCTTTTATTTGTTTGTTTGTTTTATTTGTTTGTATGTTTGGGTTCTTTGAGACAGGGTCTCAAGTATCCCAGGCTGTCTTCAAACTTGCTATGTAGCCAAGGATAGCCTTGAATCCCTGATCCTCATGCCTCAGGCCTCAGAGTGCTGAGATTACTATCTTTTACCTTTGTAATACTGATCTATATATGGAAGCTTTTTAAAACAGTTCCCTATAATTTTCAGTTTTTATAAACTTGTGTTGTATCCCTCTGTTTAACTAAAAGGTGAATAAAAGTCAGATGATGGCAGGGAAGAGCATTCCACTCAGAGAGACCAGAAAGGCAAGTGCACAGAAGTAGGCAGGGTCAAGGTCTTTCTCCTAGGCTGGCTTCCTCCTAACTGGCCTCATGTTTTCCCCAGAGCCCTGTGATCGTCCATGCTGTATTCTGAGGCCTCTGCTACATAAGTGCAGGCAGAGGAGCAGAAGGAAACTAATGCAAGTCTCAGATCTGCCCTTACAAGACAGGTCATCTTGACCAAGCCACTACGCGCCAAGAAAATGGTGGCTTCATGCATTCAATCAGTCAGTCAATCAGTCAGTCAGTCAATAATTAGAGAGTCATTTGCCAACAGTGTTTTAGGTACTGGGGATATCATAATGAAAGATAATGTCTTGCTGTCATAGAGCTTACTATTTAATAGAGAAGATGTAACATAAAAAATGAAATACATTAAAAGATCATTTCACACAATAATTCCTACTTAAAAGGAAACGGGGCTGGAGAGATGGCTCAGCAGTTAAGAATACTGTCTGCTCTTGCAGAGGACCTGGGTTTGATGCCCAACACCCACATGGCAGCTAACAACCATCTGTAACTCCAGTTCCAGGGGAATCCAATGCCCTCTTCTGACCTCCGAGGGAATTACAGGACATGGGTGCACTTACATACATATACAGGCAGTACATTCATACACATAAAAAATATTTTTTAAAAAGAAGAAAATGGGGCTGAAAACGTAGGGTAGAGTGCTTGCCTAGCATACACAAAGCCAGGGATAACTGTGTAACTTATTCTCAGCTCCACATAAACTGGGTGTGGTGGTGCATACCTATAATCCCTGCACTTGGGAAGTGGAGGCAGGAGGATCAGAAGTTCAAGGTCACCCATGACTACATAGGGAGTTTGAGGCCAGTCTGGGCTATGTGAGACCCTTTCTCACAAAAGAAAAAGTATCAAATTAAAAAATAAACAGCAGAATGAGGTAATGAGGTAATGGATCAGGTGGGAAGGTGTGGCATCCTGGGGACATGGTGAGGATGCCACTTAAGTAGGGTGGTTGGGGGAATTTCTCTGAGGAGCTGATGGTTGAACTGAGGTGGAATGAAGAGATGGAGCCATCCATATGGAAAGCTGGGAACAGTGTCCAGGTGGAGGAACCAGCAAGTCTGAAGCCCTGGAAGGAGAAAACAGCATTGTGCAAGACCAGAAAGCAGACCAGCAAGGTTGGAGCTCTATAAAAAGGGAAGCTATGGATATCATCATCCTGTATTAGACGCTTCCTGGAGGCTATATAAGAGCTTTTTCCAACCCTGAATGGGCCCTGCCTCTAGAGAGCCACAGAATGCCCCACTAAGGTATGCTTTTGAATAAAACTCAAAACGTTGAAATAAATTATGTAGATTGATACTAACATCTTGATGTGTAAGTCAGACCACTTCAGATAAGAGGTACACAAGGAAAGACAGGTACGCAGGGAGTCCCCCTGAGGAAGAGGGAGCGGCCACCTGTAGGCAGGAGGCACAGTGGCAACCATGATTTCTTTCTGAGGTGCGATCTTGGTGTGTTGCTCCAGCTGGTCATCTCTAATCCTTGGGCTTATGCAATCCTCCTACCTTAGCCTCTCAAGTAGCTAAGAAGAGAGGCATATGACATCACACCCAGTTCACCATTATAATCTTTGATTGACCATATTGTGATGCATTGCAGTTTAAATAGGTTTAATTAAGCAGATTTTCTGAATATACTAACCAGTTATCACTATCCCAACACTCAGAAATTGACATGTGGCTCACAAAGATGCATATTAAAGCTGAATTAATAAAGCCAGCACAAGCCCCAAATAAGGAAATGGCAGACCAGATGCGTCTCTTAATTCCTGGTAGAAGTTGTTTGTTAATCATGTTATGAGGCCAAGATGGGTCTTAAACAAGGAAAACAAGGGGTGGGGGGAGAGAGAGAGAGAGAGAGAGAGAGAGAGAGAGAGAGAGATCAAAAAGACATTTGAATAGGTATTTATATCCACTATCATTAACAATGCCGCTCATGCTCAATGCATATGGTCTGTTAGAAAAAAATGATGACAGTAATTTGAGCCACATGAGCAATTATGAACACATATTGGTATAAGTGGTAGTGTGTGTACAAGGAAGTATTGTTGGGACCCTTGTTAAAGTGTTAAAGTGCAGTGTTAAAGTGTATGCCTAATGGGGATGCTCAGTCTCTAGCACCAAAAAGGAAGGGGGGGTCATTAGTAGAATTTCCCAACCTAGAAACCATTGCAGTGAATGCAAATTTCTTAATGAATCTAGGATCATTCTCTTTTTGAGGCACAGTGATGAGACAGGGTCTCCCTGTAGCCCCAGCTGACCTGGAACTCATAGACCAGGCTGGCCTTGATCTTACAGAGATCTGCCTGACTCTGCATCTGCCTCCACCTAAGGAGTGCTGGGATTAAAGGAGTGTGCCACTACACCTATTTTCAATTGCCTTAGTATAATATCTGATTCAGAGAAGGTACTCAGTAAATATTTCTTCAAGTTTTTTTTAAATATTTACTTATTTATGTATTTTTTATTTTATGTGTATGACTGTATTGCCTGCCTGTACATACCTATGTTATGCAATGACCACAGAGGTAAAAAGAGGGTGTCAGATTCCCTGGAACTGGAGTTATGGACGGTTGTTAGCAGCCATGTGGGTGCTGGGAATAGAACCCAGGTCTTCTGCAAGAGCAGCTAGTGTTCTTAACCGCTGAACCATCTCTCTAGCTCCATTCTTCAGCAAGTTTTTGAATGGCTGAATGAAGGTCTTCATGATCAGGAAACTGCCAACCTGCCCAGTCCCATAACCCATCTCACCTTAAGTAACCAACATTTAGACAACTTAAGATTCCTTGACATCACCTCCAGCCCTCTGTGCTGCCCCCACACATTCTTCTCAGCTCATTCCCACTAACCTTTCAGGACCTGAGTGTGTTCTTTTCCAGCAAAACTTCCAGACTCATCACCTCCCAGATCAAGGCTAAAGATCCCCTTAGAGCCCTTATGTTGGTAAGTTTTTTGGGTCTCCTTGAAAGCAGAATGTAGGTCTGCAACCTTGATTGACTATTGTTTGAACGCATGAATAAAAGGATGAAGAAATGAAACAGCTGGCTTCACAATGTATTTAGTTAGCAGTTAATTATGATGATGTCAAAGGCTCATTACAGATTCTGCACTGAGTAGGACCAACCTTACAGGAATCCATCCCTTAGGGGATTAAGTCACTACCCAAGGCTCTTTGCCTCTGGTTTAGGTTTCACTCCTCAGCTTCCTCTATCTGTGTATGGGGAGGGCAGGGGGGTGTCTGTGTGTCTGTGTCTGTGTTTGTGTCTGTGTGTCTGTGTGATCAGACCTTGTACTCTGAGGGCTACCCAGCCAGCAAGGATCTAGATCTATAAGAATGGTAAAAGTACAAGTCCTGGTCTCTTGCCCTAACATGCAGGAAAGCAGCCAGCCAGCCACAGTTATATTTAGATTTCTGTCACCTGATGGGGTCATAGATTAATCAGGGCACTGTGGCAGCTGCAGCCATTAGGAAATTCATTGAGGTGGGACAGGAAGTAAGGAAGTGGGCAGGACATATACCCGAGGCTCATTAAGCAAGTCACAAGGCAGGATGAAAATGGCAAGCCTTTACTTTACACCTAGAGGGTTGAGAATAGACGAGACCTGGACTCTCGAGAGACTCAAGTTCCGGGCTTGCTTACGCGAGGTAAAGGTGGCACTCTTGGCATCAGCAGGAGGAGCCCTCAGGCCCTCAGGCCCCTTGCCATCTTGAAGGCCAGGTAGATGCAGAAACAGGCTCCAGGTCCCTTCCTGCTGTGTGAGCCAGCTGGAGCTGAGTGGCTCTTGGGTGTAACACCCTGCTGCAGTCAGCAGAAAGCTGCAGACACGGGACACACGTCAGAGGAACCAGAAAGCAGCAAACATGAAGCCTTTTTTTTCAAGCCCCAAAGCACTTTCCTTACCCCAGATTTATCACATGACTACACTGAGGGCTGAGAGATGGGTCCTAGATCACTGTGGACCCAATTGCTGCTCTTTCTTTTTCGCTCTAGGATCTTCCCTCACTCTGATGGGACCATTGCAAGGATCTGCTGATCACAGCTTCTTGCTTTGCCCTGAAATCTAGTCCAGATCATTCCAACAACCAGATCTTACCTGAACTGCTTGGGCACTTGCCTCTCACCTCAAGGTCATCCATACCACTCATTCTGGCTCCACATTCTGACACCTAGCCTCCCCACCTGCACCCAGATTATTTTCTTTTGACATGAAATAGTTATTGCTAAAATTCCCCCCAGGGGGTAAACAATGTCCACCCACTCCTCTGTTAGTTCTAGTGACAAACTGAGGTACTATTCCACCAAAATGCACTGTGGGAAACCAATGAGTTTAATGGGCTTATTTAAAGAGCGATGGGTGAGAGTTTACTTACAGAAGTGTGGGTGCTATGCCCCCTAAGGTCAGACCAGAAAGTCTTCACCCAAGTATAAGTGATGGCTTCCCCAAATGGTGAAGCCCCTCCCTAGTCTTCCCCAGTCCTTTCCCTGGGCTACATTCAATTAGAGCCAAATTGTTCATCATGGGTTAGGAGGTGTGGCTGGATACTCAGGTGAGTATCCCATGACTCTCCCTGCCCCTCCTGTTTGGGGTGTCAGCAGTCAACAGGCCCAGCTGTGATGGTCTTAGGTAAGCGGGTGCAGCTGAGCTCAGGCATAAGGCAGCTGTCTGTTGGAGGTCAGTCCTATACAACTGCACATATCTAAAGTCTATAATTTGAAAAGTTTGTGTGTGTGTACACTCATAAAACCATCACGGCGATTGCAATCCTCTATCCCACAAAGTTTCCTCCTGCCCTTTTGGAATCCTATTATAGCAACCACTGCTCTGCGGTCTATTTTACAGACTCGTTTATAACTGTTATTTTATATCTGTATGCCTATTGGGCTGGCTTTATCTCAGCATAAGTATTCTAAGAGTCATCTATGTTGCTGTGTGTTTTAATAGCTCATTTCTTTTCATTACTGGGTAGTATTCCTGTGTCTGAATATATTACAATGTGTTTGTTTACATGCTGATGAACATTTAGATTGTTTCTAGTTTTTGACTCTTTCAAATAAAGCTGCTCTGAACATTTGTGTCTAGGTCTTTCTATTCCGATAGATAGTCATGCAACAAGTGCTGTTTACACTGACTTTATGAAACTACCTAACTTTCCTCAACTGATTTCACCTTCTTATACTCCAACTAACAGTGCATCAAAGTTACAGTGCTTTTAGATCCTTGCCAATTTGAATAATCAGACTTTTTTTTCCTTGTATCCATTATAGATGTTTCAATGGCTAATGTGACAGTCAAATTTGACTGGCCACGTGTGGTGGCACATGCCTTTAGTCCCAGCACTTGGGAGGCAGAGGCAGGCAGATCTCTGTGAGTTCGAGGCCAGTCTGGTCTACATAGTGAGTTCCAGGCCAGCTGGGGCTACAGGGAGATCCTGTCTCAAAAAGACCAAAAAAAAAAAAAAAAAACCAACCAAACAAACAATAAAAACCCCACTTAATAAGGCTAGAGAGACGCCTCAGTGGCGAAAAGCACATATTGATCTTCTAAAGGACCTGAGTTCGATTTCCAGCACCCACATTGTGTGTCCCACAACTGCCCATAACAAGTCCCAAGGGATCTGACGTCCCCTTCTGGCCTCCATGGGCACCTGCACTCATGTGCAAACACACACACATAAGCATACATAATTACAACTTTTTAAATCTTTAAAAGAGAAATGTACCTAGGAGATTTATAAAGGACATCTCTGTGTGATCACATTTCCAGAAGTTATTAGATCACAAGGGCTATGACTTAGTAAATGGTTTGATCCATTGATGCATTCAAAATTTGAATAGATTTTTGGAGGGTAATGGTGGAACTTTCTGCTTGATTAGAGGAAGTAGATCCGTGGGGGTGTAAACTTGGGGCTGTATCTTGCCTGACACCTTCCTATAAGATGCTCCTTTCTCTATTCCCTGTCCACAAGAACTGAGAACCTCCTCAGTCTAACCTCCTACCATCCTGGTATTTTGCCTCACAATGAACCCAGAAATCCAGAGTCAAGTGACCATGGATCAAACCCTCTGAGACTGTAAGCCAAAATAACCCTTCTCCCCTTAAGTCAGGTATTTTGCTACAGTAACAGCAATCAACTAAAACACAATTGTCTTTGTGTACGTATCTTGTTGAGGTTTTATTTCTCATTTCCTTAGAAACTAGGGATCTTAAGCACTTTTCTCATTTTTTTTTTGCTATTTGAATATCTTCGGTAAAGTATATGTTAAAATGTTTCTCCCCGACTCCACCATTTATTTATTTAGGTTATGTAACCCAAGCTGGTCTGGAACTCCTGATCCTCCTGCTTCTGCCTTACAAGTATTAGGATTATAGGTGTGCAACCACCATGCCTAGCTAGAAGTTTTATAATTTCAAGGTTTATATTTAATGTTTGATTCTATGATTCGTGTTTAGTTTTTTTGTATTATAAATTTATTTATTTATTTTTATTTTTATGTGTATGAATATATTGCCTGCATTAAGTGTACCTGTGCCATGCAGGACCTGCAAAGAACAAAAGAGGGCATTGGATTTCCTGGAACTGGAGTTAAGGACAGTTGTTAGATGCCATGTGGGTGCTAGGAGTCAAACCCAGGTCCTATGTAAAAGCAGTCAGTGCTTTTAAGCACTGAGCCATCTCTCCAGCCCCATGTTTTTTGTATTATATGGATGTCCTATGGCTTCAGCACTTGTTTTTTTAAGACTACCTTTTCTTTTTATATCCAATTGACTTTGTATCTTTGTTGAAAATTAATTGGCCATTTATGTATAGGTCTGTTTCTAGGGTCTCTATTCTATGCCATTGACCAGAAAAACTAGTCTTTCTTCAGGCAATTGCCTTTATACCTTTCTTGAAGATCAATCACCCATACATGTGCAGGTCTGTTTCCCACCCATACGTGTGCAGGTCTGTTTCTTGACACTGTTGTGTTCCACTCATACATTTGTGTTTATTCACACCAATTCACACATTATTTTTATGACTAGTTTCATAGTGTCTTGAATCAAGACATGTAAAGACTTTTGATAGTGTTTTCTTTGGTGTTATTTTGGCAATTCTCACTCCTTTGCATTCTCATATAAATTTTAGAATTACTCTGCCAAATAACATCCATCAGGACTTTGGTTGGATCCATGCTGATTCAGTAGATCTGTTTGGGCAGGATCCGAATCTTACCACCATTGAGTCTTCTGATATGTGTTAGTAAAAACAAAGATTTTTCTCCTCTACTGTCAACTACAAATAACACAGGAGACTTCATCACCACATGTGGATTCCTTACCACCAGCAAGCAAGCAATTCTCAGCTATCAACCAATTTCATCCAGTTCAGACACTATATACCTTAGATGCTGTCCGATCCAACAGGTCGGGCACTCAGTCCCAGGATGGCCTTCCTCACATACATGCAGCTGTTAGTCACAAATTCCAGGCTATTTTCCTTGAGCTTATGATGAATCAGCCACAGATCAGGGTTCTCAGGGTCCTCTGAGAATTTGCTTGAGGGATTCACAGAATTCACAGAAACAATTATATATACAATGTCATTATTATAAAAGATACTACAAAGAATGCAAATACAGAGGTGTGTGGAGGCAGGCATGGGAGGGCGCAGCTTCCTCACCTTGTAACACGCCACCTTCCAGGAACTTGTGTGTGTTCTGCTGTCTGGAAGCTCCCCCAAATGCTGTTCTTTTGAGTTCTTATGGCAATATCATGGGACAGGCATGACTGAAGGAAGGACAACCAAGTTGGATGAGAAGAGTATGAGGTAATGCTCATAGAATGGGTAGAGAAGCAGTTGGCTTCAGCATTCTTGGTCTCTGGATGAAATTCCTCCTTCCAGGGCATGAGCAGGATTCCTCTGAATGAAGAGGGTCTTGGGACCTACTGACGAACAAAAGCAGGCCAGAGAATGTCCTTATGGCCAGCTCAAGTCAGAAAGGTAAGTGAAGGTTAGAGTTTCTATGACCTGCCTCAGGGAAGGAGCTAAACAGAAACTGTGGCTGAAAACAAATATATCACATGACCTGTGAGCATACCATAGCTCTCCATTTATGTAGGGTTTCTTTATTTTTATTTTCTTAGCAAGATTTAGTACTTTTCTTTTTTAAAAGAAATATTTTTACTGGGGGATGGGAGAGATGACTCAGCAGTTAAAGGCACTTGCTGCTCATGCAAAGGACCTGAGTTGGGCTCCCAGCACTCACATGGCAGTTCACAACTATCCCTAACTCTATATCCAGGGGATCTGACGCCCTCTTATGGCCTGTGTAGGTACTGCATGCATGTTATGCACTTACATATATGCAGGCAAAATACACATATAAATCTTTAAAAAGTAAAGAAAATTATATTCTTTGAGAATTTCATACAATGTATTTTGATCAAATTCACCCCAATGCCTCCCCTGAATGCCTTCCGGGTCCACCTTCACCTCCCCTCAACTTCATGTCTTTTTTTTTTTTTTTTTTTTTTATTAACCCATAGGCTCCTATTTGAACTGTCCATATACTCCTGACTGTGGAGTCATCTGCTGGACTTAGATGGTTGACCTTAGAGAAAACTGACCCTCCCTCTCCAAAAGCCATCAACTGTCCACAGCAAGTCAGTTAGGGTGGGGGCTCATGAATGCCTGTCTGCTCTATTAAAATGTTTACTGACTTGATTTTGTGCAGGTCTTGGGCAGACAACCACAACCACTGTGAGTTCATGAGTTCGGTGGTTCTGTTATATCTAGAAGGCATTGCTTTAATTTGGTCTTCCCCAATCTCTGACTCCTATAATCTTTTGGCCTTCTCTTTCAAGATGGTCCCTGAGCCTTGCAGAGGGAATTTGTTACAGATGTGTCCTTTGTAGCTGAGCATTCCACTGACACTTATTCTATGCACTTTGACCAGTTGTGAGTTTCTGCTTTCACCACCATCCACTGCACAAAGAAACTTCTCTGATGAGGTCTGAGAGCTGCACCAATTCAAAGGTAGAGATAACAAATTAAGAGGACAGCTTAATACTATGTCTATTTAGCAGAATGATTTTATAGTTTTCATAATTTTCTTTTATAATATTTTTTTATTTTTTATTTTATGTGTATGAGTGTATTGCCTGCATACATGTAAGTGCACCCCTGTTATGCAATGGCACAGAGGTTAGAAAAGGGCACTGGGGTTACAGAAAATTGTTAGCAGCCATGTGGATACTGGGAATCAAACCCAGGTGCTCTGCAAGAGCAGTCAATGCTCTTAACCACTGAGCCGTCTCTCCAGCCCCAGTTTTCATAATTCTCAATATACAAATCTTATACATCTTTTTTGAAAGGTATCTATTATTTACGTGTGTCTGCATGAGTGTATACGCATACGTGTGTGAAACATGGAGACCAGAGAGTCCAAAGTATTTAATATTTTTATGGTATTGTAATTAGTGGTGTTTTATTTTTTTATTTTTTGAAACAAGGTCTCACTCTGTAGCCCTGGCTGGCCTTAAACTTATAGCAATCCCCCTGCTGTGTGCTGGAACAAAAGTTGTACTCTATCATATCTGACCAGAATAGTACTTTTTTTTTTTTTGTCTTTTTGAGACAGGGTCTCCTTGTAGCCCCAGCTGTCCAGGAACTCGCTATGTAGACCAGGCTGGCCTTAAACTCACAAAGATCTGACTGCCCTCTGCCTCCCAAGTGCTGGGATTAAAGGCATGTGTCACCACACCTGGCAGAAATAGTACTTTTTAAGATTTATTTTTATTCATCTATCTATGTATATGTCTGCCACAAGGGCCAGAAGAGGATGTCAGATCCCTGGAGCTGGAGTTACAGGCATTTGTTAGCCACCCAATGTGGGTGCTGGGAACCAAACTTGGGTCCTCTGGAAGAAAAGTAAGCACTCTTAACTGCTGGGCCATCTCTCTAGCCCCTGTAAATAGTATTTTTAAATTTCAATTTCTGATGGCTCATTGCTTACATACAGAAAAATAGTTTCCCACAATATCATCAAACTCATCCATTGGTTTCTTCCTCTCTTCTATACACTTGTAAATTTGCACATAGCAATTATATTTTCTGTGACTACATATCATTTTGCCTTTTTCTCTCAAGCCTAGATTGTTCTGTTTAGATTCTGAAGATTTAGTTTTATTTTTTACATGTATGAATGTTTTGCCTATATGTATGTATGTGCACCATGTGTGTGCAGTGCCTGCAGAGGCCAGAAGAGCACATGGAGTTAGAGGTAGTTGTAAACTACCATGTGGGTACTTAGAGCCAAACCCAGGTCCTCTGCAAGAGCGGGAAGTGCTCTTAACCGCTGAGTCATATCTCCAGCCCCCTATAGATTCTAAACAGAACAGATTCTAATCTTGACCATATCCTGCCCATAGGCTGACATTCAGTACTTCAGCATGAAGTGATATCAGCTATAAACTTTCCACAGATCCTCTTAATTCAAGTTGAGGAAGAGATTTTAAACATAATTTTGAGACTTTATTTGCATCTTTATTTCTTGGTAAAGATTCAGACTTTATTATCTTGGAGTGAAGCATTTCCTTTAACATTTATTCTCGTTCAGGTCAGCTAATAATATGACTAATTTATTTTGGCTTTTTGAGATAAGGTCTTGGCACATAGCCAAGGATGGCCTGAAACTCACTATGTAGCCCAGGCTGGCCTCAGACCCACTCTGCATCAGCCTCCTAAGTGCTAGAATTACAGGTAAGCACCACCACATACAACTCTAATAATATATTTTATGACTAAAAATGTCTTCATTGTCCTGTCTCTTTTGTAAGATGATATCACTGAATAGAATTCTAGACTCAAAAGTTTTTTCTCTCTCTTTCAGCTCTTTTAGAATGATATTCCACTGCTTTCTGGATCACATTGAGTCTAACAAAAAGATTGAAGATTGCTCTTTTTTTTTTTTTTGTCTTTTTTGAGATAGGGTCTCCCTGTAGTCCCAGCTGGTCTGGAACAAACTGTGTAGGCCAGGCTGGTCTCAAACTCACAGAGATCTGCCTGCCTCTGCCTCCCAAGTGCTGGGATTAAAGGTGTGCACTACCATGCCCAATTATCATTTCTTGTTGTTTTTTTAAGTGACACTATGTTGTCCAGGCTTGCCCCAAACTCTCGGGTACAAGCAGTGCTTCTGCCTTAGCTTCCCACGCAGCTACAACTACAGGCATGTATGACCATGCCTGGTTTATCAATGAATTTTCTACGTTTAGAATCTCAAATCTTTATACAAAGTGAAACGAAACAAAAGACTAAGGGTAGGGTATTGTGGGGAGGAGGAAATGGGGCGGCCTGCTGTCGGGTTCAGCCTTGCTCCACAGTTTCCTCCTTCTTGGCTGCCCTTGAAGCAAGCCCAGCTCTCAGGTTCCTCACATCTGAGGTCATGGAAGAGTTGGGAAGGAACCAGGCGATGGATAACAACTTAACAGCTGAATCTCTGGTATCACCCAGAAGCATGGCCTTATTTGTGGTCTACAAAAACCTCCTGATTCCCCTCCTCTCTCAAGTTCTGCTGATATGTTCTTCTTCCTACATCTTTAAAATTTGTTATTATATTTATTTATTGTGTGTGTGCGCATATGCATATATATGTGGGCAGGTGTGTGTCATAGAACACATGTGGCGGTCAGAGAGGACAACTTGAGGGATTTAGTTCTCTCCTCCCACCATGTGGGGTTGGGGCTCGAACTCAGGTCATCAGGCTTAGTGGCAAGTACCCTTACCATCCATTTCATCTGCCATCTTTCTACGTTTTAAACTTCCATCTGTTAGGGAGAAAAAATACTGTGTTTCGTCATGTTGTTTCTTCTGAGGTATGTGACCCCAATTCTCTCTACATATTTTTAAAAGATTTATTTTATTTTTATTTTTTGTGTGTGAGTGGTTGCCTCCATTTATGTATGTGTACCACATGCGTGCCTGGTGTCTGCTGAGGCCAGAGAGGGTGTCAGTTCCCCTGGAACTGGAGTTGTAAATGGTTGTGACTCAATACATGTGTGCTAGAAACCGAACTCAGGTCTTCTGCAAGAGCAGCAAGTGTTCTTAAGTGCTGAGCTATTTCTCCACCCTGCCCCCCCCCAATTTTCTCTTAACTATGGATAACTGATAGCAACATAAAAGTAATTCTTTTTTTGTGCCGGGTGTGGTGGTGCACCCCTGTAGTCCCAGCACTCGGGAGGCAGAGGCAGGCAGATCTCTGTGAGTTCAAGGCCAGCCTGGTCTACATAATGAGTTCCAGGCAGCAGGGGCTACAAGGAGACCCTGTCTCAAAAAGACAAAAAAAAAAAGTAATTCTTTTTTTAAGATTTATTTTTTTAAATGTATTTGTATGTGTGTGTGCCTGCATGAGTTTATGTGCACCAATGCATGCAGGTGCTCTCAGAGGCCAGAAAGCACCAAATCCCCTGAAACCGGAGTTACAGGTAGCTGTGAGTCACCAAGTGGGTGCTGGGAACCAAACTCAGGTACCCTGAAAGAGCAGTAAGTACTCTTAACCACTGAGTCATCTCTTTACACCCCCTGCCCAAAGTAATTTTTGTCTATGATATAGAAATTCTAGACTTTTCTATAAAAATTGAATGTATTTTCTTTCCCATCTTTGTTAGTGTTTAGTCACTGTGATGAAATTCCTGAGATAACTTTTTTTTTTGGTCTTTTTGAGACAGGGTCTCCCTTGTAGCCCCAGCTGTCCTGCCTCCCAAGTGCTGGGACTACAGGCGTGTGCCACCACACCTGGCTGATAACTTTTTAAAAATATTTTATTATTTTTATTTTACGTGTATGAGTGTATTGCCTGCATGTATGTGAGTTCACCCGTGTCGTGCAATGCCGTGGAGGTCAGAAGAGGGTTTCGGATTCCCCTGGAACTGGAGTTAAGGATGGTTCATAGCTGCCATGTGGGTGCTAGGAATCGAACCCAGGTCCTCTGCAAGAGCAGCCAGTGCTCTTAACCGCTGAGCTATCTCTCCAGCCCTGCTGAGATAACTTTTAAGGAGGAAAGGTTGA
Source organism: Nannospalax galili (assembly GCF_000622305.1). Lineage (NCBI taxonomy): Eukaryota > Metazoa > Chordata > Mammalia > Rodentia > Spalacidae > Nannospalax > Nannospalax galili. The sequence continues at coordinate 9,937,874 of NW_008357929.1, read as the reverse complement.
TTTTAGCTCACAGTGTGGGAGATTTAAGTCCATGGTCACTTGGCTCCTTTGCTTTTGACCTTGTAAATAAATGTTATTTGTATTAGTCACTTTTCTGTTGCTGTGATAGAAACACTGACCCAAGCAATTTATAGAAGGAAGAGTTTATTTGAGCTTACAGTTCCAGGGGAATTATGGTCTGTCATGGCAGGGAGGCATGGTGGCTGGAGCAGGAGCAGCAGAAGCTAAGCTCTCACATCATCAAGCAGGAAGCAAGCGAGAGACTGGAGATCTGGCAAGGCTTAAGAACTCTATAAGCCCACCCCCAGTGACGTGCTTCTTCCAGGATAGCCACACCTTCTAAAACCTCCCAAAACAGCGCCATCATCTGAGGACAAAATGTCCAAACACTTGGAGCCTATGGGGGACATTTTCATTCAAACCACCACATCATTTAAAAAATTATTTTATTTATTTTTATTTTATGTGTGTGAGTGCATTCCCTGCATTTATGTAAGTGCACCCATGTCATGCAATGCCCATGGAGGTCAGAAGAGGGCACACACACTAAGTAAATAAATGTAATTTTTGAAAGATAGCTTAGTAGCATGCATTTCCAGGAGGTAAAATGGTTGGCCTGTGAAGGTTTGGGAAATGCTTTAAACTTTTTAAAAAACAGCTCCTACTAGGATCAGGAAAGAGGGGTGGGTGGAAGTGAAGCTAGTATTCTCAGATACAGTTTCTTAGTTTGGGAAGAGGAAAGGTTCTAGGGAGATAGAGTAAGGATGGCTATGCAAAGATGTGACTATACTTAATGCCACAGCACTGGGCACATTAAAATGGTACAAGGGCTAGTGTGATGGCTCAGCAGTTAAGAGCACTTACTACGCCATCACAGGACTGGGGTTTGGCCCTCTCCCCCGACACAGAGCAGCTCACAAATGCCTATAACTGCAATTACAAGGGGTCCAGATTTTTAAAATTAAATTGTGACTAAAATAAATAAATAAACCTTCTTTGTTCTGCCCCACATGCTCAGTTCTCAACCAGAAAACAAACCATGACTGTGACTCCATCACTGATTAGGAACTGGAGAAAATACAAAAGACATGGCACAAAATTCACATTTGGCCTCTGCATAGCCTCCTACATGCTCTAAGTCATCTCTAGGTTACTGATAACACCGAGTTCAATGCCAGTGCTGTGAACATAGATGCTATGCTGTGCTGATTAGGGAATAATAATAAATCTTTATAGGTTCATTACATACGCTATTTTTTTTCAAGTATTTTTCATGGATGGTTGGTTGAATCTGTGGATGCAGACCCTGCAGATCAGAGGGCTCAGGTACTTGTTATTTTCCTGAAAGGAGTGTTGTGGTAGAAATGATAGCAACATTTCGTGGACTGGATTGGACATAAATAAGAAGGTGGAGGGGCCCAGAGGTGTTGAGGGTATGTATTTGTATCCTGTTTCTACTGTAGCAATATATCCCACATTAGGGCTGGAGAGATGGCTCAGCAGTTAAGAACACTGGCTGTTCTTGCAGAAGACCTGGGTTCGAATCCCAGCACCCACATGGCAGCTAACAACTGTCCGTAGCTCCAGTCCCAGGGGATCTGACAGCCTCTTTTGACCTCTGCAGGCATGCATGGCACGAGTGCACTGACCTACATGCAGGCAATACATGCATATGCATAAAATAAAAATAATGAATTAAATTTTTTTTTAAATCACACATTTAGTGGGTTAAAAACAACACAAATAAAAGCCGGGCGTGGTGGCACATGCCTTTAATCCCAGCACTTGTGAGGCAGAGGCAGGCGGATCTTTGTGAGTTCGAGGCCAGCCTGGTCTACATAGTGAGTTCCAGGACAGCTGGGGCTACAGGGAGACCCTGTCTCAAAAAGACCAAAAAGAAAAAAAAGAAAAAAAAAACAACACAAATAAATTCTCTAACAACGCCGAGTGCACTCAAGTCCTACAGTCTGAGATGGTTTGGCAGGTTGGTTCCTTCTGGAAGCTCTAGGGAAGAATGTTTCCTTGCCTTCAGCTCCTAAAGGACCTGCATTCCTACCTACAGGCGAGGAACAACAAAAAAGAGCCGGACAGTTCTGCTGGGGAAAATATGATTGATGACAGGGACCAGGGCAGTGAGGGTCAGTTTCTCAAAAGAATTGCTATTCACTTCAAATACAGATTGAAGGCCTGGGAAGACAGAATAACAGTTGTCCACGCTAGCAGCAGAGAGCAGGCTGCCGAGGTGCAGTGTTTGAACAAAGAGGGGAGTTATCCTTTGCCTCTGGGGGCACGGTAATGTGGTGGGACAGTGGAGAAATGGTTCTCTCTGCCACTGTGGACATGTAACAAGTTATCTAAAAACCTGGTGACTTAAAATAGTCCTTTAATCTGCTCACGGGGACGTAAGGAGGATTTCGCTGTGCGATGCTCACTTCGTTCCTCTCCAGCAGTTGCTCAGATACCATCTGAAGGCCCAGTGGGGGTGGACGTCAAGAGAGGTAGATGTCAATATGGTTCATTTGTACAGCTGGCTGCTGATGTGGGCTGTTGCCTGACAGCTCAGCTAGGGCTGTCAACCAAGTGCCTGCGAGGCCACTCTGGCATGGTGTGGGGCTCAGGGTAGCTAGATTTCATATGCGATAGCTGCTTTCCCCTTGAACGAGTGTCTCAAGAGAATCAAAACTGCAGAACTTACTTTTCTTTTGAGACAAGTTCTCACTGGTCTCACTATGTAGCCCTGGCTGCTCTGGAACTCACTATATAAACCAGACTGGCCTCAGACTCATAAAGATCTGCCTGCCTCTGCCTCCTGAGTACCAAGATTAAAGGCATGGGTCACCACACCAAGCCAAAATTTACTTCTTAAGCAACCTTGCTTTTAGTCCATATGTGTATCTAAAATCAGCCCATATTCTAGCAAAAGGGACATAGATTCCATTGCTCAATAGAAGGAATGTCAAAGAATTTTGGGGCACATTTTAAAATCACTATAAGTGTGCTAGGGTGGCGGCTCAGTTAGTAAAGCGCTTGCTTCAAAAACATGAGGACTTCAGTTCAGATCCCCAACACTCATGTAAAAAGTCAGGCACATCTGTAATCCCAGTCAGTGCTGGAGAGGCAGAGATGGGCAGATCCCAGGGGCTTGCTGGTCAGGTAGTCCACCTAAAGTGGTGAACTCCAAGTTCAGTGAGAGACCACCCTGTGTGATGGCTTGAATAAGAATGTCCCCTAGGGGCTGGAGACATGGCTCAGCAGTTAAGAACACTAGTTGTTCTTACAGAAGACCCAGGTTCAAATCCCAGCACCCACATGGCAGCTAACAATTGTCCGTAACTCCAGTCCCAGGGGATCTGACAGCCTCTTCTGACCTCCACATGCATTGCACGACATGGGTGCACTTACCTACATGCAGGCAATACACACATACACATAAAATAAAAATAATAAAAATTTTTTTAAAAAGAATGTCCCCTAAAGGTTCCAAGTGTTTGGACATTTTGTTCCCAGTTGGTGGCCCTGTTTTGGGAGGTCTTAGAAGGTGTGGCCATGCTGGAGGAAGCACATCACTGGGGACGGGATTAGAGAATTCTTAAGCCTTGCCGGATCTCCAGTTGCTCTCTTGCTTCCTGTGCCTGCTTGAAGATGTGAGCCTCTGCTTTCTGCTCCTGCTCCAGCCACCTCTGCCACCATGCCTCCCCACCATAATGGACTCTTGCCCCTTTGGAACTGTAAGTGCAAATAAATTCTTCCTTTTATAAGTTCCCTTGGTCATGGTGTTTCTATCACAGCAACAGAAAAGTAACTAAGACACCCTGTCTCAAAAAATAAAGTAGAAAGTGACTGAGGAAGACACCCAATGTTGACCACTGGCTTCCATTTGCACACAAACACACATACACATGAACATGTACATATACATACAACACACACATGAACTTGTGTATATATATCACTGACATTAGTGTGTACACGTGCATACTGCATACACATGAACATGTACACATGCATACAACACACACATACAAAGGGAAAAAAGATAAAAGCATTGCAAAGTAAGTCTAAGGAATGATGCTGGAGAAATGTTGATCAAGCTCTGAATTGATAGGCCACATATAAATTCTAGTTACTATTGACAGGTAAAAACAAAACAAACAAAAAAAAAAAACAGAGTATAGTCAATTTGACCCCTGTCAGAGGTGTGTAAGAATAGGGCTAGTGAACCTGAATTTGGGAATAAAGAAGAGAGGGTTTGACAGTGAGAACTGAATCCCCACTGCTTCTATCTCTCTGACCCAGGATACATCCATTCAAGCCACCTTCACCGGCTCCCAAGACCACCTGCACTCCTGGCTAGTGATCCCTCATTCACAGCTCTCTCATCTCCTGTCTGTACCATTGTTTTTCCAGATTAACTTGTTCTACAGCTGCCTTAGGAGGGCCAATGTGACTATATTGGGCCCTCTGGGTAATCCAGAGTATTACTCCTCCTTCACACTTCCAAATCCTTAATCCTATCTGAAAAGTCCCTTCAGCCATCTGAAGAAACATATTCAGGAGTTCTGGGGATTAAAGACCTTTCTGGAGAAGAATGTAAGGAAGGGCCTGGTGGTGCCCATGCCTTCTCATGGGAACCTGCACCTCCAAGATAGGGGGAAGCGGGCATGGACCCTTCACATGCAGCACATAGCACTGCCCCTGCCCTCTCATGGAGCCTCTGCCTACATACACACCCCAATTTACCTACACATGTACCTTCTTACATCTGAGCTGGAAAAAAAACATCATCTCAGGGACATGGGGGCTGGGAGGGGACTGAGATGGATTGAACGCCCACTTGGCTATTGATGGGCACAGACAAAGCAATCACAGGTGGTTTAAGGACAACTCCCACTTCCACCTGAGCTCTGCAGCCTTCCATACCTTTCTCACAGTTCTTTACTTTTTTAAATTTATTTTTATTTTGCGTATATGAGTGTTTTGGCAGCGTGTATGTGACTACACCACACGCACACGATGCCTTGAAGAGGCCAGCAAAGGACCTTGAATCCCTGGAACTGGATTTACAGACGGTTGTTAGCTACCATGTGGGTCCTGGGAACCAAAGCCCATTCCTTTGCAAGTGAGTAGCGAATGCTCCTAATCCCTGAGCCATCTCTCCAGCCCCTCTCGCAGCTCTTTAGAAAAACGTTCTTGTTTCTAAATTCTAATTTATAAATGGACCCAAACACTTTGAAACAACAAAAAGAAGACAACTTAAGCCTTTAAAACCCCCACCAACTCAGCCATAACTACTCACATACTGATGCACAACTTCCCTGATGCGTTTATAAAATCGTTACATTGTTTAAGAGTATGCTGTAAGGCTGGGTGTGGTGGTACAAATCTTTAATCCCAGCACTCAGGAGGCAAAGGCAAATGGATCTCTGTGAGTTCAAGACCAACCTGGTATACACAGTGAGTTCCAGGCCAGTCAGGAACTTGTCTTAAAAAAATGTGATATAGGGGCTGGAGAGATAGCTCAGCGGCTAAGAACACTGGCTGTTCTTACAGAAGACCCAGGTTCAAATCCCAGCACCCACAAAGCACCTAACAATTGTCCGTAACTCCAGTTCCGGCAGATCCAACAGCCTCTTCTGTCCTCCGCAGGCATTGCACGACACGGGTGCACTTACTTACATGCAGGCAGTACACACATACACATAAAAATAATAAATAAAATATTTTTTTAAATGTGATGTAGTCATTTTCTGTGGGAATGAATATAGAATTGATTTTTATTATTATTGACTTAATAGTGTTGTAGTATAACATTTAACCAGTACACTAAGTTATTTACAATTTTTCACATTATGAGCACTATATTCCTGAACCTCTGCCATTTGATCAGGTATGTCCTTAGAGTAAATTTCTAACTCTGGGGTTGAAAAACAGTATGTTGAAGTCCTAACCCTAATATCTATAGCTGTGACCTTATTTGGAAACAAGGCCTTTGCTGACCTGAGTTAGGATGAAGTCATTAGGTGTCCTTTTATGAAGCAGAAATTTGAACACAGACACAGACAACCACAGGAAGACAATAAGAAGACACCCTTGTGATGACAGAGGCAGAGACTACAAGCTAAGGAATGCAAAAGACTGCCAGCCATACCCAAAAGCTGGGAAGAGGCAGGGAAGAGTCCTGAGTCTCACAGAGCCTGATGATACCTTGATTTTATACTAAGCCCAGTTTGTGGTACTTTGTTACAGCAGCTACTGTAAACTGATACAGTTGTAGAGTGCCACACTGCTCCACAGAAAGGCAGCATCACTTTAAGTTCTCACCATAATAAACTGCTTATATACATTTCTTTTTCTTAGTGGTAGCATACAATAATTTCATATCTTGGCCAATAATTTGTATTTTGTGTATGAATTTCCTGTTTATACCTTCTACCCAATTTTCTATAAAATACTTATGCTTTGTTTTGTTTTTAGTTTCCTGGCATGCTTGTTTTATTTCTTATTGTTTTGTAAGTGGTACCTTCAAATTAGGAACATGAACTCTTTCATTTCCCCATTCAGTTATCAATCTTCCGACCCCACATATGTGGTTTTGCTTGTCATTAAAGCGCTTTTGAAAAGTGGCATGAGATCTGTCGTTTATGTTTTCTTATTCTGTAGCAAACTTAGAAGTCCTTCCTTTCTCCTGATTTTATTTGTTTCTTGTTTGATTTTTGGAACAGAGTCTACTTGTAGTCCCGGCTGGCGTGGAACTCACTGTGTAGACCAGGCTGACCTCCATCTCGCAGCGATCCCTCTCTCTGTCTCTGGAGTTCTGGGATTAAAGCTATGCGCCACTATACCCAGCTCATGATTATTTTAAAAGAGAATTATTAATGTTTTCTTCTAGGGCTTTTATAACTTCATTCATGTCTGTGTATGCACGGATGTGGGAGTATGAGTGGGAGTGCAGGTGCAGGTGTGTGAGGTGCATGTGCAAGGGTGCACATAGGTGTGAAGACCTGAGGTCAGACTGGGGTATTGTTCCTCAGGGGCCACGCCCTTTTTTTGAGACAGGATCTCTCACTGGTACCTGGATTTCACCAAATAGGCTAGGTTGGCTGGCCAGCAAATCCCAGGGATCCTCCTGTCTCTGCCTCCTCAGTAATTACACATCCAGCTTTTCACTTGGGTTCTGGGGCTCAAACTTGTATCCTCATGCTGGCCTGGCAAGCACTTTACTGACCAGGCCACCTCCGCAGTGCCCTATAATTTCATATTTTAAAGTCAAATCTTTGATTTGCCAGGAATGAGTTTTCCCTGTGAGAAGTTTCCCTCTGTGACCTGAGGTTCAAGGTAACAAAGTACAGTCTTGGGCTTCTAGGCCTCCACAAGAACGCTTTCCAAAGGTCCCAGCCACCACCAAGACTTTCTTCCAAACTGCACAGTACAAGTGAAACCTTCAACATCAGAAATTTCCTGATCAGAATACATAAAATCATAGGGTGAGGAATGGACTAGAATCCCTTCTCAGTGTCCTCAGCGTCTCCCTCTGTAGCTTTAAGAGGTGAATATACTCATTCAGACATTCTCTAGCCAGGTAGCTCCAGCCTCTGAGAACAGAAAGCACTATAGACCAACACCAAGAGGGCGCACTCCACTAGCTTTGACGCTCTAGTCAGGCAGTCAATCTAGAACCCTTGGGGCCACCTTGTGTCACACAGACCTCAAGTGACATTTCAGAAACGCAAACAGGCGGACAAATATAACGAGCCCGATTTTCGCCTACCTTTTGTGATATAGGTCAGGTGAAATCGGGGGAAGTGGATAAGTAGCAAAGAAATATGTAGGTCCCGAGGGCCTGGCGTGGGTCCCTAAACTGCTCTCAGATCACCTCTCCTGGTCAGCCGCACAGTCCGCTTGTACTCTAAACATTCGGGATTTCTTTCTGCATTCTTTCCAATTCTTGAGCTCCCGTACAGCCCTGAAGACCTAGCTCCAACAGCCCGGCTTGGCGCCTCTCAGCCCCTGTTATCTACAAGTCCACAGTGCCTTTGCTCCGTCATTACTTAGATGCCCTCATGTCCTGCAGAACACGGGCTCCATCCATGACCTGCTCGGCTCCGAGGTTTCCTGTGAGTGTGGGCCCTTGAAGCGCTGGACTTCACTCGTATGACATCACGTCCTCCCCTTCCTATGCATTTCCCATTTAAAATTTGCTTTTCCGTTGTTACTGTTGTTTTGTTTCCTTGTTTGCAGTGTCCGGGATCGAATCCAGTGTTTGGACCTGCTAGGTAATTGCTCTTCCACTGGGCTAAACCATCGAACTTTATAGAGTAAAACTTTCTCTTTTTGTGTATCTGCTTTATTTAGTCAAATGTATTTATTAGGCATTTTCTATTATGTTCAGGACATGTTGGGTGCTGTCGTTGCAGAGGGCAGTTGAGGAGGTATCCTGTTCTCCAGCAGGAGAGAGCAAATAATGACAGAAAAGAGGAGGCAGAGAAAGCGATGGTGGGATAAAGTTTTCTGTTGGCTCTTCTCCCTCAGTGCACTGGGTTTGACAACCATGCATGAGCTGGAGCTCCTTTATGGGAGTCCAGCAAAATTCCAGGACACCATCGCAGGGAAAAAAAATCTGAAAATATTTCTAGACTTACACTTTATTATATTTAAATAAACTATGCATTTATGGTGCATGATTTTTTTTTAATCTGAAAATAAACACATTGGAGACAGTAAAAAAGAACAATTTCACCATACTGCATTGCCCCTTTCTGGAAATGACAGGGCTTAGGCAGGAAGAGACCTCTTCAGCACATGGCTCCTTCCACAGGAGAGAGTACAGTGAGTCAAGTGTCCAGCTGTCCAGCGGTGCTGGACACTGATCAAGAGTCCCACTTCTTTTTCATCCCATCCAGAATACAGAGAGGATCTACGGCCAAGTGACTGGGAGGGCCTGGAAACAAGGAAGAAAGGCAGCAGCCCCCAGAAATCAGGGAATAGAACTCAACAAATTCTGTTTCATGGACTCCTTCAGGAGGGCTTCCAGGGAGCTGTCTGGATGCCTCCTCTGCAGATTGGATTCCCAGTGCCATGTATTTTATCCCTCCATCCCTGTGGCTCAGCACCCTCATGTGCCCCCTGGTGGCAAGGATAAGGCTTTGCAGCTGACTTACAAGGATTCTTGATTCTGCATGGCTGGAATAAGACACAGGAACTTGAGCATTTCAGGGCACAAATTCTATGGAAAAGGAATAAGAGGCTTACATGGCCTGGCTTTGCAGAGTCAAGAGAAGGCATGCAGTCTTAAGAACCCACTCCACACAGGACAAAAAAGGTGGGGCAGAGCAGGTAAATCCACAGTCAAGTTCTGAGAGAGCTTCAGATCTCTATCCTGAATGACTGTTGAAGGCACCTCCTCCCAATGCCAGTCAGTCATGGCTAGAAAGAGGGCTGGAGATATAGCTCAGTGGTAGAGCATTTGCCTACCAAGTAAAAGATCCTGGGACAATCCCCAGCACCACAGGTGTGAGCGTTCACATGCACACACACACACACACACACACACACACACACAAACTGGAAGAAGTGACTGCTTTTTCAAATACAAAAGCAGGAAAGCAAGACTTCAAGAAACATGGAAAAAAGCAACCAAACAAGCCAGCAAGATGGTTCAACAGGTAAAGGCACATGTCACTAAGTCCAGTGACCTGAGTTCAATCCTTGGGACCCACATGGTAGACAGAGAAAACAAACTCCCACAACTTGTCCTCTGACCTCCACATGCATGTCATGGTATATGTGTGCATATAATAAATAAATGCAATTTTTAACATTTTAAATGGGGCTGGAGACATGGCTCAGCAGTTAAGAACACTGGTTGCTCTTGCAGGAGCCCAGGTTTGAATCCCAGCACCCACATAGCAGCTAAAAACTGTCCATAACTCCAGTTCCAGAGGATCTAATGGCCTCTTCTGTCCTCCCAGGGCATTGCATGACATGGGTGCACTTACCTACATGCAGGCAATACACTCATACACATAAAATAAAAATAATAAATAAAATATTTTTAAAAATTATAAAACATAATAAATCATCAAAATAACAATACTTTTCCAGTAACAAAACTGACTCCTAAAGAAATAGAGAACTATCATGCTAAGAATTCTAAATCACTGTTTCAAGGAAACTCAGCGAGCTAGAAGAGGACACAGACAGCCCAGAACACCAGGAAAAGAAATGTTCAACAAATAAAGTTAGTTTTTAAACCTGGAGCTGGGGCTGGAGATATTGCTCAGCAAGTTAAGGGCACTTCCAGGGCTGGTTATGGTGGTGCATGCCTTTAATCCCAGCACTCGGGAGGCAGAGGCAGGGAGATCTCTATGAGATCCAGGCCAGGCTGGTCTACATAGTAAATACCAGACCAGCTGGGGCTACAGGGAGATCCTGTCTCTAAAAGATAAAAAACAAAAACAAAAACAAAACAAAACAAAAAAACACTTCCTATTCTTCCAAAGGACCCAAGTCCAACACCCAGCTCCCACACCCTCATGGTAGTTTACAACTGTCTGTAACTCCAGCTCCAAGGGATTCGACACCCTCTCTGGCCTCTTCAGGTACTTGCACTCACATGTGCATATCCACACACACACACAAATATACACAATTTAAAAAATAACGTCAAGACAATAGCCTCTTCTATTCTTCGCAGGCACTGCACGACATGGGTGCACTTACATGCAGGCATAACACTCATACACATAAAATAAAAATAAATAAATAATTTAAAAATAAAATCTTTAAAATTCTAGAACTGAAGATCCAATGAATGGATCTTTTTAAAGTTTTTTCTTTAAGTGTTTTCATGGAGCTTTAGGGTCAGACTTGATCGATCAGAAGAATCTGTTAATTTGAGGATAAATCATTTGAAATAATCTAGTCAGAGAAGGGAAAAGAAAAAAGAATGAGAAAACTTAGAAGATTACAAATGCTATCAAGAGAAAGAGAGCTTATTTGAGGAAAGAGAGACCGAAAACTTTCTAAACTTTTGGGAGCAATACAGACACCCAGGTACATAACACTCAAACGTTCTTGGGTGCTAAAGAGGACTCGTAACACTCAAATTGACAAAAATCAAAGGCAATGAATTTTGAAACCAACAAGAAAAAAAGATGTTAATCAAGGACATTAGCACAGGGGAACCTCATTAAACCATGCGCAAATTTCCCAGAAGAATGTTACAGGCCAGGAGGGAATGAGATGAGGTTTCCAGGTGCTAAAACTGAGTCGCTAACCAAGAATACTTTACCCACTCTGCACTTCAGAAATGAGGCAACATGAAGACCCACAGACAATAAACACTGAGGGAGTTAACTGCTAGACTTGCCTTACAGAAAATGCTAAAGAGAGTTCTTTAAACTGAAGGAATGATAATTAGTAACATGAAAGTACAAGACTCATTGGTAAAGGTAAGTAAACTGTCAAATTCAAAATAATACTGTCATGGTGGTATAGAAATCACTTTCAACTCTTGTTTGAAGATAAAGACAAAGGCTAGGGGATGAGGCTCAGTTGGTAGAATCCTTGCTTTGCATGCATGAAGTCCTGGTTCAGTCCCCAGAACCACCTAAACAGGGTGTTGTGACGACACCTGTAATCCCAGCACTGGGAAGGTAGAGGCAGGAGGATCAGAAGTTCAAGGTCATCATAATGAGTTCAAGGCCAGTCTGTGATACATGAGTCACTGTCTCAAATAAAGATGAAGAAAGAAAACTCTAGAAGGTTAAAATATATCATAAAAATGTGATGAACATTAAAACAAAAAAAGAGAGCCAGGCATGGTGGCACATGCCTTTAATTTTAGTACTCAGGAGGCAAAGGCAGGCAAATCTCTGTGAGATCTAGGCCAGCCTGGTCTACATAGGGAATTCCAGACCACCTGCAGCTAGGAGACCCTGTCTCAAAACAAAAACAAAAACAAAAAAAAAAGATGGTGTGGGTATAACTAAGTTGACTTCAATTCTAAGTTATTAAAATTTCTAAGGTCAAAAATTAGTACACTGATAAAAACCTAAAATCTATTTTGAATGGAGCTTATGACAATGCCAACAAAGGCTGTCAACTGGACTACCTGAAAGAATGTATATTTGGAGAAGGCAAATCATGATTGTAGTTTCCATTTAAAATGAGTATGGTATGCAAATACAACTGTATTTGCTTTAAAAAAAAAAAAAAAAAAAACCTAAAATCTAGTACTGTTTTTATCAATGAGATTCCCTTAGGACATTGGCTTGCTTATGATAAATTTTATATAAAAGTGCAGTTTATTAAAGCAGCATTCAGAGGGCTGGAGAGATGGCTCAGCAGGTAAGAGCACTAACTGCTCTTGCAGAGGACCCAGGCTCACTTCCCAGCACCCACATGGTGGTGCACAACCACCTGAAACTCCAGCTCCAGGGGATTCAACGCCCTCTTCTGACCTCTCTGGGCATTGCATGACACAGGTGCACTTACAGGCAATATACTCATGCACATTAATTTTTTAAAAAGCATTCAAAAAATGATGAAGTATATGAAATAATTAAATATAATTATTTCAATTAACATGGGGCTTTATGCCTCATATTAACCACAAAGGAGAAACCTACATTAAATACACAGAAAGGAAAGAGAAAGCCATCAAACCACAAAGGAAAGCTAGCATGGAAACTTGGCTATACAAGCCAAGTCCCAGCATTCTGGAGGCTGAAACAGAAGGACTGAGATTCCCAGGCCAGAAAAGGCTATATCGCAAGACCAAGTCTCAAAAACAAACAAAATGCCACAAAAGAAGACAGCAAGAAAGGAAAAAAGCAAAACAGAAATAAAAAACAGAAAACAACAAAATGAATCCTTACCCACCAATATAAATGGACTAAATTCTTAAGTCAAAAGGCAAAGAATAGGGACTGGAAAGCTGGCTCAGCAGTTAAGAGCACTGGCTGCTCTTGCAGAGGACCCAGGTTCAGTTTCCAGCACCCAGAGCAGTAACAACCTTCTGTAGTTTCAGGTCCAGGTAGCTTCTGGCCTCTGAGGGCATTGCACACACATGGTCCCCCGTACATCAATACATACAAAACACTCATACACATCAAAAAAATTTTTAAAGACATAGAATGGCCGGGCGTGGTGGTGCACTCCTTTAATCCCACACTTGAAAGACAGAGGCAGGCAAATCTCTGTGAGATCAAGGCCAGCCTGGTCTACAGAGAGAGTTCCAAGACAACTGGCTGGGGCTACAGGGAGACGCTGTCTCAAAAAAACAAAAACTAAAACAAAAACAAAAAATGCCATAGAGTGGCTGAAGGGATTTTTTAAAATATTTTATTTTTATTTTATGTGTATGTGTGTATTGTCTGCATGTAGGTAAGTGCACCCATGTCGTGCAATGCCCACGGAAGTCAGAAGAGGCTGTTAGATCCCCTAGGACCGGAGTTACGGACAGTTGTTAGCTGCAATGTGAGTGCTAGGATTTGAACCCGGTCTCCTGCAAGAGCAACCAGTGAGCCATCTTAACCACTGAGCCATCTCTCCAGCCACCCCCATGCATTTTTTCCCCTTTAAAGTTGTTTGTAACTCTGAATTCTTCAACAGAGTCTTTTAAGTGTACAGAGCCCTCTTCTATCTCTTCTTCCTGGACTAGCACCTTGATTTTGAAGAGCTTACATTTTAAGGCTAGAGA
>NW_008357929.1:9920636-9922961 GCF_000622305.1 Nannospalax galili | reverse complement strand
GCAGGACCTTTGACTTATCTTCACATAGGCAGAACTTGTAAAAGAAAGGAGTTAGGGGCTCCTCCCAAGCCCATGTGACCCCTGAAGAACAGATCCTCAGATGACCTTAAGAGTAAATATAAATCGGTTTATCTGGACCAACTGTATGGCCTGAAACACCCAAAAAGAAAGTAAAAAAAAAAAAAAGTAGGAGGCAGAGGCAGGCAGATCTCTGTGAGTTCAAGGCCAAGGCCTGATCTACATAGTGAGTGAGTTCCAGGCCAGCTGGGGCTACAGGGAGACCCTGTCTCAAAAAGACCAAAAAAAAAAAAAAAAGTAAGAGGAGGACTCAAGATATAGCTAAGTGGTATAGCACCTGCACAGCATGAGCACTGAAGGAAAAAAGGCCAAGTTCTGGAGGTCTGAACAGGGCAGGGTGAGGACAGCTGATAATGTGCACTTGAAGTTCAGTGAGTGGAGCATAAGTATCTTTGGGGGCCAGAGAGGTAGCTCAATGACTAAGATCACTTGCTGCTCTTTCAGAGTTCCTGGGTTTGGTTCCCAGCACCCACATCAGGCAGCTCACAACTGCCTATAACTCTCGCTCCAGGGATTCTGACACCCTCTTCTGGCCTCCAAGGGCACTGGTGTGTGTATTGTCTGCATGTAGGTAAGTGCACCCATGTCGTGCAATGCCCAATCTGAAGAGAATTTTACAAAACCAAACCAAATAAAAATAGCAAGACCCAACTATTTTCTGCCTTGTGAGGAAACATGCAGTCTCAAAGTAAAGGGACAGAAAAAGAATTCATCCCCCATGCTCCATGAGCATCATACATAACAGACAAGACATGGTAAAAACATGTGTTCATCAATACAGAAATGGGTAAAGAAAATAAGTGGCATACATAATGAAATATTCTGGACCCTTTAAGGGGACTTTTGGGGGCTGGGGAGATGGCTCAATAAGTAAGAGCCCTTACTGCACAAATTGAGAACCTGAGTTTAAAATCCCAAGCACCCACACAAAAAAGCCAGAATATAGGGGCTGGAGACATGGCTCAGCAGTTAACACTGGTTGTTCTCGCGGAAGACCCGGGTTTGAACCCCAGCACTCACATGGCAGCTAACAACTGTCCCTAACTCCAGTTCTAGGGGATCCGACAGTCTCTTCTGTCCTCCATGGGCATTGCACAACATGGGTACACTTACCTACATGCAGGCAATACATGCATATATATAAAATAAAAATAATAAATAAATTTTTTTTTAAAAAGCCAGAACATAAAAAAGCACCTGTAACCCCAGCACCAGGGGGAGAGGTTGGAGGCAAGAGGATGTTGGGGCTTGCTGATGCCAGACTAGCTCCAGGCTCAGTGAGAGATTCTCTCCCAAGGGACTAGTGCAGAGCTAGAGCAGGACATAGCATCCTCCTCTGGCCTCTTCATGCACACACACAACATACATCACACACATACACAACACACAAATGAATGGATGAATGAATAATAAATAGGACTATGCCTTTTTGGGGGAGGGGTGCTGGGAATTGAACCCAGGATCTTGTGCCTGCTCAGCAGGTGTTCTGAGCTATATTCCCAGCTTTCTCTGCCATTTTTTGTAACATTGAAAGATGAACCCAGAGGACATTATGGTCAGTGACACAAGTCAGACAAAGGAGAAACACTACATGATCTCACATGTGAAATCTAAAAAAGTGGAACTTGGTGCTAGGACTATAGCTCAGTTGTGGAGTACTGCCTAGCATGCACAAAGCCTGGGTTCAAACCCCAGGACTGCATAAACTGACATGGTAGCAAACACTTGTAACCCCAGCACTCAGGGGATGGAGGTAGGAAGATCAGGAGTTCAAAGTCATCCTTTGCTACATAGTGAGTTTGAGGCCAGCCTGGGCAACATGAGACCCTGTCTCAAAAAAAATTTTTTTTAATTAAATTAAAAATGGAAGTCATAGAAAGAGAGAATAGAAGAGCCATTACAGGGGGTGTGTTGGGGTTGGGGGTAACGGAGATTATAACCAAAATGTTCAAATTTTCAGTTATAAACTTTCAGTAATAAGTTCTGGGCTGGGCCTGGTGGCACAAGTCTGTAATTGTAGTTTCTTGGGAGGCTAAAGCAAGAGCATGGACTATTCAGTCCTACCTGGGTTACACAGTGAGTTTATGAGTCTTGCAATTTAGAGAGACTCTGTCTCAAAATAAAAAGTAAGAAGTAGCCATGCATGGTAGCACACATCTTTAATCCCAGCACTCAGGAGGCAGAATTAGGCAGATCTCTGTGAGTTCAAGGCCAGCTTGGTCTACATAGTGAGTTCCAGGCAAGCTG
>NW_008357929.1:9851517-9920394 GCF_000622305.1 Nannospalax galili | reverse complement strand
GTTTTTGCTGTCAAGACTGACAACCTGAATTCAATCCCCTGGCCTCACATGCTAGGAGAAAACTGGCTTCCAAACACTGTCCTCTGACCTCCATATGCATGCCATGGTGCACATGTACACACACACACACACACACACACACACACACACACACACACAATCTTTTAAAATGACCCCTATGTCGGGTGATATATATTAGCTTGATTATATAATCATCTCACAGTGCGTAGGTTAGCCAAACCATCACATTGTATATCTTTTTTTTTTTTTGTCCTTTTGAGACAGGGTCTCCCTATAGCCCCAGCTGGCCTGGAACACACTATGTAGATCAGGCTGGCCTTGAACTCATAGAGATCCACCTGCCTCTGCCTCCCAAGTCCTGGGATTAAAGATGTGTGCCACCACACCTGACTGTATATCTTAAATATATACAATTTTCATTTGTCAAAAACCAAGGTGGAAAGACAGAAGAGAAATCTCACCAGAATCCCTAGAGTACCTTACTTTTTATCTATCGAAAACTTTGATTTTACAAATAATATAACCAAAGTAGAAAGGAAGGGTTTACATGGAAATTGCTGACCATTTGGGTCTGGAAGTTTGATCTTCTGGCTCCTCAGGCTTGAACTTGTTACTTACTGTTGGAAACAGTTTATCTATAGTTTTCAATGTCATAGCTGAATTGGGGACCCCCAAAAGGTTAGCAAAAACCACTGGATGAATGAATGGAACACAAACCAAAGATCAGAACTCTGCAAGCTTAGCATAAACTATGGCCACAGATGCCTACCCGCTTCTCAGATGGCTATTTATTATTTTATGTGTATGAGTATGTTATCTGTATTTTAGTGTGCCTGTGCATGCAATACCCACAGAGGCCAGAAGAGGGCACTGGATTCCTCTGGAACTGGAGTTCTAGATGGTTGTTGGGCACCATGTGGGTGCTGGGAACCAAACCCGGGTCCCCTGCAAGAGCAACTAGTGCCCTTAGCCATCTCTCCAGCCCCTCAGAGGATAATTTTAAATTCACTTTTAGGAAGATTTGTTTATTTGGTTGTTTTCAGACAGGGTCTCATCGTGTAGCCCTTGCTAGCATTGAACTAGCAGCGATCCTCCTGCCTCTGCCTCCCCATTGCTGGGAT
This sequence comes from Nannospalax galili, assembly GCF_000622305.1. Taxonomy (NCBI): domain Eukaryota; kingdom Metazoa; phylum Chordata; class Mammalia; order Rodentia; family Spalacidae; genus Nannospalax; species Nannospalax galili. Next base: position 9,919,252 of record NW_008357929.1, on the reverse strand, counting down.
TACAGGTGTGCAACACCATGCCTAGCTTAGGACAGTTTTTGAGCATCTAAACTTCAGATGAGACTAAGAAAGAAAAGCATAAGCTTTGCACATGGACAGGCCAGGGCTGAAAGTCATCTCCCCAGCTATGTAAAGCTGATTTTGTGATGTAACCTCCCTGAGCTTAGGTGTTCTCACCTTTGAAAAGGAGGCAATCATCCAATTAAATAAAAGTCAGATAAGAAATGTGAAACACTGATCTGAAAGTCCCCCTACCCCTGACCTTTAACAACGCAGAGGTATGCTGGGATTAACTCAGAAAGATTTGGGAGAGCTGACTGTGTGCACTTTCCTCCCATTTCCAAGTCCATTGATGTCACACTGATATTTTTTAATTGGCCATGGTTGGAGTATTTACACCATAACTAGCAAATACTACACACCAGGAATCTTTGGAGCAGGTTGTTAAAGATTCACCATGCTCCTCACGTTATCAGCATTATTCCTGAAAGTGAGAACACCTCACTCCCTGGAGGTAGACACCTCCCACTGCCATCACGCCCCCACCCTCACACATCTGTACTGATGTCACAGCTCAGTCACAAGCATGCTACTTCTGCAAAATAGTGACTTTGTTTCCCCACCCCAAGTTTCCGTTTTCAGAGGCTACAAGCCTCACTGGAAATTCTATCTCACAATGCTGTAGGGAGTTAGTCAAAATGGTCCACTGGCCAGGTGTGGTGGCACGCACCTCTAATCTCAACACTTAGGAGACAGAGGTAGGAGGATCACAAGTCTGAGGCTACTCTGGGCTGCACTCTTGATACATCCCATCACATACTCTTTCCCTAGCAGAAATTGGGCCTGAAGTTCCAGGGCTCCCACTCCTGTGATGGTGTGTTTGTCACTCATCTTGTCCAGTGCATCTCAGTGTAGACTCAGGATCCTGTCTCTCTTGAGTCCCACATGGCCATGTCCAGAAATGCTCAGGGAAGACTTCCCCTGGGGACACCCCTCACCGACTCCCTGCAGAATCTCCATTCACCCTGGATCCTGACCCCTTCCAGGACCCCTCCACTCGGGGATGGGCCTCTGGTGGGCCTCTGCTGGAAGAACAATGGGCAGTGAGATGATTCCAGAAGATCTGAGAAAGCCTCGGGTAGTCAGCTTCCCTGGAAGGGGGAATGGCTGCTGTGGGTTGACCAGAAAGAGGAAGTGTGGTCAGGCTGGCGCTTGCCGCCTCTAAGGATGAGTGAGGAACGTGGGCGAGCAGCTGTGTTTAAGCACAGCCTTCAGTCCACTGCGGTCTCCTCAGCTGCTTGCACCGGACACCCTGGAGGTCCAAGTAAGTGTTTTGGCTTTCCTAGGGACGATGTCTGGCTTCTTCCACCAGAGTCATCTGCCAGTGTTGGTACAAGCATGTGGCCAAGTGAGGGACCTCATGAGTGTGGGCTGAGGGATCATAGCCTGAGGCCGTGGTGCACTGCTGGGTGGTGTTGGAGAAATCTACAGGCTGTGTGACCTCAGGAATGGCTTCACTTCTCTGGACTGTTGTTTCCTGGTGTGTGTATGTGTGTGTTAGGGGTGATGAAGTTTACCTCTTAGGTTGACAGTTGGGAATGAGATGTGTAAACTGTAAGGGATTATCACTGTCTGCATACTGATGACAAGATTTGGCATTTGATATGTGAGAGGACCCTAGCTATACCATGCTGGGGTGAGGCAAAGCACTGGCTGGGTGAACTTAGGTTACATCTTGGGGCTCTTGGATGAAAGAACTGGAAAACCTCCACTCTTGGAATATTTGTCACAGTATTTCTGGTGTTCCGGGATTTGTAAGGCACCAGCCTTCAGAGGCCTCAGGATTAAGATGTGTTAGGCTGGCATGAGGTCTTGATTGAACCATCTGCTCTGGACATCTGGAAAATTAATTTTGACGGAGGCCTGGGCTCAGCTTTTCCATTTCTAATTCTACTGCGTATGCACTTGTTCTTAAAGCCGCTCCTGTACCTGGCCTTACACCTAAGTTTGTCCCAGGATCAACTTGAGGACATGTATGTGTATACTCCTGAAGAGGCACTGAAGGAGGCAGTGCGCCAGGTGCCGTGGCCTCACCCCTGCACTGGCACCCAGGAGCCTGGGTGGGAAGGTCACTGAGCCTAGAAACTCTAGACCAGCCTGGGCAACACAGCACGATTCCCATCTATAAAAAGAAAGAAAGAGAAAAGAAAGCAGGCATCGCTAAGCCTGCAGAGCACAGAGACTCGTGTCTTGCTCTGATGCAAACACATTCAAGAACTAGAAACACAAGTGACACTGCTCTCATTGGGTGCAGGTGTGCCCCACCGGCATTATCACCAGAGAGTCATGGAGTGGCAGGGTCAGAGCACCCCCCTCTTGTTAGAACCAAACAAACAAGAAAGAATAAGCAACGGCAAGAGGCAATTTGATTGGACCCCCAGAAGGACTTCTGAGTTGTGGAAATTCTAGGATATAAACATATTGCAAAGCTGAGCGATCTGCTTGGGGCAGACAGCTCACAGAGCATCTCAGAAACATTAGAAGACAAGCTTGTTGGGAGCAAAGACCAGAGCTCTTTGCTGAAGTAATATCCTTTGCAGTGCATGTCTTTGAAATGCTCAGGGGCAGAGCATTTGACTGCAGAAGTGATGCTCAAGTTTTATTTATTCATTCATTATTTACTTATTTAGCTATTTTAGTCTTTTTGAGAAAGAGTCTCCCTGTAGCCCCAGCTGGCCTGGAGCTCATTATGTAGACCAGGTTGGCTTTGAACTCACAGAGATTCGCCTGCCTCTGCCTCCTGGGATTAAAGGCGTGTGCCACCATGCCCGGCATTTTTTTTTTTAAATGTTGGGGGTGGTGGAAGTGTGTGCCTGACATTTCACTCATGTGCAGGTCAGAGAACGACAGCTTGTGGGAGTTGATTCTCTCCTTCCACCATGTCTTTATTTTATGCTGAAGACTGAGTAACAGAGAAGGACCTTACTTTTTTTAAAAAAATTTATTATTTTTTTTATGTGTATGCATGTATTGCCTGCATGTCGGTAAGTGCACCCGTGTCCTGCAATGCTTGTGGAGGTCAGAAGAGGCTGTCGGATCCCCTGGGACTGGAGTTACAGACAGTTGTCAGCTGCCATGTGGGTGCTGAGATTTGAACCCAGGTCTTCTGCAAGAACAACCAGTGTTCTTAACCGTTGAGCCATCTCTCCAGCCCAAGGACCTTACTCTTACACACTAAATCAGGATCGTTTTGCCACATTTTCTCCCAATTTTGGCCGGCACAAATTCAGATAATGCTGTGTCAACATATTGCTTTGGTGTAGAAACAACGGATATTCTGGTTTGTTTTATTAATTAATTAATTTATTTATTTATTTATTCTGTTTTAAATGATCTCCCAAATAAAACCAAAACAACACTGCTTCCCCATAATGTTCACATGACATTTTCTGTATTGCTACATCCTGCCCCATTAAGCAGTAGTGTAACCTTTCAATGCCCCATGATTTGACTTCTAAGTTGTTCCCTGTTTATACAGAGGGGAACATATTTACGCAGTTAAGTTTTATTTTCTTTGGATTTTTTCTATATTTTATTTTATGTGTATTGCCTGCATGTAGGTAAGTGTACCCGTGTTGTGCAATGCCTGTGGAGGACAGAGAGCCTGTCAGAGCCCCTGGAACTGGAGTTACGGACAGTTAGCTGCTATGTGGGTGCTGGGAATTGAACCCGGGTCTTCTGTAAAAACAATCAGTGTTCTTCTCTGCTGAGCCATCTCTCCAGCCCCTTTCTTTGGATTTTTTTTTTTTTTTTTTGGTTTTTTTGAAGCAGGGTCTCCCTGTGGCCCCAGCTGTCCTGGAACTCACTATGTAGACCAGGCTGGCCTTGAACTCACAGAGATCCACCTGCCTCTACCTCCCAAGTGCTGAGACTACAGGCATGCGCCACCACGCCTGGCTCTTTGGATTATTTTTAAGGTGGATTTTGAGAAATAGTATTGAGTCAATGGACAGAAACATTTTTTTTAATGTATTACCATTTGCTTTCAAAAAACATTTTTTTAATCCAAGCATAATGCCACTGGCAATGTGGGAGGATCAGTATCTCCAAAACTTGTCAAGATAAGTTTCTTCCTCCTCTTCCTCCTTTTCCTAACAAATACATGTATTTCTCTTTTTTTAATATTTTACTTATTATTTTTATTTTATGTATTTGAGTGTATTGCCTGCATGTATGTGAGTACACCCGTGTCATGCAATGCCACGGAGATCAGAAGAGGGCTTCAGATTCCCCTGGAACTGGAGTTAAGGATGGTTCATAACCACCATGTGGGTGCTGGGAATCAAACCCAGGTCCTCTGCAAGAGCAGTCAGTGCTCTTAACCACTGAGCCATCTCTCCAGCCTCACAAATACATGTATTTTGGGAGGCAGAGGCAGGCAGATTTCTGTGAGTTCAAGGCCAGCCTGGTCTACATAGTGAGTTTCAGGACAGCTGGGGTTACAGGGAGACCCTGTCTCAAAAAGACCAAAAACAAAAAAAATCAGACTCAAGATTAATCTGTGAGCAGCAGTGACATGATAAGCGATCACATCAAGAGAACCACATGCATCAGCATGACTCTGCACAGCTAACTGCCTGCCATGTGTGCATATACCACAGATGCTCCATAATAAATTTAATAAAGATAGTCATTTTAAAAAGTCAGTCATAATACATAAATACTACAAGCCAATCCTTGCTTGCTGTGCACATCTACCCCTGAAATCTTCCTCAGCCTGCACCCCTTTCACTCCAGAAGCCTAAGCCCCTATCTCTTTATAAGTTCAATGAAAGGTCAGTCACCTTAACTCTCTTCACATCTCATACCCCTGTGCATATCAGACTCATAGTAAAGTTTGTTCTTTAAAAAATAATCAAAGCTGGGCGTGGTGGCACACGGCTGTAGTCCCAGCACTTGGGAGGCAGAGGCAGGCGGATCTCTGTGAGTTCAAGGCCCGCCTAATCTACATAGTGAGTTCCAGGACAGCTGGGGCTACAGGGAGACCCTGCTTCAAAAACACAAAATAAATAAATAAATAAATAAATAATCAAGTATCCCAACAGCTAAGCAGTCATGACCTTGTCCACCCAGACCAGCAGCTTTTCTTCCAGTTGCAGGAATCTACTCTTCTGGGAGGCGTGATGCCAGTGATGTGGCCAGGAGCTGCAGTGTCTAGACTTTCTGGCGGAGTATGATTTGGAGTTTGCAGCAAACTCTAGGAGCCTAATAATTTTAGTTTAAGAACATCATATTTTAGTAGTTATTAATAATTTAAGAAGTTACTGGTAAATGGGTCTTTCTTCTTACATAAAAATGTAAGTTATACAATTGTACCCCATCTGACAAGAGAACGGAAGATTGACTTTTTTGGCTGTGCTCAAAGTCCACCCAGAGGACTCTACGGCCCTGTCAGAATCAGGCAGGGGCTTGGAGGGGACAGATTCCAGGAGAAGAGGTGGTACATGCTCCAGGGCCCCTTCCATTTGTGTCCCTCCTCCAAGCCATCACAGTGAAAGAATTTCTAGGTTTTAGTGTAGAGAACTGACATTTTCTCTATTTCAAAAGTGAATCTGCAAATTATGTCTCTACGGGAAGTGCTTCCATTTTTATTGTTTTTTGCATAGCATCTAAATAAAAAACAGAACGCTTGCTATGCAAAGCAGCCTCAAGACGGCCAGATTGTGGTCCCCAGAGAGCTCTGTAAACCAGCCATGGCTGGAGCGGCCACCACCTGGAGGGCCACTGATGGGTCAGTTCAGGATTTATCATTGCTTTAAGTTGAGGGAGTGAGCCCAGGCCAGAAAGCAAGGGGGGGCACAGGGAGTCCTTGAAACTGCAGGTCTTTTGTGGGGCAGAAGACCAACAGGGACAGAAATGTGGGAGAGAGCTGAGGCTGTTGGGTTAGGCAGGTGCCCATTGGGAACGGTCTCGAGCATGCTCAGCTAAACCCTGAGGAGCTCAGAGTTCACTCTGCTTCACTGGTAAGGAGCTTCTGGAAGGCTGACAAGGAAGGGACAACAAGGATCATATATATATGGTAGTCAGTTGTGGGTAAAGAGGCTTTGGGGGAGCAGCAAAAACACAATGGTCCCGTTATAGATGGCTGGGGCTTGGACTGAGGCACTGAAAGCTGAGCGAAGACGACAACGGAAGAGGTGCCATACGGAGGTCAAGTTGCCGGCCTGTCATGGAAATGGAAAGCTAGAGAATGAGGAGACACTGGACTCCTTTTTACACCCTTGCCTCATGCACACTCAAGTATCCATGCACATCAAGTATCTATCTACATGATCATTTCCAGCACAGACATCAGTCAGGTATCCAGGTGGGGATATTGCTTCCCTGACTACCATGACTGCCACTTTGGCCACTAGACAGGAATCAGGCAAGAAATGCTCTTGCTGATGTGTCTGAATAGTATCTAGTCTCGCAGACATTTGAAATCAGCTCAAAGCCGCTTATGTCCTGCCTCAGAGCCTTCCAAACCCTTGCTAGGACCTCTGTGGCTCAACTTAGCAGGCACTTCTTTCCTCCTGGTCAGCACTGGCTCACAATCTCTGTGGGTAAGACTGTACTACACTGACCCATTGATGAACTGGGGTCCTTTCCTGGTTCCTACACCATAAAACAAAATCTGCTGCAAAAGCATTGAGAGATGCAAAGACCTCATCAAAAATTGGGCAGAGGACCACCAGAGGGGTGCACAGTGCAGTGTGTGAATAACTACAGACTGAATGCCACATGGCCCTGTTTTGCCACCACATCCTTGACCGTTCTTCTCTTAGTTCTTCCTCCCATCTTTGTACTAGGAGCTGGCTTTCTTGCTTAGCTTCCTCCTGTCCCTCTTCTCATGCTTCCCCCAGAACTCCAAGTTCTTCCCCATCTATGACTCAGGGGAACCAACACTCCCCAAGTCCTACCAGCAGCTCAGTCAGTGCCAGTAGGCACTCTGTAGTATTCTTGTGACAGAGGTTGCCCTTCTTAGAGGGTAACTGCAATTGTAAATAGAACGTTTTTTGTTTGCTCTTAATAACGCCCCATGTCTGGTGATCCTCAGAGCTCTTTTACATGCATTGTCTCTTGGAAAAGTTTCTAAGTCTATATGGAGGTAGGCGAGACATTAAGGGTCTTATTCCAGTTGTAAATGTTAGTGTCCAACAAAGGGAAAAGAAGCTGTTCCCTGGCTGTCCTGCTGAAGACCCTTCAATGCCTTGTGTTTATCTGAATGTGTGTACAATTTTCATCTTGCAAACTGTATTTCTTACTGAGGCTCTTGGTTGATTTGTTTTAGTGGTCCCAGGAATTCCTGACTCCCTAGAAATGCCTTCTGGAGAAGTGGAAGTTGAGACTGACACAGCAGTTGGCCTTAGTTGTTTTCCACCTTGTCGCTTCCACCCTGTAAAATGTCTTGCTCAACCTTTCCCCGAAAACCACTCAGAATTCCATCAGGCTCATTAAGGTTCCTTGAAAATGCCTGGGCAACCAGAGCAATGCCAATAAACCAGGGAAGCTAGAACACACCACTCCCAACCCTGACCCTGGTGGAGGATGGCAGATGGAAGGCAGGGGCTCATCCGAGGTCAGAGTCTTAGTGACTTGGCTTTCCAGTCACACTACACTCGAGACAGGAATTTCAGGCCCTCAGTCAAATGTTCTACTCTTACTGGACCCAGGTCTGACTGCTCACTGCCAAAACTCAGGGCAGGGTTGTGGGCGGGAAAGAAATCAGTTTCACTGAAGGACCTGTACCCTAGAAGATGGAGGCTCTTGTCATCAATGCCTCATCCCAGGCAACTCAGGCACATGAAAGGAATTTTACAGGGAGGAAACGGAAGTACAGAGGGCAACGGGCAAGAAGACCACACGCTAGATGGGTCTTCATCATTCAATGCGTGTGTCTCCTTTTTAAAATTTTTCTGTGTCTGTAACACTGCAGCCTCCTGGGACTGGTTCCTGTAGTTATGTAGACAGATACATTGTTTATCTGCGAGTTAAAACCCACAGTTAAAACCCAGCAGTTTACTTGCTTTGTGTTACCTAATGCACAGAAGCAAAAAATAAGGTGTCGCATATTCTGATTTAACACAAAGATCACCAGATGTTCTGGATTCTGATAATCTAAATAGATTACGAGTGAGACTGGACAGATGGCTCAGTGGTTAAGAGTACTTCATGCTCTTCCAGAGGACCCAAGTTTGGTTCCTAGTACCCACATCAGGTGGCTCACAATTGCCTATGACTCCAGCTTAAAGGGTCTGACACCCTCTTCTAACCCCCAGGGACATACAGACACATACAGATGAATAAAAAATAAATAAATATATATAATATATTTTTTTAAAACGGGAGCTGGAGAGGTGGCACAGCAATGAAGAACACTGACTGTTCTTGCAGAAGACCCAGGTTCAAATCCCAGCACCCACATGGCAGCTAACAACTGTCCATAACTCCAGTTCCAGGGGATCCAACAGTCTCTTCTGTCCTCCAAGGGCATTGCACGACACGGGTGCACTTACCTACATGCAGGCAATACAACCATACACATGAAAAAATAATAACAAATAAAATATTAAAAAAATAAAAATAAAATAAATCTTTTTTTAAAGAATTAAAGATAATTACCAGTTATCTTTTTCGTTTGTGGTACTGGTGATCAATCTCAGAGCTTTTGCATGGGAGGCCCAGTGAGCCACATCCTCAGTCCCAGCAGCCATCATCTTAATCGCTTAAGTATAGTTTCTGTTTAGAATTTAGAATGCCAGGCAGAAGGGAGGGAAGCAGTCTTGCAAAGAAGAGAGAGGGGAAGTAAGTCACAAAGGAGTAGCCAGGTTCATACTCCCACGCTGTATTGCCACAAAGGAAGTTCCCTGCAGTGAAGAAAGAGGCCGTAGTAGCTCCCATTCACCCATGCATCCACAGATATGTATGGAGCATCTGCTGTGTCCCACGTGATCTAGACACTAGAAACAGTGGAAAAGAGAAAAGCAAGGCCCCAGCATAATGGTGCTTACACACCAGCGTGGGACACACGACCTTAATGAACACAGAGCAAACACACAAGAGACAACTGCCGCTGTACCAAGTGGGGTACATAGCATATCTCAGGGTGAGTGGCGCCCCTTCATGTAGCTGAGGAGCACTCCTCAGGAGGGGGCATGTGAGGAGGAAGGAAGGCCCCTGAAGGAAATGCCACAGGGAGGTACAGGCTGGGGTGGGGGAACCTGGGCTGGAAAGTTTGTTACTCACTTGGGACCAATGTCCTCAGGCCTGTCTGCCTCCTGCCCTGCCCCACCCCAGTCTCCAGGTTATTGACTTTGCTTCCTACTTCAGAGAAAGTGGAAGTTTGGAGTATGAACTTTCAACCTCTGGTCCTCGTCCCTAGTCTTCCCTCTGGCATCCCTCCCCTCTCTTGATCCGTGTTCCCTTTGGAAAGCCCATCCTTCTGCCCAGGAGTGGGGTCTCCTCCCCTCTTCTCCTCTTCAGGCTCTTGTTCCTGCGTTCCTTCTACCCCTGCATCTCATTCTTGTTCTCTTTTCTGGCACCTTTGCAGTTTATAAACACACTGAAATCTCTCACATTATAAACCACACCCACTTGGCTTCGGCTCCCTTCCTTCTTGAAATTCAGACTTCCCTTTTCTTAGATGCCCCTCACCTGTTCCCAATTTCTGTGGCTGCTCCTTCTATCTTTTGCAAGTTCTTCCTCCTCCTCTCCATTTTGATGTGTAAATTCAATCTCTTCCCCTGGTCTTCCCAGAGTGAATGAGTCCCTGAGGACCAGATGATTGAGGAGATTCAGGAATGCTGAACACCTTAGCAGGGACTGCCATGCATTGGGGAGGGGACACCAAGCAGGGAGGACACAGGGGGCTTCCTGGTGCTTCTTCAATACCCCAGGAACTGCATTTCTACTCCCTCATCACATCAGCTATGACTGTCCTCCAAGGACTTTGGGCAAAGATTCTCAGGTGTCCCTGCTCCTGCCAATGTCCTGGGAAAGAGAAACTCAGGAGCCAGTGAGCCAGTTTTTCTTCAATGTCTAGGCACTCAGGCAAGTGAGTTTCATTGAGGAGAAAGTGGGAAGAGAAAGTCACACAGAGCCTTCCCAGTGAGATATGACTTGTTCATTGCTGGTGGCCTTCTGGGGACTGTGACAAGCAGACAGGGAAGGTATCTGGACCCAAAGAGTCTTTTCTGATGCCTTTTGTCCCATTTAACACCGGCTGCTGCCACCTGTGACTGTTTCAGGGCCTAAGTACCCAGTTTCCTCACCAGCACCAACTGGGAGCTCTGCAGTGCAGGTAAATGCCCATGAAGCCCAAGAACTACCTGGAGTGCTTGTTAAAAATGCTGATGCCAGGTGCCAGGCAGGGGTGGGGGAGGGGGCACACCTTTAATCCCAGCACTTGAGAAGCACAGGCAAGGGGCTCTTTGTAAGTTCAAGGCTAGCCTGGTCTACATAGCAAGTTCCAGGCTAGCCAGGATAATATAGTGAGACCCTGTCTAAAAACAAAACAAAAAAGCTGATGCCAGATTCTCACACCAGACCTACAAGTCAAAACTGGGAGAGGAGTAAGTACACTCAGGATCTTGTACTAAATATCCCAGGAAACTCAAAGTTAATTTTTGAGATGCCCAGACTTAGTGGTTAAGGCCCGAGAGTCAGACAGACCTAGATTTGGTGCCTGATTTGCTGTGATGAATTAGCTTGCAATCTTGGGCAGGTTGTTAAGCTTTTCTAGGCCTCTGTTTTCTTGTCTGTAAAATGGAATACCAGTGACTACTACACCTTAGGGAGCTGTTGTGGGATTAAGTGAGCTGGGGCATGAAGAATAGCCAAACTCACAGAAAGTCAGGACACAGTGCCTGTGGCTTTCATACTGAGGTTCTCAGTATATGCGATCAGTCACGGCTAAAGACTGAAATCTTGCCAATACTGGAAATTTTTGAGCCATGGTTCTGCTTTCAGTTCTGTTATGAAAAGAAAGAATTTATGGGTTTCACATGAGGGTGGCAGAGTAAACACAGTGCAGACTTTGGTGTCCAACTGGACTGAGCCGGAATCTCAAGTTGTCAGTTGGCCTGTGCAGTGTTTAGCAAACATTTTAACCCATTGAATTCAACTTCCTCATCTGTAAAATAGAAACACAGCCAATCCCTCCATATTCCCGGGTATTGCATCTTTGGATTCAACCAGCAGAGGGCTGAAAATAATCCAAGAAAACAGTCCTTTTTCCTGGTCATTATTCCCTTAACAACACAGTGTGGCAACTATTTACATAGCACTTACAACATACTAGGCACTGTAAGTTAACAGAGATGATTGAGAATACACAGATGAAGGTGCATAGGCTTGTGCAAATACTCACATGTTCGAGTCACTTATGCACCATTTTATATAAGTGACTTAAGCATGCACGCATGGATTTTGAGGTTTATTGTATTCCCAGGAGGGTCCTGGAACCAACCCACCCCTCTGCACTAATAGCCCCCTCCCTTCCGAGGTTAAAATAAAGCAACAGCATGCAGGCCTCTGGAGAGCTTTATAAAAGCAAATAAAACTCCAGTGGCCAAGTCCAACCCCAGATCAATGATATCAAAATCTTTGATTCTGGCATACACATGAGCCATTTTTAAATCTCTATACATTGAAACAATCCTTAAATTGTCCTTAGTTCAGCAACTATTCCTAAGTTGTTGAGAACTAAGGTCAGGCTTTACCAGCTCCCTGATCTCCCAGCAGCTGAGACTCTGTCCTTCCCCATGCCCTAGGACTAGTGCTGACCTATGGGTCAGGGAGTTAGACCAGCCCTGGTCCCACATCAGCTTCTATCCTCCTGTTCTAAGCTTATTCTTGGGCCCCACTTTTGTTCTAAGGGCCCTGTTTTATCCCTGAGCATGACTTCTGTCTTGAGAGCCCCTCCTGCCATCTCAGTCTCTTGAGAATAAAGATTACTCCTCCAATGTGGCAGCCCCAGACTTATCTGCCTTGTAACACAACTGGTTCATAACCATGTCAGTACTATCAGATGCCACATGACCAACTTCTGATCAAAGATGGCAGAATCATCACACTCGTTTTCCATCTTTCCTTCTTGAAATATCACAAAGATGTCAAAACATGAAAATGTAATGTATAATCCCATGGAACTGCATTAACTAAACAATGTCATCTCCCTGAGGTGTGAGCATGGAGGCATTGTGTCATGACCATTTCCTCCCTCAGGATGTCCACATCCACATCCCAGAACTTACAATGATGTCAGATTTCATGTAAAGGGGAATTAAGGCTTCTAATAAGCTGGTTGAGACAGGGAAACTGCCCAGTGTAATCTCAAGAGTCCTTACACTTGGGGAAGGAGGGCAGTAGGGGAGACTTGGAGGGAAATGTGACGATGGGAGAATGAGCAGGGAGATGAAACCCAGCTGGATTTGAAGACAGAGAAAGGGTCATGCGAGGATGGTGGATGGCCTCTAGAAGCCAAAAAGACAAGGAAACAGATTCTCCCATAGACCCATCAGAAGGATACAACCCCAAAAGCCCACACCCTTTGATTTCAGACTTGTGAGACATTTGTGAACTTCTGTCCTCCAAAACTGTAAGATGACTTTTTTGTTTTCTGAGACAGAGTCTCCCTATAGCTCCAGCTGGCTTGGAACTCACTATGTAGACCAGGTTAGCCTTGATCTCACAGAGATCCTGTCTCTGCCTCCTCTACTGGGATTAAAGGCTAACACCACTATGCCCAGCAAGACATTTTTAAAGAGACAGGGTCTCGGTCTCACTATGTTGCCCAGGCTGGCCCCAAACTCCTGGGCTCAAGTGATCCTCCTTCCTCAGCCTCTCACATAATTGCCCATGAGAAGTCTCTTGTCCTCTGAGAGACAAAGCCACATCTCTGGGCTGATTCTCAACATCCTCTCTGAAGGCACTTCTTTGTCCCAGGCAGCAGCTCTCAGCAGCCCTGTACCCCACAATCTTGTGTACCCTCTTGGCTCTACCTGCAGTGTGGGCTTGTAGCAAGGGTAAGATCTGGCTTCTATACCTTTCCAGAGCCTGGATTTGATGGTGCAGGCACTGCCCAGTCTCTCTGCATTCCCACCCCCATCTCTTCCCAGAGCCCCTTTCCCCTCTGAAACCACTGTAATCATTGATCTAGCCTTGTGGCCTAGGTAGCCTCTGACTGAAATGGAATGTGATTCCCTTCAGCTCTCTCAAAAAGACAAGTTACCCCCTGCTGTGTTGAAAAGGCATCTCTCAGCAGTCTAAGAAGGGGCAACTGCTCTGCTGCTTCTCTGAGCTTAGAATGTGAGCAACTTGGGGTTTTAATCTCCATCATAGGCCCTGAACATTCACTCTGGGGGATCCCCAACATCACTGAACCAGTGCACAATGATGCTCCTTCTGAAGCAAGACATGAACCATGTTTGGCTTTCCATGATGACTTAGGATATCATTATCAACACCAACAGAGCGAGGCCCTATGACATAGGGGAAAGTATTCTGGCCTTTCTGGGTGATCTTGGTCTTCACTCCCCATCTGACGAACAGGGTGAAGGTAGAGAATGAAATGAGCTGAGATGAGAATATACTTAAACTTTTCAGGGCTCTCAACACACTTGAAAAATCTGATGGCAAATTAGACCAATCTTATATGGAAGAAAAAAAAAAAAACTGGGAAGAAAACAAAACATTTATCCCTCTGGGCAGCTCTGAAATGATCCATGATTTTGTTTCTGGCAACATCACTCTGCTTCCTCTTTTCCTAAGAGCCTGATGAAAATAAAATTTACTTGACCTTGAAACTTCAGTGATGTCTTATTGGAGAAGGTATGCTGCATGGCTTGATGGACTCTTTTTTTTATTTATTTAAAGTTTTGTCAGAGTGAATGCAAATAGTTTAAGGATCCAGTTTCACAGAGGGTTGACAGTAAGTGTGGTGCCCCAACTTCCCCTTCTACCCAGTCTTCCAGTACAACAGCTTTTAACCCTTATTTCCTGGTATTAACTTCTTTAGCTCTAAAGTGCAGATATATGTGGCTTTTTTTTTTGAGAAATTCATCCAGTTTTAAAAAATTGATAGAAATGTGAGCGTACAGAGGAACAAAACACAAGAGACAAACATTTGAATAGGAGGAAAATAGACCAACAAAATGAAAGGAAGAAATTTCTGTCTATCTATCTATCCACCAACCCACCTATCTGTCTATCTGGTTTCTCAAGGCTAAAGGAAGTAACATTACAATTTCTGCTGGTTGAGTCGGGAGGCTATCTTCTGATATGTGACCCCCTTCTTACACCTCGTGTTCTTTTGACTTCTGGGGGCCCTGTGAAACCAAACCCCACAGGCATGTGCTAAGAGCATTTCCCACATCCTGGATCATTTTTCCTGGGTTCTTCTCCCTCTCTTGTCTTCTTTTTGCATACCCTGGAAAAGTGGTCTACAACAAAACCTCCACAGTGTGTGTGCTTGAGGGAGTGAACTCTAGGAACTGACTCGCCCAACCCGTATGAATAAATCTCTGGAGAGATGGCTCAGTGATTAAGAGCACTGGCTGCTCTTATAGAGGACCTGGGTTCGGTCCCCAGCATCCATATGACAGCTAACAACTGTCAGTAACTCTAGTTCTAGGGGATCCTATGCCCTCTTCTGGCCTCTTTGGGGCACTTCATGAACATGGTACATATACATACATGCAGGCAAAGCACTCACACACAAAAAATAAATATTTTATTTTTCTTTTTGACTTTTTTGAGACAGGAGCTCATTGTATAGCTATGCTATAGTGGACCAGCCTGGCTTTGAACTCACCCACCTGCTTCTATCTAGGTCTAAAGGCATATGCCACCACACCTGGTCAAATAAATAATTTTTTTTTAAAAAAAGAATAAATCCTCAGTATATATACTGACATGGATAAATTACAAAAGCACAGAGAGCAAAAGAGTTAAATGCAGAACAGCATGTCTAGCAGAGTGCTTGTTGTACATACATTACTGATTTTATTTTTTCCCCATATATAACTTTATTGTAGGGGAGGGGATGGCAGGCTTGCTTTACAGGAGCATGGTACTGTCTTGTTTCTCTGGCACCTGCAGAGATAGCTTTTAAACATTATGACTATCACTTGAAGCATAATCTAAGGTGGTACTGCATGAATATGCATGAGTAAGTCTCCATGGGCTGAACAATGACCCAGGAAGTTGCTTTTCATATAACCAAGATGCTACAATATGTCTCAGGATCTCTCAAGGATCCTTTTGACCAAAGTATCCAAATGAACTATCAAAATGACCATTCTACAAATGAAGAGTTCAGCCTCTCCCAGAAAGCTCTCTTGAATTCCTGGAAGCCAGTACCTCCCACAGTCGGCTCCCCACCATCACCTGGAGCCTCGCAGATCAGCTATTTACTCCACTTGACTACGTATCCCCTCTGAGTTGGGAAACCACTGCACCTATGTCACTCAGCCCCCAGGCTCTGCCCATATAAGCTTCTGGGGGTTCTGCATTTTACTGAAGATTTAATGGTAACAGGAGGTTACAAAACAGCCTCAAGGATGCTGTTGAAACTGAGGTTACACATAACTCCCCTCTAAATACATTGGTCATATCCACTAAAGGACTTTCTAACTATGGTTTGACTTGCTTTCTTCGTCTCCTCACCCTCTGTTGCTAACCTCTTCTAAGACTCTTTTTCTCTAGTCTGTCAATCTTTAGATTCAAATTCTTGGTACTTTAAAAAAAAATTATTTTAGCCGGGCGTGGTGGCGCATGCCTGTAGTCCCAGCACTTGGGAGGCAGAGGCAGGTGGATCTCTGTGAGTTCAAGGCCAGCCTGGTCTACATAGTGAGTTCCAGGACCCGGGGGCTACAGGGAGACCCTGCCTCAAATGGAAAAAAAAAAAAAAAAACAAAACAAAACAAAAAATGTATTTTATATGTATGAGTGTTTTGCCTGCATGTATGGAAGGAGACCATGTGCATGCAGAGCCTGTGGAAGCCAGAAGAGGGCATTAGATCCCCTGGAACTGAAGTTATGAAACGTTGTTAGTTGCCATGTGGTTGCTAGGAACCAAACCCAGGTCCTACTGACCTGGAACTCGCTATGTAGACCAGGCTGGCCTCAAACTCTGAGATCCACCTGCCTCTGCCTCCCAAGTGCTGGGGCTAAAGGTGTGCGCCACCACGCCCAGCTTCCCTGTCACTTTTTCTCGTATACTAACTCAGCTGACTGCTGACTGCATCTTCAGCTTGAGCCACACTCAAAGAGAATCACTGTTTTCTGTTACTATAGCAGACTGGATAACTTCTAAAGAAAAGAACTTTAGGCAGCGAGATGACCCGGTGGGGTAAAGGCGCTTTCCATGCAAGCCCGACAACCTGAGTTCCATCCCCAAAACCCACATGGTAGAAGGAGAGAACCAGTTCCTAAAAGCTGTCCTCTGACTTCCATGTGCATACCATCAAACAGGGGTGTGCACACACATACAATAATAACAAATTTTAAACTTTTTAAAAAAATTTAATTTGGTTCAGGATTGATTAGAGGATTAGAGATAAAGTAGGAAGTCTAAGAAGATCAGTGCAGCTTCTGGTGAGGGCCTCCACAGCAACTCATGGCCAGAAGGGAACTGGGTGTAGCCAGAAGAGATAACTAGGCATTGCAAGAGTAAAGGTTCCCTCATATAAAATAATGTTAATCCCTTCATGACAGTGGACCCTTCATGACACAGATATCTCTTTTTTTTTGGCGGGGGGGGGGCGGATACTTGTTTGTTAGAAGCAGGGTCTTGCCCAGGCTGGCATTGAACTTGAGGCCTCAGGTGCCAGAGTATTGGGATTACAAATATAAGCCACCACACCCACATCCAAATGCCTCATAAAAATCCTAAAACCTGGTTGGAGAGAAGGCTCAGCTGTTAAGAGCACTGGCTATTCTTGCAAAGAATATGGTTCCCTATACCCACACAGCTGCTAACAACTATCCGTAACTCCAGTTCCAGGGGATCTGGTACCCTCTATGACCTCTGTGGACATTGCATGACATGGGTGCACTTACATACATGCAGGCAATACACTCATATACATAAAAAGAATACATAATATATACATTAAATCCCACAACCTCTCAACACTATGATGTGGGAACCAAGCCTCAACATGAGTTTTAGTAGGGACAAGCCATATTCAAACCATAGCACTCATCAACATATTTTTCCTAACCCCAAACTTAAAAAAAAAAAAAAGCTGTCCTCAATTATAAACCATGCATCTTGTCCTTTTGATATAAGAACTGCAGTCAGCTATTGCTTTCAGTAGTATTTCTCCTTGCTGCTGTGTCTTGGCAGTATAAGCAAGCAGTGATTATGTCCACTATCTCTGGAGTACCTGGTAGGTGCATAGCTATCTCAAATCCTCACAAACCCTTGTGGAGCTATACACAGCATCAGGCCCATTTTACAGATGACACAGTCTCAGAAAAGGTTAAGTGACCTGCCCACACCTGGCTGCTCCAAGGTTGTCTGTAAGGTTTGACTATCTGGCTCCTAAGCAGAGGTCTCAGGAAGCATGGGTAGATGGCAGCTCCACCATACCTGGGGACACTTTCCACTCACACCTCAGGCTTCTGTGTCTATTCTTATAGGATTCCACTGCAATGAGTTGGTGGAGGAACAATTTCTGGATCATCTTAGCTGTGGCCATGATCGTTGTCTCCTTGGTCCTAGGTCTTATCCTGTACTGTGTCTGCAGGTGGCAGCTTAGACAAGGTAATGGTCACTTTACCTGAGCAGGTGGAGGTAGTGGTGGGTGACTATTGGTGGAGCAGAGCTCATGATCAGTTCTAGGCCTGAATGGGCTGAACTTGGATTGGGCAGCATGCACTCTGGGTTTGGGCCCTGCCATTAACTTCTGTCCCTGCCCACATGTACAGTAAAGGGGAGGGGCTTAACTAATTTCCAGATACCTTGCAGGCCCAGAGGATTTGGGTAGAAGCAGGATCAGAATCTGTTTCAGGACTCAACATGCTGAAGTGCTGTTTCTGCCTGGCTGCTTATACTGTCTCTGGAGCTTGAAAAAGGGCAATAGACAACAACTGGGCAAGTCTGTTCTCTGACATGCAGACTCCACCCATAATGGGTGTGTTTTGCCATCAAGACTGCCTTTCCAAGACTGGCTTTCTTCTTTCTTTTTTGGGTTTTTATGAGACAGGATCTCACTTTGTAGCCCTGTCTGGCCTGGAACCAGGCTAGTCTCTAACTCAGAGATCTGCCTGCCTCTGCCTCCTGAGTGTTGGGATTAAAGATGTGTGTCACCACATCCTGCCTGGGGGTGTTTTCTCGTATTATCCCCACTTTGACCAGAGTGATTTACTGTGTGGAGATTATCACTAACTTTAGATTATCTCCAAGTGAGTTTTTCAGTTTGCTATTCATCTCCATAAACAAGAAACCCTGTTCAGTGGTATGTTGCCTTGAGAGCCTGTCCCTTTAAAAAAAAAAAAAAAAAAAAAAAAAAAAAAAAAAAAAAAAAAGGGCGAATGAAGTTGTTATTTTGATATATCACAGTGAAAGATTTATCGTCCTCTTTTTTTTTTTTTAAAAAAAAAAAAAAAAAAAAAAAAAAAAAAAAAAAAAAAAAGGTGGCCTAAGCCAGGAGTACACCTGGAGATGATCAACTCTTAAGAAGCATGCAGGGTACCACCTGGGCAGGTCACCTCAAGGATCAGGGCACTGTCCTCCCAGGTACCTGCTCAACGCAGCGCTGAAAGCTCAAGGCTGCATTAGAAGCACAATCTTTTTGTCACTCTTCCCAACCTCTTTGCAGAGGTGATGAGAAGTTCAGAAGGAGTCAGGGCCTTCTGGAGGTGTCCCAGGAGGAGGTGGTGGAATTGGGGTCGTACACTCCCCTATCCATTTGAAGTCTCTTTTTTCCTATTTCTTCTCTTGTTTTGCTTTTTTGAACAGTGTCTCCCATAGCACAGGCTGGCCTGAACTAATGATCCTCCTGCCTCTGCCTCCCAAGTGCTCAGATTATAGATGTATGTTACTATGCCCAGTTTATCCATTTTCTTAAAATTTTTATTCTCAAATATGGACAAAAATATAACCTTGACAGAAACCTTGCTTGCCCTATTTTATCCTGAACGATTCATATTAGCAAGCAGGTTACAATAAATACGTACACACCCAACACATCACAGCACAACCCATTCTACCTGTCCCTTATCTCATTTCCTCCCAAGCCTGTCTGGCTTTTTACACAGCCTACAAAGTGCGAGGGATAGTATGAGGCAATGGAGAAATAGCCCACATGGCTGCTGCCTGCCCAGAGTTACCACCCAGGCTCTGCAGTTGCATGGCCTGGGTGTGCATGCCAGCTCTGTCACTTGCTAGCTATGCTGTTCCTAAGTTTGTTCCCTCTTGGCAGGTTCTTTCCAAATGACCTGGGCCTGCTTGGTCTCTGAAGACTTCTGTCTTCCAAAATCATAGCTTTTGCTAATGTGTCCTTAATATCATTTTCCCCCTTAGGCAGGAAATGGGAAATTACCAAGTCCTTGAAAAAGAGTCGAGGAGATGAAGAAAAGATGTATGAGTAAGTGGGGTGCTCCTGCTGTTCAGTTTTGAGAACCATCTGTTCACTGTGCCATGTCCCTTCCACTGCTGCTCTGGGGACTGCAACACCCCTTTGCCTGTGGAGCTTGTACAATGTATCTGACAACCTTCTCCACTCTGCAGCCGGGGGAAGGGGTGGCTGAGGGGTCCTCAGAGCATTGTGGGTACACTCTCTGATACCCAAGGTCCCCTGATTACCTCTGTTTTGACAGAGGTTACCAGTGGGTGTTATGTTCTAAGCCCAGTCTATAGTCCTCTGAAAAAGCTATTATGCTAGGAAAAATAAAAATAAAAGGACATTTGCTTTGCTTTTTTTGTGATGTGCTTGGAAGTCTTTTATTTGTGCTGGGGGTCCCCAATGCTACCCTTAGAATGGATGATTCACCAGAGGGATTCATGGAACCTGGAAGTTATTACAGTCACAGTCAACAGTTTAATTCAACACCCCCCCCATATACAAAAAGATTAAAATCATCAAAGGGAAAAGGAAAGGAGTGGAGTCTAGGAGAAAGCAGACACACCCTCCAGCTGTCCTCCTCTGGTGGCTCTGAGGATGGCTCCCAGCAACGATGTACGACAACACATGTGAACATCACAGAGAGAGAAGGTCACCTGAGCCTTGGTGCCCAGGATTCAGGGGATGGGGCGGTGCTTGTCACCATAGAGAGCTTCTGTGACTTACCTAAGCTACTCAGTTTCCAGCTCTAGCAATTATCAGATTGAAACACATGACTCAGGAGCCTAGGAAAACCAAAGCAGGCATTTACCATGATATCTGGAACATAACCATCTGGGGTGGCCAAGGTGCCAGATGCATAATGATAACAGTTGCCAGCAAGATATTCTAAGAGCTAAGTGTCACCTAGGAGCCAGTTAAGGGCTTGTCCTTCCTTGGGGTTGTAGACACTCTCTGCACCAAAACCTATACTTTTCTAAAATGGCTTTTATTGGGGCTCAAAGAAACCTCTCCTCACCTATTTTGAGCCCCTTGATAAGCAAAACAGCCGTGTATCACACAGGTAGATGTCCAAACATCACCTTTACTACAGCTGGTACTACAGTTAAACTTCTTACTGAAGTATATTACTACAGAAAAATGCTCCCAGGCAGGGCTCAATGTAGCAAGTTCCCATGACCAGCAACAGCAGACACAAGTAGCCGGCTCCCAGGTCAGGGGTGGCTCTCACCAACACCACAGACTCTACCTTCCATGACCAGTCATGGCACCCCCAAAACACCTACTATCTGGAATAGAATCAGCTAGGGTTTTCTCTTGTTTTGCCCTTCAAACAAATGGAATCATACAGTTTGTATTATTTGCTGTTTGGCATCTTCTAGTTGACTTTTTTTTTTTCAGTGCTGGGGATCAGTCCCAAGGCCTTGCACGTAACATGCTAAGACTCTACTACTGAGCTGTACCCCCAGCTCAATGTTATTTTTGTGAGAGCCATGGAGTGTAGCTGTAGACTGTCCATTCTCTTTCCTATAGAGCATTCTACTGTAGGAATAGGTCATGGTGCCTCTTCTACTGTTAGTGGGTGCCTGGGCAATGTGATGGTTGATAATTATGTTGCTCAGGAGTTAATACAAAGGATGTGAAGTTTAAGGCCTGTGTTTGTGACCTTCTGTTACTATAATAAATGACTGAAATGACCAGCTTATAAAGAGAAAAGGTTTATATTGGCTCACAGTTTTGGATTTTCTAATCCATGATTGGTTGGCCTGTTACTTTGAATCTATGAAGAGGCAGTACATCTTGGTGGAGAGTGCACAGCAGAGCAAAACTGCTCACCTCAGAGCCAGGAACAAAAGGAGAGGTGGGGCTAGGCAGAAGGGACTTGAGGTGCACAGTCCTCCTTGAACACAGGCCTTCAATGATCTGGAAATTTCCTACTAGGCTCCAACCCTTAAATTTTTCACCACTTCCCAACAGTGGCAAGCTGGGCCTTTAGGGGGCATTCAACATCCTGAACAGCAGGGCTGCTGTGAACAGTGCTGCTCCAAACATTCTAGACACATCTGTGCAAACATAAGAGATTTTGGTAAGGAATAGACCCAGCAATGAGACTTCGGGCCGGGTGTTGATTTTAAACTTCAGGAGGGAGTGCATCTGTTCGGCAAATTGAAATATGCCTGATGCATAGCTCCTGGGCTTAATACAGCTCAGGTTCACTCAGGAGGGTGTGCTCTGTGCTCTAATCATAATGCTCAATCCCTGTCCAGTCCCTGGCTACAGGAATTGGGTTCCTTTAGGGTGACAGTTACAAATGGAATGCAGAATCAAAAAGGAAAGAAATGCTTCCAATTTGTAGGAACCTAGATTTAAATCTTTAACCTACTCAACCTGCCTTAATGTTTTCTTACACATCTGCTGGCAATAGGCTTGATCCAGTCACTGACTGACTCTCTCTCTCTCCCTCTCTCTAGGAATGTTCTTAATTCATCACCAGGTCTAGTACCCCCTCTGCCACACAGGGGTTCTCTTTCCCCAGGAGACTTCAGTAAGTAAACTGTCCTGATAACAGTTTCATTCAGGGTAAGGTAACGAATTTACTGGTGTCTTGTTTAGCTCATGTTGCCATAACAAAAATACTATAGGCCAGGCAGCTTAAACAATAGGAAAACTATTTTCTCATAATTCTGAAGGCTGGGGGTCAGAAGGTATTGGCCAGTTTGGTTTCTGGGGAAGGCTGGTCCTGGCTTTCAGACTGCCCCTTTCTCTTTATTACTGTGTGAGTGTGTATGCGTATGTATACACGCATGCACATGCTTGCCAGGGCACAAACCTACCACAGCACATGTGTGGGCAGGGACAACTGTGTGGAGTTGGCTTTCTCCTTTCACCATTACAGAGGTTCAGGGATCAAACCCATGTCATCAGGCTTGCCTTGCAAGTGCTTTCACCGCCCCCCAATCCCTTTTGCTGACACTCCAGCTGCAGCTCTCCTGCTGTGTCCTCCCATGGCCGGCCCCACTGCACTGAGTGGGGAGAAGAAAGTGAGAGTGCTTTGTGAGGACACTAATCCTCACTAATTTTAGTGGATCCAAGGCCTGTCAAATACAGTCACATTGGGGGTGCACTTTCATGTGTGTAAGTGGGGTCATGAGTGAATGTGTGCATGCGTGTGCAGAGGACAACCTCGACTGTCTTTCCTGATACCATCCACCTGCTGTTTTTTGTTGTTGTTTGGTTGGTTGGTTTTTTAAGACGGAGTCTCCTTATAGCTCCAGCTGGCCTGGAATTCAGTAGCAGACCAGGTTGGCCTCAAACTCAGCGATCTACCTGCCTCTGCCTCATGAGTGCTGGAATTAAAGATGTACACCCACCATGCCTGGCTCCATCCTTTTATTTAAACAGTCTTTCACTGGCCTGGAACTCAGTAAGCAGGTTAGGCTGGCTGGCCAGTGAATCCCAGGGATCTACCTGTCTCTGTCTTCCCAGCACTGGGATTACCATGACCACCGCAAATGGCTTTTTTTTTTTTTTAATGTGGATTCTAGGGATCAAACTTGGGTCCTCCCACTTGCAATGCAAGCACTTTATCAAGTTATCTCCCTAGCCTCTTTTGTATTTTTTCAGGCAGAGTCTCATGTAGCCCAGGTT
Organism: Nannospalax galili; assembly: GCF_000622305.1. Lineage (NCBI taxonomy): Eukaryota > Metazoa > Chordata > Mammalia > Rodentia > Spalacidae > Nannospalax > Nannospalax galili. The sequence goes on along the minus strand of NW_008357929.1, from coordinate 9,895,991 downwards.
GGCCTCAAATTACCTTAGTAGTCAAGGATGACCTTATACTCCTTAGTCCTCCTGCCTCCATCTCCCAAGTGCTGGGCTTACAGGTCTGCACTGCTATGCCTGGCTCTTACCTGGTTCTCTCCTTAAGCTCTCTGAAAAGCTGGTTTTGCCTTGTCCTTCAGGCATCCACCACCTCAGACAAGTGTCTCCTATCCTCCCTACCTGAGGTAGCTCTATGCTTTCCCTTCATGAAATGTACAAAAGCTATCCCAAATTGTCCCCTTCAGTTCTTGTTAAAGTCCTTATCTAACCTCCACTGGAATATTAAATGGAAGGCCATCATGTCTCACCACCATCCACCCACCATCTGGAACAGTATCAACAGCTTGGTGAATGTTTATTAAGATTTTAAAAAATAAAGTTTTGTTGCCGGGATGGTGGTGCACGCCTTTAATCCCAGCACTCGGGAGGCAGAGGCAGGTGGATCTCTGTGAGTTCAAGGCCAGCCTGGTCTACATAATGAGTTCCAGGACAGCTGGGGCTACAGGGAGACCCTGTCTCAAAAAGACCAATTTTTTTTAAGGCCAACCTGGTCTACATAGTGAGTTCCAGGACAGCTGGGGCTACAGGGAGACCCTGTCTCAAAAAGACCAAAAAATAAATAATAAATAAATAAATAAAGTTTCATTCATTTATTTTTATTTTATGTGTATGAGTGTCTGGCCTGCATGTATATATGTGTACAACATGCCTGCAATGCTTGTGGAAGCCAGCAGAAGGCATCAGAGCCTCTGGAACTGGAGTTACAAACAGTTGTGAGACAGTGTGGATGCTGGGAACTGAACCCAGGTTCTCTGCAAGAGAAGCCAGTGCTCTTGCTACTGAGCCCTCTCTCCAGCATGTAATATATTTTGATTGAATCAATAAACAGTAACATTAGCTAATATTTGTTAGGTATACACTGTGTGTCAGGTCCCCTGTTAGGTCTGGTCTCATTTTAATCCTTGTAACTTTGTGGTACAGGTAACAGTTAAGGATATGCCAAGGCCCAGAGAAGTTAGGTGATTTGCCTATAGGCATAAACTAAGGAGTACTGGAGCCTAACCATGAACTCATTTCTACAGGAAATGAAATGGCGGTAATTTTTTATAATTTTCTTGGGAAAAGGTGTGCTGGAGGTAATTCTGATTCCCATTACTGGTATAGCTATGCTGTTTCATTGTTGTATTAGTTCCTTTTCTGTTACTGTAACAAAATACCTGAGGTTAGACACTTTAAAAAGAGGTTTATTTAGTTCACAGTCTTGGTGGCTGAATGTCCAAACAGCATGGCACCAGAAAGCATGAGGAACCTTTTGCCTGCATCACAGGGTGCACAGGGCATCATGGCAGGAGCCTATGTGACAGTGAGAGTGCATGGCAGGTCGGGGTAGCAGAGAAAAGGGAGAGAAAGGCCCATATCACTTTCAACTAGGCTCCACCTCATAAAGGTCCCTTCACCTTTTATCACCATCACACTGGTGACCAACTCTCCAACACATGAAGCTTAGGGATTCACACTCAGGTCATGAACAACTTTAGCAATCACCTTTCTGCTACAGGCTCTACACAGATTCTGCCCGCGAAGGCACCGTCGTTTCCTTCCTTCTTAGCCGACAGATTTGTATGTAGGCATTCAGAAACAGTCCTGGGAAGCAGCCCGAGACTTTGGGAGGGAAGTACCAACAAGGAAATGTGGTCTCTATTGCCTCCTTGTAAGAATGGGGATCTGAGGAAACACAACAGTGGTCACCCAGAGGTCATACCGGTCTGCTTCCTAAGTGTTTGATTCATGGTTCCCGTGAACTGAGGTCTTAAAGCAGAGATGTGGGACTCAAGATGTCTGACTAACATTTGCCATTCACCCACTTGGGTGACCTGAGACCTGTATCATGTCTGAGCCTTGTTTTCCTCTGTGATGTGGGGAATTGCCCCCCCCCGGAAGTGGGAAGATCCATAACTTGTTCAAAGCGCATATTGAGCCACTTGGTCAAAAATAAATCAACAGAAAATAGCTTTGCATATAACGACCTTTTTCTACACTTTAGCCCCACAGGAAACCCCAAGCCAGTCACTGGCGTCATACTCCTCAGTGAAAAAAGTTAGAAACAAGACCTTTTCCGTGCCTGAAAATGACTACGATGACATTGAAATCCCTGCAAGCTCTGAGAACCAGCATCCGAAAACTACTTTTTGGCAAGCTGAAAAGGGTTTACACAGCTTATTTTAAAAAATCAAGAATGGTTGGACTTCAGTAAGTATTCCATGGGAATTCTATGGAGCTGTGTTAATGCAAGCACTTCCCAAACCTTAGAAGAGCCAGCTCCCCCACAACACACACACACACACACACACACACACACACACACACACACACACGGCCCCAGTTCCAATGATACTCTGCCCTGGGGACACCAGGCTCAGGCTTACACTTGTGAGACTCCCATTTCTCAACCCTTTTGTTCCCTTGGTTTCTGTGACTCTGAGAGATCTTAAATGTTGGTGTTTGATTGTGCCTCCAGGCTCCCATCCCCAGCTAAACCACAGCTAAGCATTCCAGTCTCCCTCCCTGATCCCACCCACTGCCTTCGTAGAGAGGCTGTGGGCTGTAGTCACCACTAAGGATTCTTGTGGTGTGCTCTGAGAGTCTAGTCTGTAAAAGCAGGGCAGAAGTGTCTAGTCTGTAAAAGCAGGGCAGAAGTGGGATTTGGTCTCGTGAACCCTCCCCACCTCCACACTCCTCAAACCCCAGTGACATTATGTGTATCATGCAGACCACACTGACCAAAGAGAACCAAGTTCTTACCGAGGTTTTTTTCTTGATTTTAGGTGGCACTGTAGCAACCAACGAAGGACAAAGTGACCTTCTGACTTACTTGACAGTTCTCTTTTGCAATAGATGTGCTGACAATGTAACAGGAAAAGTAGGTTTCCTCAGGAACAGTCCTGGGTCAGCACCATTCAGTACCAGCATATTCCGGATGAGAGCTCAGGGGCTTGCCATCCCCATCTGTAATTTTTGTAGTTACTTCTCTTATTATTGCTCTCTCTTCCATGCCTGGCTTTCTCATCTCTGCTCTCTCATCTCCCTCTAAATATTCCTAAGTGATGTCACCAGTGCCCATGGGCTCAGATGCCCCCTCTACCTGGCAACTTCCACACTGCAGACTCCAGCTGAGCCATCTCTCCAGTTCCAGGCTGGGCTGCCTGCAGGGCATCTCCATCTGACTACCACACAGGACCTTCAAGTTCAACACTCCCCAAAGAGACCCAGTGACACCCCCAGTCCCAGCCTCTCATATTCTGTCTTCTCAGTTGCTGAGGTCAGAAACCAGCACCCTTCTCTCCCTGATGACTAAGCCTCTCCAATAGTTCTCCAATCAGCCCATGTCTCCATCTCTGCTCTGAGGCCAGCCATTACCAGTGCTTTGCAAAGAGAACTTTAATATCTTCTAACTGTATCCTGTCTCTAGAATTTCACCCTCTAAACCATCGCTACTTGGCAGCCAGTGATTTTCTGCAGTGAACATCTAACCACTCCCTTCCTTGTTTAAACCTCCTCTTTGCCCACTAACCTCAGAAAAAGTCCAGACTCCTTAGCACAGCATACAAGATTTGTCAGGATCCAGTGACCAGCTCTTTTGCCACTGTCCACTCTTACCACCTCCTGACAACCTCCACTCTGCCCACTGTTTTCATTGTATTTGAAATTACCTTTGCTGCAGTCTTCCTTGCATTGCCCACCCTTGCATCTTGGGTACCTTGTCTTCAGCACCCCAGACTGTGGCAGTTGTCTTCTGAGGTGTTTTCATCTCAGCACTAGCACTTGTGGAGAGCCAGCCATGTGTCTCTCTCTTCTACTCCACCGAAAGCAACTCAAGAGCAGGAACTGTGTGCTGCTTTCCTCTTGTTCCTAACACACTGTGGACCATCAATAAATATGTTGAGCAATCAAATGAATGAATGCACTCCTCTAGGCTCTCACGGTTCCCTGTTCATCACCCTACAGAAAGGTTTTGCTCTTTGCATTCTAATTCTTTATTTTCTACCCTCCCTAATCTAGAGGTTTGTTATGATTTGATTACAAAATGTTCCCTACAGGCTCATAGGTTGAATGTTTGAACCCCAGATGGTAGTGCTAATTTGGGAGGTTCTGGAAACTTTAGGAGGTGGGGGATAGCTGGAGGAAGGGGGTCACTGGGGATTTGTTGTTATGGGCTGTATCCTGTCCCAAGCTCCTCTCTATCTCTCTCTCTACTTTCCAACTACCATTTGGTGAAGAAGCTTCTCTGACATACACTCTGTCATGTTCAGCCTCACAACAGACCCAGAAACATATAGCCAGGTGACCGGGCTGAACCCTCTTAAACCATGAGCCAAATCAGTCTTCCTCCTTTAAGTCACTCTCTCGCATTTTGGTCACAGCAATGCAAAAGTAACCAACACAGGGCTCCACAGGGGAAGAACTTGTTAGGCTAAGAATGTTTACCCAGTGTCCAGAACAAACCTTGGCACTTAACATTTATTGTATCTTGAACATAAATGGAAAAAAATCTAACAATCTGTTTAATCATCAAAAAATTTTCTTCTTAGCCAGACATGGTAGCATGTGCCTCTAATCCCAGCACTCAGGAGGCAGAGGCAGGCAGATCTCTGTGAGTTCAAGGCCAGCATGGTCTCCATAGAGAAACCAGGTCAGCTGTGGCTACAGGGAGACCCTGTCTCAAATTTTCTTCTTGGGCATTTGTAATTATGCTGAGACTTTGAGCAGGGCACATGTAATAAAGTCATATTTTCTACTATCAGGGTATTACAGTTTTGCCAATAGTTACAGCCTGGCCGTCTTTAAGAAACAAACAAGACTGTTTTGGGGCAATGCAATGTACCAGTTCTACATTTTCTAAATCATGTGTATGGGTTAGGATGCTTTAGGTTATAAGGAACAAACTAAAGATAGCTTAGATAATAGGGAGCTTATTACCTCACAAGAAAGAAAAGAAGAAAAGAGAAAGGGAGGGAAGGGAGGGAGTCTTAAGAATACAAAATTCAATAAGACAAAATCATTAAATCTTAAAGCCGGAGAAGAAATCTTCCCCTAAGTCCTATGTCTCACCTTCCAGACACACTGGGTTGGGGGCTGGCTGGCCCTCCAAGCTCTGGAAGCCCCACCTCTCTGGCTTTGCTGCGAACATTCACAGATTGGAGTCTTGCAGGTTGCAGTTGCTTACTGGCAAATTTACCATTCTGGGGCCTCTGCCCCCATGTGCTAGGCTTTGCCCTAACAAGGCTTTCTCTGGTGTTCCTTACCCTGAGGCAATTCTTGCCTGGTCTTAAGATTGTCCTTTGAAACTGAGGTGGAGGGAGCCATGGCCACAGAGCCTGTGCCCTTTGCCTATTCGTGGGGACGGCACCCTGCAGCTGCTGTCCACGTTCCACCATTGGTGGCCTCAGATGTGCCTGGGCCTGCTTGAACCACACCTGGGTGGCCAGAGTGCTGCACTATAAAGCAAGGGACAGAGCCCAGAAACCATCCTGCTCCCAAGGAGCTAACATTCTTGCCAGAAAGAGCAGGGCAGGGCAGTCCCAAAGATCTCCAGCAAGCCTTGGCAGTCAGTCTACTCTCAAGGAGCAGCATCTGACGTCCAGCCAGCCAAGCTAATCCTTATCCTTGGCCACATCTTTACTGTTTTCTTTGACATAGGCTTTTTCATTCTTTACAATATGGCCAGATTGAGAGTTTGCCAAATTTTCAAGGTCTGTGTCCATTTTGGTTATAAATTCCATCTCCAATTCTCTCCTTACATTGTACTCTGAGCAATCCAGAGAAGCTATGCCATGCCCTCAACACTTTGCCTGACGTCTGCCAAAGAGCCTCCTCTCTGCGCAGGTGATTCTGAGAGGACAGAGGTTTGCTCTATAGCTTTTCTCTTCTGAGCCCTTCCAAGAATCTCCCTCAGGATCTATGTACAGTAATTTAGGGTTTTTCCAACATACATTTCAAAACTCTTCCAGCCTCTTCCCATCACCCAGGTCTAAAACCACGTCTACATTCTTAGATATGTTAACAACACACCACTTCTTAGTACCAAATTTTGTCTTAGTCTGTTTTGGCTGCTGTCAGAAGATATTTTAGACTAAATGTGTTACTATGGTTTCCGTCACTGCAACAAAATACCTGAGGTAATCACTTAACAAAAGAAGGTTTACTTTGGCTTCCAATGTTGGAGGTCTAGTCTATGACTGGTTTATCCTGTTGCTTTGGACCTGTGGTAAAGCATCACAGAAGGAGGGGGTGGTGAAGCAAAATTACTGAGACCTCCTGACTGAGAAGCAAAGAAAAAGCCAAAGGAGTCAGGAGCTACCTAACCCCTTCAAGGACACATTCCCCAATAACCTAAAGGCCTCCCATTTGACTCCACCTCTTAAAGGTTATGCCACCTCCCCAAATCACCAGCCTGGGAATCAAGCCTTTAATACATAGGCTTTGGGAGAACATTCAAGATCCAAACTATAGTCCCAGTTAATTTAGAAATAACAGAAATATATTGCTTAAAGTCATGGAGGGAGAGAATTCTACAATCAAGGTGGCATCAGATTCCATGTCTGGTGAGAGCTTGCTCTCTGATTCAAACATGGTGTCTTCTTGCTCTGCCCTCAGATGGTGGAAATGGAACATAGCTTTCTGGGGCTTTTTTTTTTTTCAATATAAGGGCATTAATCCCATGCATGAAAGCATGGGTCCCATCTCTTAACACTGTCCCCTTGGGGTAATATTTCAGTGAGTTCTGGGATATAAAAACACTCAGACTCCAGCACATGACTAGAGAGATGTGGAATGAAAAGGCATTTCTGGCCTTTCTGGCTGGAGGTGGGCTTTGTCACCAAACAGGAGAGCAGAGCTGCCAGAGAGAAAACCTGCCATCTGTCTGGGTTGGTTCAGTGTCACAAACACACTATCCATTATTTGCTGCTTTCAGTTATGTTTTCAGAGGTGTTAGAGTTCAGGAGTGGCTGTAGTTTCTGCATGCTGCTATTCACCTTCTTCTGCAGGGTTCCAACCAATAAAAACAATGAAGGCTTGCCTGTCAGATGAGGACAGTATCAATAATAGCAACAGCAGGAGCAGCTCTTCCTTTTAGTCAGTGCTCACTGTACAATATGATCATGACACTGGGGTATGAAAAAAGATGCACTTGATCCTCCCTCCCTTCCCCCTCCACCTCCTCTCCTTGCTGTTCCTTAAAGCATACTTTGGGAGACTAGTTCCTTCCTGGTTTCTTAGATAACACTTCAGGCAGGTGCTCTCAGCTTTTTCCTTCCCACAGGATTTAATGCTGAAAGGATGTAAATTCTCAAGTTGAAATGTGTCAGAAAACACATTTTCTAAGCTAAGAAAAGACTCCACATCCTTAAAAGCATTATTTGAGCTTCTATATCTATGCTTGATGCAGGCATCGCCTTTGGAATTTTCCACCACGAGAGTCAATGTTCTTTACCTGCTTTCAGCTCCCCTGAAGTCTCATCCTCACCATCCCTGCCAGATTAGGTAGTGGTCTTGTCATCTTTGTGTTCACATGTATATGGGCACACATGTGTGCATGCATGTGGAGGCCCAAGGTTCATATCAGGTATCTTTCTCAATTTCTCTCCATGTATATATTGAAGCAGGGTCTCTCACTGGAAACCAAATCTCACCAATCTAGCTAGCCAGCTTGCTCTGGGGATCCTGCACTGGGATAACAAGAGATCACCAAACCTACTTGGCATTACATGGGTGCTGGGGATCCAAACCCTGGTCCTCACACTAGGCAGGCAAGATGGCTCAGCAGGTAAAAGCAATTGCTGCCAGGTCTGAAAGCCAGAGTTTGATTCCCAGGATCCAACATGGTGGAATTCCTTGAAAGTTGTCCTCTGACCTCCGCCTCCATGAGTGTGCACATACACACATACTCACATATTTAGGGAAGTCACTGTGTATGTTATATTTTTCCAAATCTCTTTTATTGTAGCTTATTAGAAAACATCCATGTTGTTATACCTGCTCCCATAGTCAACCTGTTAAAATACCCCATCATGATCTCTCTGGAAAGTTCCACTGTGCATTCACAAGCAAGCATGAAAAAGGGGAAATAGCCTGTTATTATTATGAAAATTGCTTTGGTCTTGGGACCCAGACCACACTTCAAGAACCAATGTCCCTAAGAAGCCCAAGCACATGTGTAAGATGTCTTTTGTAGTGCTGTGTGTCTTAATGAGAAAGTGGAAGCAACATACCTGACCATCAGCCAGGGACTCAGTCCCATGGGACCACACTGCTGTGCTCTGAGCATCACTTTGTTAGCACAGGGTGCTCAGCAAGTTTTTGTGGGTGGAGGAAAGGGGGAAAGGCAGTAAGAGCAAATTTGAAACTTGCCATTTTAACTTAACTCTATTTTATGAGCATCTCTCCACAATATAGACCTTTAGTTCACAAAGTAGAGAATAACAAAGGCCGTGAGATCTTTGCATAACTAAAGAGCTCTGTGTGTATACCTGTGTCTATGCACACATGTATATGTGATGTATGTACATGCACTTGCTCTGGGTGTGTGTGTGTGTGTGCCGGATACTGATGTCAGGTGTCTTCTTCTGTTGGGCTCCACCTTATTTTTTTGAGACGGGCTTTCACTGACCTGGGGCTTGCTGATTCAGCTAGATTGCCTGGCCACTGAGTCCTTAGAATCCATCCTGTCCCTACACTCCACTGATAGGGTTGCAGATAGGCACCACTGTGCCCAGCTTTTTACATAGACAGTGGGGATCTGAACTCAGTTCCTCATGCTTATACAGCAAGTACTTTACCCATTGAACCATCTTCCTAGTCCCTTTCTTTTTCAGAGACAGGGTCTTGCTAGTTCAAGCTAATCTGGAATTCATTCTGTAGCCCCAGGCTGATCTTGAATTTGCAATTTTCTTGCCTCAACCTCTTAAGCACTGGATTTTTTTTAATTGTCTAAAAATAAAGGTATATTTAAGATGTCTTGACCTGAAGCTACAGTTTAGAACCACCACAGGTTGCAAACACTGCCAACTAGAGGCGAATTAAGATATCAACACATTATGAGCAAAATGGCTTTTACTGTTTAAAAAATTGTATATATATTTTTCATCCATATTTGTGTGAGGAATATTCTATCACCGTGACTGTAAATTGAACCATTCACTACTACCTAAATGCCTTTCTAGAAATTAGATGGTCAGTTCAGACCTCTTTGTTAGCACTGTAACAAGCATACAGATCAGAGAACTGCCTTAAGGTAATTTAGGCAAAAATATGTTTTAAAAAAGAACAAAAGCCTTGGTTAGGACAAGTTAATAGATTATTTTCTTTTCTTATTTTTGCTTGTCTGATTTGCATGGTGAGAGGTTTGTGTCTTTAAATCCCATGGGGGCAGGGGAGGGACAATCTGCAGAGCACTCCACTTGATAAATGTTTGCTGCTGAGGATGAGGGGAAAAAAACATTCACTACCTTTTTCCTCACAGCCTCACTGTCTGCTGACTTTTATATCCTCAATGCCTAGCACATAGGAATATTACAGAAGGAAGAGTGAGAGAAAGGAGAAAGAGAAGGAAAATGAAGTGTACTCAAAAAAGGTAGACAGCCATTGGCTGTGGTGGCACACACCTTTAATCCCAACACTGGGGAGGCAGAGACAGGTGGATCTCTGTGAAATTGAGACCAGCCTGGTCTACATATTGAGTTCCAGGTCAGCTGGGGCTACAAGGAGACCCTGTCCAAAAAAATAAATAAGGCAGAAAGCTGTCATCTTCAGATTGCCTTTTATCTCCAGGAGTATATAACAATACTATGACAGAAGCTGGGGATAGAGCTCAGTGGACGAGCACTGAGAGTACCACACACAGAAAAATATATAATTAGCACTATTGTGGAATTAAAGCTACTGCAAGCAAAGGCAACCTAAAGCTAGTGTCCTAATAAGGGATTCAAGTCTGAGAGGCTTCCTCTACCACGAGCAGGACAGCTCTGCTCTGAGGGCGACTACTGGAGGGGCCTTCACTTTTCAAATATTCGTTATCCAAGTCTTCACAGTTAAGGATTTGGGTAGAGGAAAGTCAACAAGACATGATCATCAGCTTACACTTAAAAATTAGTCCCTCAGGCCAGGTGTGGTGGTGTAGGCTTTAATCAAGGCAGAGGCATGCAGATCTCAGTGAGTTCAAAACCAGTCTAAGCTACTCTAGTGAGTTCCAGGCCAGCCAGAGTTACATGGTAAGACCTTGTCTCAAAAATAAAATGAGGCTGGAGAGATGGTTCAGTGGTTAAGAGCACTGGCTGCTCTTGCAGAGGACCCAGGTTTGATTCCCAGCATCCACATGGCAGCTAACAACCGTCCATAACTCCAGTATTCAGGGACTACAACACCCTCTTCTAATTTCTATGGCCATTGCATGACACACAAAAATGCACTTACAAATATGCAGGTAATACACGCACGCATACACATAAAATAATAAAATATCAGTTATGGTGGGGCGTGGTGGCACACCCCTTTAATTCCAGCACTCAGGAGGCAGAGGCAGGCAGATCTCTGTGAGTTCAAGGCCAGCCTGGTCTCCATAGCAAATCCAGGCCAGCTGGGGCTACAGGGAGACCCTGTCTTAAAAAGACCAAAAAAAAAAAATTAGGTATGTAGGCATGTAGGTAAGTGCACCCATGTCATGCAATGCTTGCAGGGGGGACAGAAGAGGCTGTCAGATCCCCTGGAACTGGAGTTATGGACAGTTGTTAGCGGCCATGTGGGTGCTGGGATTCAAAGCCGGGTCTTCTGTAAGAACACCCAGTGTTCTTAATCGCTGAGCCATCTCTCCAGTCCTAAATAAAATATTTTTTAAATAAAATAAAAAGTAAAATCCTGGGCCAGTGAGATGGCTCAGTAGGTAAAAGCACCTGACCGCCTGAGTTTGACTCCTGGCACCCAGTGCAAAGGACAGAACCAATACCTGAAAAGTTGTACACACACACACACACACACACACACACACACACACACGCACGCAAATGCCATGCACATAATTATAATAATTTTTTTGAGACAGGGTCCTGGAACTCAATGTATAGACCAGACTGGACTCAGTCTCATAGAGATCCACCCACCTGCTTCCCAGGTGCTGGGACTAAAGGCGTGCACCACCACATCTGGCATAAATTGTTTTAATTAATTTCCTTACAAACTGCACTTACTATTCATATCCATCTCCACCTATCTAGTTACTACTCCTAAGTAAAGTAAACATCCTATTAAAAAAAAGTAAAATTGCAAAGCGCAAATTTTTAAAAATATTTTCTTTATTATTTTTATGTGTACGAGTGTATTGCCTCCATGTGTGTGAATGCACCTGTGTCGTGCAATGCCACGGAAGTCAGAAGAGGGCTTTAGATTCCCCTGGAACTGGAGTTAAGGATGGTTCGTAGCCGCCATGTGGGTACTGGGAATCGAACCTGGGTCCTCTGCAAAAGCAATCAGTGCTCTTAACTGCTAAACCATCTCTCCAGCCCCAAAAATATTTCAATAAAGGGGTTTCCCAAAGTGATACAGGAACTTATGGAATGAAAGCAAAGCCATAGACAAATAAGAATATGTCACCATGAGGCAGAAGCGTGTGATCCCATACCGGTACTCCCAGCTTTATGGAGGCTTAGGCAGGAGAATCATGAGTTCAAGGCAAGCCTGGGCAATTTAGTGAGCTCCTGCCTCAAACAAAATAAGACAAAACAAAAAATGATGTGCATTAGGAGTTGGGAGATGGCTTGATCAGTAAAGTGCTTGCTATGCTCATCTGAGGACCTAGGTTCAGAACCCCAGCACCCTAGGGCTTACTGGCCTGCAACTCTATCCAAATAGGCAAGCTCCATATTCAATGAGAAATCCGGTCTCGGAAAATAAGGTGGAGTCCTTGAAGGTCATGGCTCAGCTAGTAAAGGTGCCTGCCGCCAAGCCTGATAACCTGAGTTTGAACCCTGAGACCCATATGGTAGAAGGAGAGAACAGACTCCTGTAAGTTGTCCTCTGACCTCCACACATGTGCCATGACACATGATCGCAGTTTCAAGAATTCCTTTCCTAGGGTGATGTAAACGACATCTACCCCCTTTTCAAAATTCCAATGATAAACCAAAGCGTGATTCCACTGAAGTTCATTCACCCCAGGGAACCAAAGAGTTTATTGGACTTACAGAGCATGAGTGAAGGATTACAGGCAGAAGTGTAGGTGGCCCCAAAGCAGCAGCACTGAGAAGTCTTCACCCAGCATGAATGGTAACGTCCCCATAGCCGCACAGATGAGGCTCCTCTTCACTTAACCTCCCCAAACCTATACACCCTAGCACCTCCAGAAATGCCAAGGCCGTGTACAATCAGGGCAGAAATGGATACACATGGCTGGGAGGAGCAGCTGGAATCTCAAGTGAGGGTACAATGACATTCCCTACACCCTCCTTCTATGATCGAATGTCAATAATAATCAGCAAGCTGGATCCCCAAGGTCTCTTGCAAGCAGACACAGCTGATTTAATGAAGATGGCAGCTGGTTTGCTCAGAGAATAGCGCTATACAACATATGCACGGGCACACTTATTTTACAAATAAGTTTTAAAAAGCGTATTAAAGGGGTTGGAGAGATGGCTCAGCAATTAGGAGCACTGGCTGCTCTTGCAGAGGACCTGAGTTTGATTCCCAGCACCCACATGGTAGCTAACAACTATCTGTAACTCCACTCTCAGGGGACCCAACACCCTCCTCTTACCTCCAAGAGCATTTGCACCACACAGATACACTTACATACTTGCAGGCCAATACACTCACACACATAAAATAAAAATAAGTCAAATATTTTTAAATAAAATATTTTAAAATGTAATAAAAAAGATTTAAAGACAAAGTGGAGAGATCTGCCTGCCTTTGCCTCCTGAGTGCCAGAATTAAAGGCATGTGCTGATTTTCTCACCTTTTAAATGTTCTTTACATTTATTTATTTATTTATTTATTTATTTATTTACTTGTGTGAGTGTGTGCACAAGTGCTTGAGTGCAGAGGAGATCAGAGGGCAACTTACTGGAGTCAGTTCTCTCCTTCCACTATGTAGGATCCAGGGGTGAACTCAGGTTGTCAGACTTGACAGCAAGCACATTTACCCTCTGAGCCCTCTCACTGGCCCCCTTGAACTTATACTTTTTTAAACATTATGTTTTCCTTGTTTGACAGGGTAAGGCAAACAAAAGGTAATGAATAAGGAGAAAAGGAATTAAAAAGAGAGAAGAAAATGTAAAATTACTTAAAGGATTGCTCATTCTGAATCCTCCAGGCCCAAAGCAGGGTCCTAGGTCGGACTAAGAGGACTCAAGATCTCAGCCACATGTAGGTCTCAGCTAAGAAGGTAGCTCCTATGGAAAGTTTCTCTCCAGACAATATTTGCTAACTACACATCTGACAGAAGATAAATGCCTAGAATATACAAAGAACTCAGAAAACTAAATAACAATCAAAACACTCAGTCCAATAGGTGTGGTGGTGCACGCCTTTGGTCTCGGCACTTGGGAGGCAGAGGCAGGTGGATCTCTGTATATTCGAGGCCAAGGCCAACATGGTCTACATAGTATATAATATAGTGAGTTCCAGGCCAGCCAGAGCTATTTAGTCAGACTTGTCTCTAAAAACAAACAAACAGCCAGGCGTGGTGGCACACGCCTTTGATCCCAGCACTTGGGAGGCAGAGGCAGGTGGATCTCTGTGAGTTCAAGGCCAACCTGGTCTACATAGTGAGTTCCAGGACAGCTGGGGCTACAGGGAGACCCTGTATCAAAAAGATAAAAAAACTCTATTGATAAATAGGCTAATGGAATTAAACAAACAGTTCTCAAAAGATGTCAGCCACTTAAGCACTAGCTGCTCTTGCAGAGGACTGGGGTCCAGTTCCCAGCATCTACATGGGAGCTAACAATGTCAGTAACTCTAGTTCCAGGGGATCCTACCCCTCTTCTGATTTCTTCAGGCATTGCATGACATGGGTACACTTACAAACATGCACCCAAAATACCCATACACATAAAATAAAAATAATTTTTAAAAGACAAAAATGGCCAATAAACATGAAAAAAATGTTCATCTTCACTAATCAGAGAAAAGCAAATCAGAACTACATTGAGATTCCATCCAGCCCAGTCTCAAAAGTAGTCATTAAGAAAATAACAAAAGCAGACAGGGATGTAAAGAAAAGAGAACCCTCATACACTGCTGATCCAGCCACTGCAGAAGTCAGGAAAGGTTCCTCGGAAGACTAGAAGTATATCTGCTATAGGACTTGGCTACGGCACTCTGAGTACTTACTCAAAGGATCTAAGTCAACATATTACAGGGATACCTGCACCTCGATGTTTATTGCAGCACTACTGATAATAGTTTACTTATTAAATCAACCTAGGTGTCCAGGAAGAGGAATATATGTTATATATAATAGATTATATAATGCAATTTTTATTCAGTCATAAAAAAACACAACTACATTTTTGTAGGAAATTGGGTGCAACTGGACGCTATCATCTTAAATTCAGTTAGTCTCAGAAAGACAAATATCACGTATTTTTTATGGCACCTAGGTTTTATACAGATACATAAAATCATATATATGATATATATCAAATATATATATAATGTCATGGAAGTAGAAGAGAAACTGTGTAAAGGAACAACCGTACGAAGTACATTATACCCTTGTATGAAATGTCGTTATCAAGCCCTGTACCGCGTACAATGAATACAGTTTTTTTTTTAAGGAGAGGAAGGTGCCCCAGGCCGGGTGACGCTAGGGGGCAGCCACAGACCGTCCAGCTCCCGGCAGCCACACCCCCATCCCGCCCAGCAACCACTGTGCTAGGACACCCTCCGGTGGGTGGGGGGCGGCTGAGGGCGCTCGCACTGATTGGCTGCGCCATCGTGGGGCGCGGAGACACACGCACCTCCCCCGGCTGCGGGATCGCACTGAGAGGGGGTCTGACGTGGTGGAACTGAGCTGGACACGCAGGGCTGAGCGGTGGCGGCCTCTCTGGGGTCCCCAGTGGAGTGGGAGGCTGGTTGACTTGAGTGAGACCCTGCTGCCTTCGCAGATGCTGATCCCCCACACAGACCAGATTCCCTCCGTAAACCGGGTGGGGAGCAGATTGCGCTTCCTTCGGTCGCAGGGCTGGGTTCAACGTCCCATGCCCACGACCTTCATCCTGCCACCTGCCGTTCCACTTCCGTGCCAGTTCCCGGTGTAGGGACCATAAAATGCGTCTCATCTGGGCTCAGGGTCAACCAACAGGCATAAATTGTTCTTGCCCAACGCTGTGCAAGGGTCTGCATGCGTTCTGTGAGTGACACCGCCCTGCTGAGGAGACTAGATTAAACCTCAGAGATCAACTGTAGGACTTAGATTGTGTGACACATTGTTGGAGTTCAGGCAAGAGGGGTTTTAGGTGAAGTATCCTATAACGTCCGGCATATGCGGGTAGGAGATAGTGTATGCAGAGCCATTCTGCACAGCCTCACAAGAGCCAATTTGGCACACATCTTCCCAACCTGAAATGAAATTAGCTGTGCTGGGAATATTCATTTGGAAATACAACAGATCAGAGGCTTTGGGTATTGCTGTTACTGCTGTTGTTTTGGTTTGGTTGGTTGGTTGGTTGTTCTGGTTTCCAGTAAATATTTACCAGTACAACACTGTCCATTATGGTCCACCGGATTCTGACATTCACTGAGGTGCTGCAGGCCAAGTGGTGGAAAACCAGGGTTGATGTGCTGCTGAAACTCATTAGAGGGTGGGAACTCAGGCCTCTTGTTCACAGCCCTTGCCCACAACTAGCCTCAACTAGAAGCAACCCCTTCCTCTTTGCTTTGTCCCTCCAGGGCCCTTTACTGGCAAAACCCAACATTATATCACCTAGAAAGGGGGAAAGAGATGCTTCAGTATCATAATGCAGAGGGTAGTGGGTTTGGAGCTAGGAGGCAGTCAGTTGATCACTGGCCAACATTTCCAAGCTCATTTTCACTTTTAATCTCTAGCCCTATTCTCTGGTGCCTTCCTACTTTAGCATCTTCTGATTCCACAAGCCATCTCCTTTATCTAAATCTCCACTTAAATGTTACTTCCTTGGAGACACCTTTCCTGGCTCTAACATACAAGTTTCTTTATAATATAAATGTACAGAGGTAAGCATGTGGTCAGTTAGAGGCCTGTTCAGAAATCATGAGTAAAATCTTATGATGAAATCAAAGTCATGGGGAAAATGCAGTTAGAACAGTTTCATTTACAAAATTTTTCACTTTCAGATGAATACTTTTCCATAATACTATTTCTTTCCCTCTGCCAGGAAAAAAACATCTCAGAATTAGGCAGGGTAGGAACAAGGCAGCCCTACTGAAGGAAGTATGTGGACAAGGCCATCCAGGACCTGAAATAGGTAAGGCACTTCTGTGGAGGGAAAAGTATTTGATACTGCCTTCAGTGTGCCAGGGCCTTGCCATACCTGTTTGTAAGAGCATGGTGGGCTCTGCAGCCTGCCTTCATAAGGAAGAAAAATCATTTGTTTGTTGTTGGTGATGTTTGGTTGGTTGGTTGTTTTTTCGACAAGCCCTTGCTATGTAGCCTAGGCTAGCCTAGAATTTACACTCCTCCCATTTCACTGCTTTGCTGCCCAAGTCCCTAAGTGCTGGGAACGCAGGTATGCATCACCACACTGGCTATTGAAGAAAAATCTTACTCTGAGCAGTAGATGCTGCCCCAGGTGCACTACCAGGATTCCCCCCAGCTGTCAGGAGTGCTGACACCTGTCCCTCCACAGGAATTGTTAGGCTGAAGAAAGCAGCCTCAACCAAGTTAATGCTCCCTTCTAGGAGCAGCCTGCCTCTAATTCATGAAGGGGAGAGAGGGTGAGGAATGTTAAGAGACCGTCCAGACTTCTTCCGTGGGATTGCTAGAGGCCATTGCTGTGATTGCATCACTATTTAACGCACCCAGCTGCCCATCCTGCGGCCTTTGCTCTCACAGGTGTTCCCAAGAGCTCCCTCAATAAACTTCCTCCAGGTGAAACTAGGCAACATAAAACAAAGTACAAAGATGTGACTGGAAGGCAGGGTACATGACTGGTAACTGCCTGGTCTCTTCCTCCTCCTCTTCATACTGTTCCCCTGACTTTCAAGTCACTAATTTGTACACACACACCTACCTGCCCTTGTCCCAAGAGCGCTGCAGTGAAAGCACACCTGGGAAAAGGTGCAGTCCAGACTCGCGGCTTAAGAACATGCAGGGAAGCAAAATGGGGGGTGGGGAGGCAAGAGAGAGGGGCTCCAGGCCAGGGTGAAGAACCTTTTTTTAGTATACTTGAACGATGAGAAGGAAAGACAGACAAGGAATGAGTGACTTAATACAATGGGGCCTTTATTTGGGGGACAAACCTGTAGAGAGGAGTCTGTAAGAATCAGAGCCGAGCGTGGTGGCGCACGCCTTTAATCCCAGCACTGGGGAGGCAGAGGCAGGCAGATCTCTGTGAGTTCAAGGCCAGCCTGGTCTACATAGTGAGTTCCAGGACAGCTGGGGCTACAGGGAGAGGAGACCCTGTCTCAAAAAGAAAGACCAAAAAAAAAAAAAAAAGAATCAGAACTCACTGTCTACTTACAAGTTGGGGTAGCGATAGGGCAGAAGTAGGGAAAAAGGAGAAAGGAGGTTGGAAAGTTTGCTCTTTTGGCCTGCAGGGCCAAGGCTGGGGTAATGAATGAATCTAAGAATGTCAGGTGATTAATAAACATCTCTCAAAACTGGCTTTTACTAGGGGTTCCTGAGATGGAGAAGTCAAGACTCTATAGAAAAACAAATTCATTTACTTTTAGGAACCAAATTACCTGTAGTGATGGGAATTGTCACATTTCAACCAAAATGGAGGAGCTTGACAAAATGGTGTATCCCTGGCTAACAATGCCTTCTTTAAAGTACAGGGAACAGAGGAGCCTGAGATGCAGCTAGATAGACTAGCAGTGTCACAGACCACTAGAAAAGATTTTGACTTGTAAGAGTGTCACTAAACTTGGGGTCGCAGTTTATAGCCCAAGAAGTCAAGTTTAGCCACCCATCCTTAAGAAGCCAATTAAAACAGCCAAACCCATAGTAAAAAGCAGATGGGTAAAGTGGCCCAGGTTTACAGGAAGAAATGTGTCCTCTACATTGAGTGGGTGCG
The DNA here is from genome assembly GCF_000622305.1 of Nannospalax galili. Classification (NCBI taxonomy): domain Eukaryota; kingdom Metazoa; phylum Chordata; class Mammalia; order Rodentia; family Spalacidae; genus Nannospalax; species Nannospalax galili. The sequence continues at coordinate 9,877,704 of NW_008357929.1, read as the reverse complement.
GTGGGAGAAGGCAAATGGCACAACTGTCCTTGTGGGCATTCACTCCAGCAAGGTGGTGGTTATCTCCAGGCTAAAGCTGAACAAAGACTGCAAAAAGATCCTGGAACGGAAAGCCAAATCTCACCAAGTAAGAAAGGAAAAGGGAAAATACAAGGAAGAAACCATCGAGAAGATACAGGAGTAAAGTCTTACATAGGACTGTCATTAAAAACTGCCTAAATGAAAAAAATAAATAATAAATCAGTAAGTAGACTTTTGGGGTTAGGTCTGACTTTGCCAGTTAGAAACCAGTCCCCACTCCACTCTAGGCTCAGTCTAGTCTATTTGCAAAATAGTGCAAATAGCTCCATTTCCCTCCCAAGAAACTTTGGCTTTGACCAGAAGTTCCAGTCTCCTGTCCCAGGCACCTGCTTCTGGATATATTCAAGAGGACTCCAGCAGTTGCCTGGGCCTGGGCTCTTGGATACTGGAAGGCAGTGGTGGCTGCTGGGAAGCACTATGGGCAGCCATAAGCCACTAGGGTGAAAGGGAACTCCAACACACAGAGCACATGATAGGTGGCTTTGGGCTGTGGCAGAGGGTTGGGCTTGGGATTAAGAGAGTCAGACTGCTAGGAGCCTTGCTTTCTATTCTAGGCACCGGAAAATTACTAAAGCTGGGTTTCAATCACACTAGCAACCTTAAGAAGTAGGCTCTTGTTATAGATGGAAAGAAACTAAAGAAAGCTACATAGTGTATTAATTTTAGAAATGTTTATTTAGTACGCTACGTGGGGCATTGAGCTGAGCAATAACAAGTGTACCACCTGCAGCCAAGTCACATAATTATAAGTTGCAGAGCCAAGTTCTGAGCCTAAGTGTAACCTCAAAACCCATTCATATAGTGTTCTTTGTTTGCTCAACAAAGGTGCAAGGAAGAAGCAGATGGTATTGCCTTTGATTTTTAACAAGAGTTATACAAGAAGGAACTGAACACTGTGCAGGTCAGCACTGCTCCCCAGACAGGTGAGTACTTAGTCTGAGTGACAACCTCTGCTGCCCAAGGGCCAAAATAAAATCAAATGAAGTGTACTTTGTAGATTAATTCTCATTCCATAACTGCATAATTGAACAACAAGAAATGAAAGCCTTGAAAAATACTTGCCACTTGTAAAATCAGCATTAACAACAACCTTGTCTTTCACCTGTAATCCCAACATTGAGGCTGAGGCAAGAGGATAGCAAACTCAAGGCTATCCTGTGCAATACAATGAAACCTTGTTTCAAAACAAGAAAGAATCATGGCTCAGGCCATAGCTTGGGGGTAGAGTACTTGTTTAGCATGTGCAAGTCTCTAGATTCTATCCCCAGCTCCCCTTTCCCCCAAAAAACATGTTTCAAAGTAACTTAACTGCATCCCAGCACAAAGCTTAAAAGGTATTTAAAGGTATTAAGGCCAGCACTGGGGAGGCAGAGGCAAGCGGATCTCAGCGACTCAAGGCCAACCAGGTCTATGTAGAGAGTTTCCAGGCAAGCCAGGGCTACAGAGTGAGAACCTGTCAAAAAAAAAACAAAAAACAAAATTAAAAGTATTAAGAAAGTAAAACATGCCAGGCATGGTGGCATACGCCTTTGATCCCAGCACTGGGGAGGCAGAGACAGGTGGATCTCTGTGAATTCAAGGCCAGCCTGGTCTACATAGCAAGCTCCAGGTCAGCTGGGGCTACAAGGTGACCTTTTCTTAAAAAGACAAAAAAAAAAAAGGTAAAACATTCAGCAAATAAAATTTATGTCTGGCAACCAATTGAAACAAGGCATGTAAAAATTAAAGCAGCTGGGCGTGGTGGTGCACACCTGTAGTCCCAGCACTTGGGAGGCAGAGACAGGCGGATCTCTATGAGTTCAAGGCCAGCCTGGTCTACATAGTGAGTTCCAGGACAGCTGGGGCTACAGGGAGACCCTGTCTCAAAAAGACCAAAAAAAAAAAACACCAAAAAACAAAAAACCTACTATAGTAATGAAATGCTTCTTCTAATCATGTAGTTATTAAAATTTTTTTAAATATTAAAAAACTACTATACAACAGCCATAAGGAAAGGTATAAGCTGTTTAAAAGACAAATTATGATGAAAAATACAATGTCAGAGATGAAAAACACGCTAGACAAGAACTTTCCAAAATCAAACAGATTTTAGAAATACTTCAAAAACTAATGAACAAAGGACTGGAGAGATGGCTCAGCAGTTAAGAGCACTGGCTACTCTTGCAGAGGACCTGGGTTCAATTCCCAACACCCACATGGTGGCTAACAACTGTCTATAACTCCAGTTGCAGGGAACCCAAGACTCTCTTCTGACCTCTGTAGGCATTGCATGGCACAGGTGCACTTACACACATGCGGGCAGTACATTCATACACATAAAATAAAAATAATAAATTAAAAAAAATAATGAACAAAACATCACTGAGTCATGGGATGACTTCAGTCAACTGAACATACCCATAATTGTAGTGGGGAGGGGTGGCAGAGAACAGGGGAGAAGGGGAGAAGAAAATAGAAAAAAAATGACTGGGAAAACCCCAAATTTGATGGAAACCATGAACCCACAGATCCAAGCGGCTCAAAAAGCATGCCAAAACATGACATTGTTAAATGTCACTCCATTGTTAAATCATTTAAAGTCAGTAATAAATATGCAGGTCACATAATTCACCCATCCATCCACTGTGCACATCATTATTTAGAATTAAGGGAAAGGGCTGGAGGGATAGCTCAGTTGTTAAGAGCACTGGCTGATCCTCCAAAGGAACCAGGTTTGATGGCTAACAACTTTCTAAACTCCAGTTCCAGGGGATCCTGATAGAGAAACAGAAGTCCTCTGAAACCGCTAATGAACCTTATCTACCTCCAAATTCCTGCTAATCTACCTCTGAATCTGCAGCTGACCCTAGACCCTTATCTCCCTCTGGGACTTTTGGAGACCTGCTGTTGCTCAAGATAGCCTGTCCTGTTTGAGCAAGAGCCTCCAGAGAACGAAACACTAGACCCTCCGCAGCCACATTCACTTCCTCATGCTCAAGACACTACATTATCACTGCCTCTCCTCATACACAACACAGTTGCCTCCATCCCTTGGGAAGGCAGCTGTCACTCACTGCGTTTGAATGAAACATAGTCTTATCTTGTTGAAGGTGTGGCGTTGGTCTATTTTACCCCCCCCCACACACACACACACTCGTTTTTTCCCCTCCTGCTCTCTAAATTCTAACAGATCCAACACCCTTTCTGATCTCTATGGGCACTGCATGGCACGCTGTGCTTACATGCAGGCAATATACTCATACACTTAAAATAAAAATAAATACAATTGTAGAAGCAAAGGGAAAAATTATAAAGAACAAGATGAGGCATTGATTTCTTAGAAAACTGGAAGACTGTAGCAACCTCACAGTCAAACTCCTCTTTGTAAAGGAAGAAGCCTGTGATGGTCTTCACATTATGTTTGGAAATTTCAAGTTTACTGGTTAAATTGACAACGCAGCAGTGTTATAAATGGCAATGAAGTTCCCGTGTTAATTTTTATTTTTTTGTTTGTTTTTTTTTTTACAGGGTCTCCGTAGTCCCAACCTGACTGGAAGTTACTATGTGGACCAGGCTGGCCTCAACCGCACAGAAATCTGACAGCCTCTGCCTCCAGAGGGCTGGGATTAAAGGCGTGCACCACCACACCCAGAATATCTGTTATTTAAAACAAACAAATGACCACAACAAAACATTAATATGTGTTAGTGTGGACAGCTGTGCACAGGAATCAGTACTTTTCTTCCACCATGGGTTCCGGGGATAGAATACAGGTTCTCAATGTAGGAATGACTTTTAAATATGGACAGAATCACAACTAATGACGTTTACTTAACCTTGCACCAAAAAGCTACTGTTCATAATGTAAACAAGTTCACTGAACCATGTGTTCTTATGACCTGGATGCATGACCTTCATCCCTCTGGACCCCACTTTGCTTTCCACCCATGATGGTGAATGAATGTGGGTGCTTGTTTAACATGTCAAAGTACTGGGAGCAGCGCGCTATTCTCCTCGAACACCTGAAGGCATGAAGACTCCAGATCTTTCTTTCCCTCACTCGCTGCACTCTAGACTTCCCCACTTCCGCCAATGGAATGGAACGTGGATTACAGCCCAGTCTGACTAAAGTACCCCCTCACCGCAGCCTCTGCTGGGCTTGGAAAGTACCCAACAGAACCAGCTGACCAAGGCCATTCACGCATACAAGCACTTTACTGTTTTAAGACAAGGTCTGGCACATTTGCCTAGGCTGGTCCTTGAATCCGATTTGTAGTCCAGGCTGGCCTTAAACGTGCAGTTCCCCTGCCCCAGGTTCCTCAGTGCTGCGATTACAGGTACAAACTCTGCTGCATTTGCTTGTTTCTTGGTAAGGCTCTGGATAACCCCTGGGATCTGGCTTTGCTCATTTCCAAGGCCTGCCACCTCCTTAGCAAAACGTCTCAAAAGCAGTAGAGCACTCCTGGGCCCGCGTTCACATCTTCCTAGTTCCTCCAGCAATCCAAGAGCCTTTTTTCTTTCTAAAGCCAAACTTGTCTTCCATGATTTTATGCAACCGTCCCCTACCGCAATTAAGCTACAGTGTAATAATTAGTTGTTAAATAATTATCTTAATATTCCAGATGGGGGGGCGCCCGGGAGCGAGGCGGGCCCTCTTTGCTTCCTAGAGGCCATGGCCAGACACGCCTCGCCCGGTGCGGAGGTTGGTACCTGGCTTGAGCGGCCTCTGGCGGAGCTGGGTGCGCATCTGGAGATTTGGCAGACTACGAGGTTGGTCCACGTGATGAAAACGACCTGCAAGGCTTTACAAAAAGTAAAGGCGTTCTTGCCAGACTATTGCTGAAGACACCAGTCGCCACCACCCCGCAGACTACGCAGACTGGAGACAAGGACTTGGGGAGCCCCAGAAGCCAGAAAAAGGCGGGCGGGGGGGCGGGGGGGAGGGACGAGCTCGCGTCCTACCGGCCGCTGCCTTCAGGAATTCCCAGCTGGGTTTGGGAAGAAGTGGGCGCCTCAGGTGTGCCCTGCTGATGAGACACCTAAGTCGGCTCTCCACATTCGCAGGGTGGAACCTCCTAGATTGTTCAATACCCAGAGTCTCTTATCTTCCTGCACCTAGCACACCATGTTGCTCAAAGCGCTGGCTATCTGCAGTTGTACCGGAACCTTCCCTGCCCTTCCCACTGTGTACGTTCTGAGGCTCCAGCTGCAGCCCATTTTCAGAGCTTCCGGAAGGCAGGTGTCTTGACAGAGCTTCGTCCCCAAAGCTGAGGAAAACACAGAGGTTACTATGGAAGTTACTGGGTGATTTTTTTTTTAAGGCAAAAGTTCATTTTTAGAAACATATAAAGGACAACAGAGTCCTAGAATAGGTGTCAGGAGATTTCTGATAATGCATGTCCAACGTTCTGGGCAGAGTTCCTGATTCTCAAAGATTCTTGATTTAGCAGCTTTAGGAATGTGCCTGAGACCTGGAGTTACTAGAACACTTGCAAAACTAGAGCTGTAGACAATTACCATCAGCAGCCCTGAAATCTCAGGCATAGGTGATGGCTTTGTTTTTAAAGGATCATACAGATGACCCTCAGCATCTTACACTGTTAATGAAAACGAGTGTATGCAATGTGCACGTGTGTGCATGTGCAAGAACACACGCCACCCCCCCCACCACCCTGTTATGAAAGTTGAAGGATCTCAACCAGCAAAGCTGATCAAGGGCAGAGTGAACAAAGCAAAAACACAAGCTAACAGCAAGGCATGATGGGTACTTGGGGAAAGGGGAAACTTCCAACATGATGAAACTGGTACAAAGTGAAATTGAATCCATACCGAAGTATACTGCAGTTTAGAACAATAAACATTAGAAAGGCATCATGTCAGGAAAACTGTAAAGACACTTTATTTACATAAAGTGTAAGGAAAGGAAATGGACATTAGCATACCTTCAAAGATTCTGCTGGACTTCTCTGGGTACTTAGGTAGGCAGGGCTTTGAGATTGTGAAACCTAGTTTTCCTGAAAGTGGGTTTAAAGTTAACTCATGACTGTTCCTTGGCAAAATTCAACTTGCACAGTACTGTGACTACTAGTGACAATTATGGTGGGATGTTGACTCCCAAGTAAGTTGAAGAGGAAGGAAGGCAGACAGAGGGAAAAGAGAAATCTTCCTGAGATAACTGAGTGACAGGTGGGACAAGGATTGAAGTTAGAGAGTGTGTATATGACGCATGACAGGACAAAGAAAACTTTGCCAGTATTCCTCCTGGGACATACACACACACACACACACATACACACTCATGCACAGAGGAAGACTCTTTTTGACAACATGAGGTCTTCATCCTCTTCAGAGCATGCTCAGGCAACAAAATGTCACTAATGTTCAAATGAATGGAGTCACTAAAGAACTTTTTCTTTTGCTAAGCTGTGATGGGTTTAAGAAGGCAACTGAGGGGCTGGAGAGATGGTTCAGCGGTTAAGAACACTATTCTTACAGAAGACCCAGGTTCGAATCCCAGCACCCACATGGCAGCTAACAACTGTCTGTGACTACAGTCCCAGGGGATCTGACAGCCTCTTCTGACCTCCTCGGGCATTGCACAACCCGGGTATACTTACCTGCATGCAAGCAATACATGCATGCACATAAAGTAAAAATAATAATAATAAAAAAAAAGGAAGGCAACTGAGTTGAGGATGTAGGTCAGTTGGGGGAGTACTTGCCTAGCATGCAAAAAACCCTGCGTTGGCTCTCCAGCACCACATAAACTGGGTATGGTAGTGCACACCTATAATCCTGGCACTCTGGAGGTGGAGGCAGGAGGCTCAGAAGTTCAAGGTCATCCTCAGCTACTGTGGAGTTCAAGGCCAGCCTGGGCTACTTGAGACCCTGTCTCTAAAAACAAAGTAACTAAGTTAGGTTCTCAAGTAGGTAGGTGGATTGATTATCTGGGAAAAACAAAACAACAAAAACCTAAGGTGATTAAGCCCTGAATGAGGAAAATAAATAAAACCTTGCACTGTTTGACCAAGAAGGGACTTCTGAGAATAAAGTCTAACAGGATATACAATGTGAACCTGCACTTTCACACAGCACTTTTATCTTCAGTGATTATTACTCCTGGATGTGTTTTGTGTAAGTAGATTCCTTGAGAGATTGAAGAGGGGCTGACTTCTTTTTTTAACAGGGTTTTCACTTAGCTTTTTATTTTATATTGTAATTATTCAACCGTATTATAAATGGGTTTCATTAGGTGCTAAGTTCTACATTAGGACCTTTAAGGGGTGACTGTGGGAATAAAATATGTGAGCACAAAAAACAGAAGTTAAAGAGATAGATGATGTCCAGGTTTCATGTGGGAAAGATGGTCTGGGAACAATTCACTTTGAGCTTGAGCAAAAACAACAAAAAAGGAATGAGATCACACTGTACTTGTAATGAGATCACACTGCACTTGTAATCACCCTCAGGAAAAAGTCAAAGAATTTCTCTGCCAAGAGGTTGACACCAGCAGAGCTACCTGCAAGGATGTGAGAACGTGTGATCAACTTTTATTTGTGCAGTCCTTTCCTCGAGCCAAGTGCATACACCTGAAGAGAAACCTGCTTTATGGAATTTGGCTATGATGAGTTATATTTCCACAGATATGAATTAAATTCATTATATTCAAATCTATGTGGTCATTAACACAGGTGAACTTTATGATATATAAATTGTATCTACATAAAGCTATTTTTTAAAAAGAGTACCCACATCATAGAGATGATGGGGAAAAGAAATATAAACAGTAGCACTGTGCCTGGCACCAAATAAACCCCACATACCAAAGATTAGAAGCCAGGTATGGCTGCGTGTGTTTGTAATCCCAGCTACTTAGAAGCTAAGGCAGGAGGGTCTGAGGCCTACTTGGGCTACACAATGAGTTCAAGGCCAGCCTGGGCAACTAAGCAGAACTCTGCCTCAAAATGGGGCAACAAGGGCTGGGGATGCAACTCAGTAGTAAAGTGCTTGCCTAGCATATACAAAGCCTTGGGTTTAATCCTAACTGAAAAAAATTGTGATTAGTATATTTTTTTCTTTTTTTGAGACAGGGTCTCCCTGTAGTCCCTGCTGGCTAGAACTAAGGTAGACCAGGCTGGCCTTGAACTCACAGAGATCCACTTGCCTCTGCCTCCCAAGTGCTGGGACTACAGGCATGTGCCACCCGACCTGGCTAGTATTATATTTTTAAGAGAATCAAGGAATTATTAGGCTGGTTGAAACTTCAGAGATCATTTAGTTCAACTCCTCTTATTTTGCAGATGGGAAAATTAGAGACCAGCAAGTGTCTTACTGAAGGTGTAGCTCTCAGGCCTGTTAGGTTTTCTTTAGTGCATGGAGACATGAGAAATAGAGAACACAGTGGACACGTAGAGACATTGAAAAAAGAATTCTAAGGCTATCAGACAAGGCAAGAGCTGTCCCCAGCAATGGGGTCCAGGTCATGAGAGCTCAAGTGCTTTGGAAAGGCCAGGCCTGGTTAGTCAGGTTGTCCAGCTCACCACCACCGCCAGTTGGCGTATAGCAACACAGTTCTGTGTGCTACTTCTTGACCCAGGATCTGTCAGCAGCAGCAGAAGCCAGGGTCAAGTGTGTGTAGCAGATTCTTGGGGAAAGTCGGTGTTAACAGCCCTGATGCAGGGATAGCCTCTTCTGCCCATGTCAGCAGTCTGGCTTCAACTGCTTCTCTCCTGGCCTTGCCTAATCAGCCTCTCTGGATTCTCAGATTTGCACTTACAATCCCATAAATTGTTTCCTTCTTCATGACACCCTCTTCAAATAAATAAGGAAGGCTGGCAGGAAATGTGAAAAGGCCCAGGCTTCCTGCTTTTCCATCAACCTTGCCATCTTCAGGGAATGTGACAGCATTGGAAGATTCTGAGGCACAACAAACAGCTTACTAAATTATTCCCAGGCTAAGCAGTGGGCAGGAGCATGAGAGGTCCTCTAGGTCATGATTTTCTAACATCTCAGAAGACAATGTACAATGAGTCAATTCTGAAATTCTTAGAAGGTGGTGAATCCTGTTCCCTGCTTTTTACAGGGCAATAATTTAGGCTAGATGCCAGATTCAGACTCCTATGGAGCAGGGAAGAATGAAGGAAGAAGGGACAGAGGAGAATTAAGACCTGAAACAACTTTTATGATTTAACTCAGTACACTGAAACACATCAATAAATAGTTCATAAAAGTACCTCATCGCTTTCAACCAACTATTGAAATAAAACTCAGTAGAAAGGTATAGGAAGTTCTGTCCATTCATTTGATCTGAGAACCTGGGATTCAGATTATAAACAAATGAAGAAGTCTGACTTCAGCCTTTCCACAGTAATCGTTCCTGTTTCGCAGATCATTCAATACAGTGAACACTTTGATGTCGTAGGAGGTGAGAGCTCCTACTGAAGGTCTTCTGACATTCCTGGCACTCGTAAGGCTTTTCTCCAGTGTGAATCCTCTGGTGAATGGTAAGTTGGGAGTGCTGGCTGAATGTTTTCTCACACTCACTACATTCATAAGGTTTCTCTCCAATATGAATTTTCTGGTGAAGAAGCAGCTCAGAGTTATCCCAAAAGGTTCTTGCACACTCATTACACTGATGGGGTTTTTCTCCAGTGTGGATCCTCTGGTGGACAATTAGGTGAGAGGTTCGCCTGAAAGCCTTCCCACACTCAAAACATTCATAGGGTTTCTCTCCAGTGTGAATCCTCTCATGTCTAAGAAGTTCTGAATTTCCCCTGAAGGCCTTCCCGCATTCTTTACATACATAGGGCTTCTCACCAGTATGAATTCGAATATGTCTAATAATCTCTGAATTCTGGCCAAAAGTTTTCCCACATTCATTGCACTCATAGGGTTTGTCCCCTGTATGAATTCTTTGATGACGGATGAGCTCAGAACTCTGACCAAAGCCTTTCCCACATTCATTACACAGATAAGGTTTTTCTCCAGTATGAATTTTCTGGTGTCTGATCAGCCCCGAGCTATGCTTGAAGGCTTTGCCACACTCATTGCACTCATGATATCTTTCTTCAGTATGGATTCTCTGATGTTGAATAAGCTGTGAGCTAACCCTAAATGTCTTCCCACATTCATTACATTCATAAGGTTTCTCTCCAGTGTGGATTCTCTGGTGAAGAATAAGGGCTGAATTCTGACTGAAGGCTTTACCACATTCTTCACATTTATAAGGCCTCTCTCCAGTATGAATTCTATGATGGTGGATAAGATGCGAACTTTGAATGAAGGCCTTCCCACACTCATTACAAGCAAAGGGTTTCTCTCCAGCATGAATTCTCAGATGCCTTCGAAGGCTGGAGTTAGTTCCAAATGTCTTTCCACATTCTTTGCATTCAAAGGGTTTTTCTCCACTATGAACTCTCATATGCTGGATGAGATGTGAGTTCTGATTAAAGGCTTTCCCACATTCTTTACATGTATGAGGTTTTTCTCCCACAGAAGTCCTCTGTGCTTTCTTAAGTTCTAAATTCTCTATGAAGTTTTGGCTGGAGGTAGTAAATGCTGTTGTATCTCTGTGATATATCACTACACTTGGGCTGGGACTGTAGCCTCTCTCACTTTCACTATTATCCTGGTCGTTTTCATCGAAAGGTGACTTCTTAAAGATAATCAACCCTGATGTAAAGTCTCTCTCCTGTGGAGACATCTGCTCTATAATCTGTTCTGAGGACATCCTCGAATGGCCCTCTAATATGTCTTCCTCACATACTGCTCCAAATTCATGACCTTGGTAAACCACCTTTGAAAGTTTTTCTAATGTTGGCCCATGTAGCTCAGATTCTTCAGAAATTTCTTCCTTGGGAATCACCTCCTTTTTCTCAGTACCCATCTCACAATCTGAAATGACAGAGGGAGAGCATGTGAAGCTGCTGTGCCCTATCTAAATGAAACTAATGCTAGAGAAACAAAGAGCTTTGACACAGCACTCAAAGACAATCCTGGCATCTGATGCAAGGACAGGATTCCTCTTGTCTGTATGGTGGACATACTAAAAAGCAGATACTGACTTAAAAGAGCAAGAAAAGCCATCAGATGTAGACAGTTAAGGACAGAAATAGGAAATGAATAGTAAAGAGATGCTGGTTAAAAAAAATACATAACACTAACAGTGAGTTGGGGTAGAAGTCAAAGTTGGCGAAAACCAACCACTTAATGGCCATATTAATAGATGGGTATATGGAAAATGGTAGAAAAGGGGGGGAAATTACAAATTAACAGCGATAACTTGTGAGTTTATAGGTGAAGTAACCACAAAATAAGTAGTAAGAGGTTATAATTAGTCCAGTTGTGTTACCCAACAGCTCTACAAAGTAGGGCACAGTGTATAAAGGAGTTACCCATTCAAAGAGTTAGTATGACTAAGCCATAATTAATGCAAAGGTAACTATCCTTAGCTCTCTACACTTGGATGAAGTGAAAATCCATCTTGAATTTTTTCCAGGCAACAAATGAATTGCATCAATATCATTTACTGAATAACCCTTTTCCTTACTGATTTAAAATGCCACTTATTCCAGATGGAGTACAGTCAGCTCTACTGGTCTAGTTTTTCTCCAGTATCAAACTGATTAACCTACTGAAGTTTTACTGAATTTTTTTAATAAATGTAGAGCCAAGAGTGGTAGTGCACACACATAATCCCAGCACTCTGGAAAATGAGGCAGACCATGAGCTGAAGGCCAGCCTAGGTCAGACTGTGAGATAATAATTCAAAAAACATTTTGAATATATGTATTATAGAAAAAGGTATCTTTAAGTCTTTTTCAGATATTTATCATCTTCCACAAATATTGTTCTAAATAGGTTTTAGTGTAATTTCATAAAATAGCTAAATTTACCTGATGCTGATTCTATGCCTATCTTGTTTCTGTCTTTCATTTAATCAGCTTTTCTTATATTTTCTAAATGGCTATTTTTATATGCATAAAATGCTATGAATCTTTACATATTAATTTTATAATCAGTCCTTCTATAGACTTCCCTTAATAGTTAATAACTATTAAAGAGTGAACTTTTTGGAGGGAGCCCAAGGTAGGAACTCAGGGCAGGAACCTGGAGGCAGGAGCTGGAGCACAGGCCACGGAAGAACACTGCTTACTGGCTTGCTCCCCTGGCCCCTGCTCAGCCTGCTTTCTTACACAATACAGAACAACCTTCTCAGGAAAGAGTGAATTTTTAAAGGGCTGGAGACATGGCTCAGAGGTCAAGAACACTGGCTACTCTTAACCCAGGTTTGATTCTCAACACCCACATGGCAGCTAACAACTATCCATAACTCCCCTCTTCTGGCCTCTATGGGCATTGTGTGCATGTGATGCACTTACATCCATGCAGGCAAAAGACTCACACACAAAAAAATAATTTTTAAGAGTAAACTTTTTAAAAACTAAGAAGCAATGGCAAAAGTTTTTAGTTGTCAGTCACATATCTACTTTTCCCCATGTCCCCACAATAGAATAATGAATTTACTTAGAATGACAATGCGTGCGCGCGCGTGTGCATGCGTTTTCCCCTCTGCTGTCTTTGCATCTCTGTGGCCATTTGACTAAACTCTGGCCAATGAGATGGTGTGATATAAAACATACACATGGGATTACTGGGAAATCACCTTTAAAGCTAAAAAAACACATTTCTTCATTCTCTTCTCTGCTGTTCTTGGGGCACAATGTGATAGCTGGAGCATCATCTTTGACCAGGAATACACCAGCATACCTTAAGACAAAGGATCAGAGGTGGAAGCCACTAGCAGCCATGACTATTTCCGTAGCTGCCATACCAATCCCAGAATGCCTACCTCCAGACTTCTTTTATCCAAGAGAGGGATGAGTTTTTGCCTTGTTTAAGCCATTATACTTCCCTAACAATATTATTATATTCAGGTATAGTAGTGCATATCTGTAACCCTAGCACTCTGGAGCCAGACGCAGAAAGAGTCTGAGCTTGAGCCTGGCTAGATCTATATAGTAAGACCCTGTCTCAAAAAAAAAAAAAAGTATACATATATTATTATATGAAGTCAAGCCTATTCCTAACTAATATAATAGTGTTGTGAATTCTGCTGCCCCTACCATACAAATAGGGTCCAAATGATAGAAAAATGAGCCTGACCTTTGCTCAGGTGGTAAGCAACCTGGAGTTAATACTAAAACTGTTCTTTCACTATATCAGAGTATTTATGCACATTAACAAAGTTGAGGAATACAATCTTCCATCAATAAATACATAAAGTATAGCAGGTGACCTTGATGGGGGATAGGCAGGTATGGAACTTCACCCTTTAGAAAATGCAGAGTCCTGGAACAGTTTTAAGCCAAGGAGTGGCATAGTCTCTGTCAGGTCAGTGTGTCAGGTAGATGCACCCTAGCTAGTGGCCACTTAGTAGCTGAACTAGAAAGCAATATGACAGTTAGAGGCTGGTGCAGTCATCTAAATGAGAAGAAATGAAATCTAACTAGGGCCACAGTAGTGGTGGGAAGAACGATGAACAGACTGGAGTGATAGTTAAAAGGTCAAATTCTGCTGGGTGTGGTGGTGAATGCCTTAAGTCCCAGCACTTTGGAGGCAGAGGCAGGCAGATCTCTGTGAGTTCAAGGCCAGCCTGGTCTACATAGTGAGTTCCAGGCCAGCTGGGGCTACAGGGAAACCCTGTCTCAAAAAGACCAAAAAAAAAAAAAAGGTCGAATTCTGCAACATTTGGTATATGCTTGGATATGAAGCAAAGAAGAGGGAGGAGCCATAGATGGTGTCCAGATCGCCTTTCATTTGAGGGATGATAATTAAATGGATGGTAGTGCCATCAAGATTGAGAATACTTCTGGGTGTGGTGGTGCATGCCTTTAATGCCAGCACTCAGGAGGCAGAGGCAGGTAGATCTCTGTGAAATCAAGGCAAGCCTCATCTGCATAGCAAGTTCCAGGCCAGCTATTGCTACAGGGAGACTGTCTCAAAAAACAAACAAATTAAATACTAAAGGGAATACTAAAGGCAGAGCTAGTTTAAGAGGGAAGATGGTGAATGAGCTCTGTTTTGGACAAGATGGTTTTAAGATTACCATATAGAGGTTTTAAGCAATTGGTCAAAATATATTTATCTAAAAGCTTTAAATAGTCCAGTTTCAGTGTAGATTTGAGAGAATTCAGCATGAGTACAGAATGAGGACTGTCAGGGACTAGAAGCCAAAACTAGTAGTCAAGGGTACGATCTTCCCCTCTAGAGTCTCCACTACCTTTCTCTGCCCTGCCCTCTGCCAAGACTAACTTGTGTGGCACCCAACAGACCCTGGCCTCTAGTTGCATTCACCAATGGGGAGGTAATGAGGAGAAGGTGGTCAGAGGACTTTTTCTCCTGCATCCTTCCTGTGACATTACTTTGGACTATTGGTGTCCCTCAAGTAGAAGTCATAATTCCTCTCAAAGAGCTTATTCTCCCCAATTTTTCAATAACCTGCCCATTCCTGTTACTTACAAATAACTTGTTTGTAACTAAACTTTCCTCAAATTAACCTAGTTTTAATAGATTATCTGTTTTTTATTCACACTCTAATACTAAAGGGGGCAGGTGGAAGAAGTAAAATCTGCCACAAAGAGAAAAAATGGTGTCACAGACGTCACCAAGGCAATGGCAGGGGAAAGAAGAATATGAAATGCAGTCAGGAATGGTGGCAGGTACCTGAAATCCCAGCTACTCTGAAGCTGAAGCAGAAAGACTGGAAATTGGAGGCTAGCCTGGGCAACTTCACAAGACTGCATTTTAAAATAAAATGCAAAAATGTCTGGAGTGTAGCTTCGTGCCATAACATTTGCCCAGCATGCACAAGAACTCCAGTTCAATCCTCAGGACCTCAAACCAGAAGAAATAATAAATAACAACAAAATTTAAGCAGTTGAGAGAACTCCTAGATTAAGAACTGGGAACTGTCTATGAGACAACTGTGTGGCCACAGGAAGCAAAGCACGGTGCCAGTAACTGAAACGGGAGTCTGCTGCAGTGTGGGGTGCCACGAGGTCCAGGACTTTCCTCCAGCAATAGAGATTTGAACATGTTTATGCTAGAGGAGTGGTTCTGGTAGAGGCAGGGATTAAGAGGGAAGAAAAATGTAAGATTAGTGAAGAATAGAAAGCCTGAGACACAGGACAGCCTGGGCTCAGGTGAGAGATGGAAAAGAGATTTTGCAGGTGGCCTTTATACTGCCCTTTTTCTCTACCTAGCTTCATGTCAGCCAAAATGCTAGTTCCTACTACCATCCAAGCCCTGTGCAGTCTTCACGCTGTACTCGGCAGTCTTGGAACCACCCAGTGTGACACTGGAAGAACCTGATGTCTACTAGAATCAGGATGCCTTAGAAATTCTTTCCTTTTCCCCTCAGAGTGAGCTAGAATCCTCCAGCATCTTCTCTTACCTTCTTATGGAGCAAGGGAAGACCCGAAGCTAGATTTCTCCTTTCTGTTAAAACCATTGAGAATTATAGATAATACTACCTGTATAATTATAAGGATCTGTTATAGAGAGACTAGCTAATCTCTTTATCCATAGCTCTATTTCAGTTGGGAAGTACTGTCTTGAATTAAGTTTCTTTCCACTGTCTATAGTCCCAGCATTCAGGAGGCCAAGGCAGGAGGATCACAAATTTGAGGCCAGTTTGGGTGACATAGTAAGATACTGTCTTAAGAAATACCTAGGAGCTGGAGAGATGGTGCAGTAGTTAAGAACACTAGCTGCTCTTGCAGAGGACCTGGGTTCAGTACTCAACACCCACATGGTGGCTCACAATTGTCCATAATTCCAGTTCCATGGGTTTCAACACCTTCTTCTGGCCTCCTTTTCATGTATGTGGGATACTTATATGTATGCAGGCAAGACACTCATACATAAAATAAAAATAAATCCAAAATTTATTTTAATTATTAGGGGCTGAAGAAATGATTCAGCACTCAAGAGCACTGGCTACTCTTGCAGAGGACCTGAGTTCAGTTCCCAGCATCCACATGGCAGTTAACAATGGTCTGTTAACTCCAGTTCTAGAGGATCTGAGGCCCTCTTCTGGCATTGCACACGTGTGTGTATACTTGCAACATACACTGTTATGCAAGTATGTAAGTGTGCACTCACATACATGCAGGCAAAACACTCATACACATAAAAAATAAAAATAAATAAAATTTGGGTGCTAGAGAGATGGATCAGCAGTTAAGAGCACTGGCTGTTCTTACACAGGACCCAGGTTTGGTTCCCAGTGCCCATGTAGCGGCTAATACCACTCCAGTTCCAGGACATCTCAATGCCCTCTTCTGGCCTCTGTGGGCACTGCACATACAAGATGCACTTACATGCATGCAAAATACTCATACACATAAAATAATGTTTTTAAAAGAAATAAAACATTTAAAACAATTAAATAAATTCCTAATATCTAGCTAAAAACAAGTTTCACAGGCTGGTGTTTAGTGTCTATTTCCAACCTTTTGGCCTTTCTTTTCACTTTCATGTCTCCAGTAATTGCTTATCTTCTAGTTTTGGTTTTTAATGAGGTTTTCTTCCCCCTGAAGTTCTGAGGATTGAACCCAAGACTCTACCTAAACTATATCTCTAGCCCTTTTCTTTTTACTGTTATTGAGACAGGCTCTCACTAAGTTTTCTACAATGGCCTCAAACCCACGATCCTGCTGCCTCAGCCTCCAGGGTGGCTGGGACCATAGATGTGCACCATCATGCCCCATTCATCTCTAGTTCTTTACAGAGTCAGCATTTGGAAAGCCTACATCTGTACCACACCATACAAAAACCACTTTGTAAAACCAGGTGTGGTGGCCCATATCTGTAATCCCAGAACTCAGGAGGCTGAGGCAAGAGGATCACAAGTTTGAGGCCAGCCTGGGCTACATGAGATCCTGTCACAAACTAGCAAACAGAAAAAACAAAAATACTTAACTTCACAAAGTCTCCCAGACCTAGTCTTCCACATAATTATTTTTACTTTAAATTCTGCCAGTGACATAACAGTGTTGTTAATAGGTATCCTCTACACAGAAGACAAAGCCAATCCCATGATTAATATTTCCAGAAGCAAAGCCATATATTAAACCTTGTTCTCATATGGAAACTATTTCTTATAGCCTAAATTCATATTCCCAAACATAGTTTCCTCTCCTCTGTCTCTTATGTCCTAAATCTGAAACGAGCCATTTCTGAGAATGGAGGTTACCACTTGAGAAATACAGGCTGTACACTGTTGTTTCTCATGTTGTATGACATGATGACAGGCAGACCAGAGTCTCTAGAATTTAGAATAGGGTTCTAAACTCTGCAAACCTGGACTTGTCTTTTCAATCCATGCTGCAAGAAAAGCCTTAGAAGGCCTCATTTGCAACATTCTCGATGAAGACACCAGGTGTGTATTAACAGTGATAAATAAAACTTCAAAAACACCGCTTATTTTTAAGTCAGGATGAGCTGGATTCCGTTACTGTGGGCTGGAGAACTCCCTCCACCCCAGGGCTCACTACCATCTGCAGGAAGGAAGTTCTCTTGGTCCTTTGTAGCCGGCTTTCCACTAGCCCTGTTCTCACCTCTTTAACTAGTTTCCATGTCATTTCCTGTTTATTGCTCCTCTCAAGGCCTCCAGAATGAATACTGCTTCATATGGTTCGTAATACTGTCGCGATCAAACCTGCTTCCTTTCCCACATCTTACCTCACATTCTTAAAAAACATTCTCAAAGAGACAAAAAACAAACAAACAAAAAAAAAAAAAATTGGCAGCTACAGATGTGCTCCGTGTCCTGCAGTCCAAACACACCATTCTTTAACGTTTCTTTGCCTTTGAAAACAAACTGTTCTCATTTCCTGAACTACTATTCCCCACCTGTGTACTTAACAAACATCTTCGAGTCAGCTGAAGTATGCAGTCCCATTTTCTTCCTGATCCACAGGCCCTAAAACAGTATTACTTCATCATGGAACAGTTACCCCGCTGCATTATCAGTTTACTTTCATGTCCATTTCTTCTTTAGACCATGAGCAAGGACGATGCTCTGTGCCTCTTGTTAGTCTCACGGCTTAGCACATTTCAGATACCTGGTAAATATTAAATGTAGTTGTGTGTGCTATCCACATAACAAATCTGTAATTGTTTGGGGAGCTAATTGGAGATTTCGTTCATTTTTGTACCTAAAGAACCCAGAGCAGCCCAACGTGGTGGCCCACGCCTTTAATCCCAGCACTCAGGAGGTAGAGGCAGGTGGATCTCTGTGAGATCGAGGCCAGCCTGGTCTACATAGCAAGTTTCAGGACAGCTGGGGCTACAGGGAGACCTTGTCTCAAAACGACCAAAAAAAAAAAAACTGAGCTGACATGTAACTGGTGTCAACAATTTATAAAAATAAGTTCTTTCTTCCAATCGATGACATTTCATTTAGGGCAGTGTTATCTTCCGTCTCTAGTACCCACAATCAAGGGGGCTCTGAGCTCTGCACTCAATTTTGTCTCCTTTCTATAACTAATCCTCATTAGCCAATACCTTGGGGGCCATAATTTTTTCCTGCCTTTCGTTCTCGCAGTATACTGGGGGATGGACTATCTGAAAAGAAGAGGAAAAAAGAGGCAGAGCTTCCAGGCTGCCCACGTCGGACCCTGTGTCTCCAGCTCCCGCAGCGGACAGGCAGAACAGGGGCGCCCCTGACAGTGCCCAGGCTCCGCCCTCTCGGGGCTGCAAGTGGGTAAACGAGGCCCCGGTGGCCGTGAAGTCCAAGGTCACACCGCGAACTCGCGCCAGGAAGGGCCTCGCACAAGGCTCTGGCTGGGCTCCACGCCCCACGCCCTCCTCCCCGGGGCAGGACGGAACCAGGGAGGCCTCACCGCTGGCGGATGCCGCCCACGCTCACCGCTCCGCTCTGGGCGCTGCACCGTGGCGCACCCACACTGCAGCTGTTGTCTCGGTGTCACTGGCGACGGGCACCGGCCACTTCCGGTGCCCAGGGCACTCCAGCCAATCAGCGCGCGCCGCACTGGCTGGAGACACAGATGGTCAGCGGGTCGCTGCCTTCTGGCCTTTTCCAGCCTCCTAGGCCAGTTTTCACGCTGACCCCGGGACTGCCAGGCCGGCGCTGGCCGGTCAACAATCTGGACCATCCCTGTGCACCCGGCGATGCCCACTTCAGCCCCTGGATCACTGACACGCTGGGTCCTCCGGGTTTCCTAGAACGGCTCCAGGGATGCACTTCCGCCCCGGGAGCAGCCGCTCTGCACGCGTGGAGCTCCGCAAAGCCCTTCCCGTGAGCTGGAAGGCTTGAGACTCCGCTTCGCTTTGCACGCGGACTGCTGCAGCCCGCATCCCTCCCATCTCATCTCTCCCTTTCCATGAGCCCAGTAAACCCAGGGCTCCGGACTTTAGGAGCCCCTGTCATCTGCTGGGAGGTCGGGGGAAGAAGGTTCAGGATGTTTTCACTGGAATCTAAAGGTTGAGGGTGAGTTCTGTAGGTTGTTCAGGCAATGGGAATTGCATTATTTCCTGGCCTTCATCTCTCTTTTTGAACAAATTTGCCCTGGTCTTGCCTCAGAACACGTGATTGTATGTGTGTGTGTGTGTGTGTGTGGCTACAGAGTACAATCCTGTCTCAAAAAAGAGAGAGAGAGAGAGAGAGAGAGAGAGAGAGAGAGAGAGAGAGAGAGAGAGAAGGGGGAGAGGGGAGGGGAGGGGAGGGGAGGATGTGAATGCAGGCACAACCCACAACAGATGTGGACCTGGCCCGCTGTCTATACCTCCCATTTATTTACAACAACGTAGGGAACAGCGAGCCTCATCCCGCTTTCATTTGGGTTCTGGGGATTCGAACTCAGGTCCTCAATCTTGCACAGCAACCACTTTTACGCATTGAACCATTACCCAACCCTTGCTTCAGAACTTGTTACTTGCTCTGCCCATTCTTCAAACGTCTTATTTATTTATTTATTTATTATTGAATTTATTGTTCTGGGAACTTGAATTTAAGGCCTACCTAGCATATGCTAGGCAAGCACTCTGCACCATGTGCCCAGCCTCTTCTGCCCACGTTCTTCAGGCCTCATTTCTGAGACCACTACCTCAGAGAAGATGTGCATCCCAATCAGTGTTGCCTCAAACTGCACCACCCTTCCCAAATATCACCTGTAAGAAGTGCCTCTACATTCACCAGGCCCCGAAAGCAGTTTCTAGTATATGTTATAGCTGCATGTTGCAGTCAGCTGGAATTTTTTGTTGTTGTTGTTTTTGAGACAGGATCTCAGGATCTCATGTAATACCAGACAGGCCCTGAACTCTATATAACTGAGGATGACCTTGATCTTTCCTGCCTCTTCTGCCTCCACCTCCCAAGTACTAGTATTACAAATTTGTACCACCATGCCTGCTTTACCTGGAAATCTTTTTTTTCTAATATTTTATTTATTATTTTTATGTGTATGCATGTATTGCCTGCATGTAGGTAAGTTAGGTAAGTGTACCTGTGTTGTGCAATGCCCATGGAGGCTGTCAGATCCCCTGGAACTGGAGTTATGGACAGTTGTTAGCTGTCATGTGGGTGCTGGGATTCAAACCCCGGTCTTCTGCAAGAACAACTGGTGTTCTTAACCGCTGAGCCTTCTCTCCATCCCCTTTACCTGGGAATCTTTAAAAGTACTGAGGTCTTATGCTGTAATGAGGGGAGGACCCTGGAAATTAAGATTCCTCATAGGGCATGGTGGCCCATGACTTTAATCCCAGCACTTGGGAGGCAGAGGTAAGCACAACTCTGGATTCAAGACCAGCCTGGTCTACATAGGACGTTCCAGGCCAGCCAGGGCTACACAGTGAGACATCCAGAAATTTCCTCCAGGAAATTCCATGCTGGGGGAGAAAATGGGTCACATGCAGGTCCCCTGAGGCCAAAAGGACTCATCTTCCTTTCTCCATGTGCGTTTTTCCTGGCTTTTGTTTGATCATTCCTCTAAGTTGTGATATTGCTCTGAGCAAGGCCCATTTTTCTAAATTATTCAGAAAAGAGTAACTTCTGTTTTCTAAGCATGCTTTCCCTAACACCTTGTGCTGCCCCCACATTTGGGGCTTCCTTGTTTCTCAAGCTCTCCTGCCCACCATGTGGCTGCTTGTCCACCATGTGTTTGACCACCATGGTGGCTCAAATGGGCATGGCTTTTTCCTTCTCCTCCACTGTCCTCCACCAGGCAAGAGATTTACAGCTAACAGCCCCGAGGGTTTCTTTTTGTTTTATTTTTTAACTAACAGAATTGTCCTCAAACTTCCATTTGAATCAATTATTAAATTGTTTTATTAATGAGACTGAAAACCCTCAGAGGAGAACCCAGTTTCCTATGTATGAAAATAAGAAAGTCGAGGTGGAGAGATGGCTCAGCAGTTAGAGCACTGGGTGCTCTTGGCAGAGGACTCAGGTTTGAATCCCAGCACCCACATGGTGGCCAACAACCATCTGTAACTCCAGTTCCAGGGAATCCAGCACCCTCTTCTGCCCTTTGCAGGCATTGCATGACATGATGCACTTACATGCAGACAATACATTCAAACACATAAAAATAAAATTTAAAAAGTTAAAAACAAAAAATGCTTATTTATGGCCAGAAGGTTTGATATATTGAGTTTACCAAACTCCATTCCTCTCTCATCCCTAAATCTAAATAATGCACCTCATAAAACTACCCTACAATTAATTTCATTTGTAAAGGAAATTCTTTAAAATAAGAAATATGTGCTCACTTCGGCAGCACATATACTAAAATTGGAATGATACAGAGAAGATTAGCATGGCCCCTGCGCAAGGATGATGCGCAAATTTGTGAAGCGTTCCATATTTTTAAGAAAAAATTAAGCAACTTGCTTGTGCTCTAAATGATATTCAGAGAGGAATGTGATATTTCTGAGAATGACTTTAATTGCAATGAACAAACCTATTTTAAAAATGATTAAATATTGTAACAGTAGTAAGTGCTATGACTTTGAAATGTCTCTTTCTACACATATCATAAATATATTTTAAGAGACTTTTGATCAAATTAAAAAAAAAAGAAGAAATATAAGTCAGGTGGGGCTGGAGAGATGGCTCAGCAGTTAAGAACACTGGTTGTTCTTGCAGAAGACCCAGGTTCAAATCCCAGCACCCACATGGCAGCTAACAACTGTCTGTAACTCCAGTTCCAGGGGATCCAATGGCCTCTTCTGTCCTCCAAGGGCATTGCATGACACGGGTGCACTTACCTACACTCAGGCGATACACAAATACACATAAAATTTTAAAAATAAATTTTTTTTAAAGTTAAAAAAAAAATACAGGAAAGATCTAGCCAAACTGATTTTACAACAGAAACCCACTAACTCATAAACCAGTAATCCCAGGAATGTGTGATCAGAAGCAGAATCCTAACCACCTCTAAAAGTGCTTGTTAAGCCTCTTAACATCTCACAAATTAAATTTCAACATGAGTGTGGACAAACCATATTCAAACTATGGCAACATCTTATTATGAGTATATTTGTCATAATTAATAAACCAATATGGGTATATTGTTATTCTCTGAAATTCACACACATCTTTCAGATTCCCTTAGTTGTTACCTAATGTCCTTTGGGGTTGTGTTGTTTGAGGATCCTGTCCAGAACCCCACATTATGTTTAGTAGTAATGTCTCCAGGTCCCCATTGGCTGAGACCTAACAGCTGCATTTATATATAATACCAGCCTGTAGCCCAGGCTAGTCTTGAACTTACAGAGATCCACCTGCCTCTGCCTCCCAAGTGCTGGAATTACAGGTGTACCCCACCATGCCCACTTATGTTTTTATTTTTAATTACGTGTATGTATGTGTGTTGAGGGCATCAGATCCCCTGGAGCTG
Organism: Nannospalax galili; assembly: GCF_000622305.1. Lineage (NCBI taxonomy): Eukaryota > Metazoa > Chordata > Mammalia > Rodentia > Spalacidae > Nannospalax > Nannospalax galili. Next base: position 9,854,716 of record NW_008357929.1, on the reverse strand, counting down.
GAGTTATAGGCAGTTGTAAGTTTCACAGTGTGGGTGCTAGAACCTCAACTTGGGTCCTCTAAAAGAGCAGTATGTGCTCTTAACTGCTGAGCCATCTCTCCAGCCCCAATAGTATTTTTTTTAAATGGCAACACATCAATGAAGATTAAGTAATCAAACTCTGCCATGTGCCCATGAACCTCATAAAGGAAACTGGCATGTGTTTATCAGTATTAAGGTGATAGTGAGCCATTTACATTTCCTTCCATATTTTCAGATTGTGACTCAAAACCTGTTTGAAGCCAGATGTAGTGGCAAACACTTGTAATTCTAGCACTTGGGAGGTGAACGCAGAAAGGTTAGAAGTTCAAGCCCAGCCTCAGCTACATATTAGGTTTGAGGCCAGCCTGTGCTCTCAAAACAAGTAAACAAGCAAACAAACAAAAAAATATAATTTGGGGGTAAAATGTACCTTGCCTAGCATGCACAAGGCTCTGGTGTTCAAAAGTACAGGGGAGAAAAACTGGTGGGTTTTGTTTTGTTTTGATTTTTTGAAACAGAGTCTCAAGTAGCCTTCACCTTCTGAGTGCTGGGATCACAGGCATGTATACACCAGCATACCTGGTTGAAAAGCTTGGTTATATCTTGTGTATGTAAAGTTAATTGTATAGCATATGCAAAATCACTCAACATCACATAAATTTATTCAGTAATACCTTTTACATGTAAGATGGGACCCCTGGTAAGCAGGGTAGATTCCAGAACCCAGGGAACCAGCTCAGGAGCCTGATTGAGAAAGTGTAGGATGGAGGGAGCTGGGGAGATGGCTCAGTCAATAAAGTGTTTGCTGTGCAAGCAGGAGGACCTGAGCTCAGATCCCTAGCACCCATGTAAAAATAAGCAGGATCAGGGTCATGCACCTGTAATCCAAGCACTGGGGAGTTGGAAACAGGAGGATCTCAGGGGCTTGCTGGCCAGCCAGTCTACATAAATGGATGCGCTCAAAATTCAGTGAGAGACCCTATCTCAAAAAATAAGGTAGAAAAGATACTTGATGTCACATGTACACATACACACATGCATCATACACACACAAAAGAAAAAATGGCCAGGATGGAAGGGAGCTTTTCATATCTTAATCCCTAGGTTATTCTAATACATTCGAGAAGCACTATAAATTCCATAAACCTGAGGAACAAGCCCATAAGTTGGACTCAGGTATCCAAGTAACACATTAAGACCAAATGGTAAAATTCACACTGAAGATCATTGATGAGAGGCTGAAGAGATGGCTCAGCAGTTCAGAGCTCATCCTGCTCTTCCAGAAGACCCAAGTACAGTTCCCAGCACCCATATTCCCAACACCCATGTCAGGTGGCTCACAACTACCAATAACTCTAGCTCCAGGGGATCCTAAGTATTCTTCTGTGCCCATACCCATACAAAGACACACACATACACAATTTAAAATAAAACAAAGCTTTAAAATAAAAAGACAATTGATGAACATATACCAAGACACGTAAGTATACAGATGTTAAACCTACTGGCCCATAGTTGGGTGTGGCAGTGCACAGCTTTAATCCCAGCACTCAGGAGACAGAGGCAGGTGGATCTCTGTGAGATTGAGGCCAGCCTGGTGTACATAGCAAGTTTCAGGTCAGCTGGGGAGCAAACCAAAAAGCAAACAAAGAAAAAACCTACCTACAAAAAACAGTCCCAAATCCCACTTTTGAATCAGTCATCTGAAACCTACAATACATTTATTTAGCCTTGAATACTGTTGTAATGCTGTGTTAACTTAGTAGAAAATGAAATGACGTGCCATTGCAATGAACAATATAAATACTGCTGAGCCAAGCTTGGTGGCACATACCTGTGATCCCAGTACAGGATTGTGGGATGTGGAGGCGGGAGGGTTGGTTCAAGATCATCCTTAGCTAACATAGAGTTTGAGACCAGCTTGGGCTACATGAGATCTTGTTTCAAAAACCCCAAATTTAATTAATTAATTAATTAATTAATTAAACCCATATTCAGGCAATGCTAGTCATAAAACAAACTAAAGGGGAAATAAGTAAAAAATATTTTACTTATCAGGCTGGAGAGATTGCTCAGTGATTAAGAGCACTGGCAACTCTTGCAGAGGACCCAGGTTCGATTCCCAGCACCCACATGGCAGCTAACCATCTGTAACTCCAGTTACAGGGGAACTCAACACCTTCTTCTGACCTCTGTAGACATTGTATGACATGGGTGCACTTACACACATGCATGCAACACACTCATACACTAAAATAAAAATAACACATTTTAAATATATTTTTTATTTTGAGTGCTGTGGTTGAGTAAATATATTAAGGATTAAAAAAAAAAAAAATGAGCCAGGCGTGATGGAGTACACCTTTAATCCCAGCACTCGGGAAGCAGAGGCAGGTGGATCTCTGTGAGTTGAAGGCCAGCCTAGTCTACATAGGAGTTCCAGGTCAGCTGGGGCTACAGGGAGACCCTGACTCAAAAAGACCAAAAGAAAAAGAAAATGAGGAAGAAAACAGTTGTGGAGGGGACGTCTGCACGTTCAAGTCTTAAATGTTGTTGGCCACTTTTCACCCCAGAATCTAGTAATGCCTTTTCTCTTAGGGCTTTCTTTGACTTACCACCAAATTTAGCAACGCGACTTGGATTTTCCCTGATTCTTTGTTTGTTTGCTTTTGGTTTTTGAGACAGGGTCTCCCTGTAGCCCCAGCTGACCTGGAACTCCCTATGTAGACCAGGCTGACCTCAATCTCACAGAGATCTGCCTGCTTCTGCCTCCTGAGTGCTGGGATTAAAGACTTGCACCACCACACCGGCTTGCCCTGATTCTTATTCTAGGTTGCACCTAGGAATTATCCAGGGAGTTTTGAAAAGTGATGCCTAGCTAAGTATGGTAGGCATATCTGTAAACCTAGAACTCAGGAGACTGTGGTAGGAGGATTGCTATGAGTTATATTTTTATATATTTTTTTTTACACACACAGAGAGAGAGAGAGAGAGAGAGAGAGAGAGAGAGAGAGAAACACATTAGTTTGGAAGAGCTTCCAGAGCAAAGCACCACAGACTGGGGAAATGAAGCAAAAGAAATTTTCTTTTCTCACAGCTCTGGAAGCTGGAAGTCCAATTTCAAGATGTCAGTGGTCTGGTTTCTACTGCAGCCTCTCTGACCTCCTCCATGTGTGTT
>NW_008357929.1:9841030-9851476 GCF_000622305.1 Nannospalax galili | reverse complement strand
TTGAGACAGGGTCTTCCTGTAGCCCCAGCTGTCCTGGAACTCACTATGTAGACCAGGCTGGCCTTGAACTCACAGAGATCTACCTGCCTCTGCCTCCCAAGTGCTGGGGTTAAAGGTGTGCGCCACCACGCCTGGCTCTTCCTCTTTTTATAAGGACACTGATTGTGTTGGATCAGGGCTTCACCCTTGTGACCTCATTTAACCCTAATTATCTCCTTAACAGCTCAGTATCCAAATACAGTCACATTGGGGATTAGGCCTTCATCATACAGACATCAGGGAGAAGACCACAGTTGAGTCCACAACACCAGGCCTCAGTCCACATCAATGAACATTTCTGGGAGAGGGGCAAGAGCTGGTACTTTTTTGTACTGGCACTTCTTTTTAAAAATATTTTATTTGAGGCTGGAGAGATGGCTCAGCGGATAAGAGCACTGACTGCTCTTGCAGAGGACCTGGATTCAATTCCTAGCGCCCACATGGCGGCTACAAACCGTCCTTAACTCCAGTTCCAGGGGAATCCGAAGCCCTTGTCTGACCTCTGCATTGCACGACATGGATGCACTCACGTACATGCAGGCAATACACTCATATACATAAAATAAAAATAAAATTTTAAAAATATTTTATTATTTTTACCATTTTATGTGCATGAGTGTATTGCCTACATGTAAATGTACCATGTCATGCAATGCCCACGGAGGTCAGAAGAGGGCATCAGATCCCCTGTACTGGTACTTCTTAAAGAGCTTTCCAGGTTGGCATGATGGTATGCACCTGTATTCCAGCTGCTCAAGAGGCTGAGGCCAGAGATGTGTTTAAGCTCAGGAATCTAGACAACACATAGCTATCTCATCTTGAAGAGGAGGGGAGAGAGAGGAGCAAAGGAAAGGGAGAGTTCTTCTTCTGGAAAATGACAGCTAACATGCAGTATCTTGAGAGAAATGAGATATTCTGGGATCCACACTCAGCCTCTGCCAGGGGCACTGCTCCCAGCAAGCAGACAAATTTCTCAGCGAGGGACAGCAAAGATTTGAAGAAAAAGGTAGGAAGAAGCGGGGGTCGGGGGGGCTGTGAAGAAGGTTACCTGACTTAGAATTAAGAAAATAATCTTGAAAGAGAAAGATTTACATATCTAGGTCTTTTCTTTCACCACCATGATAAAGAGACAGTTCCCTCGCTGGGTGTCGGGGCACCAGCAGCCTAGGAACTAATAAGCCTGTGGAAGGAAGGGGAAGTGGGTGAGAAGGACCAGGTTGAGACTTAGGGCTTCTGTCAACCTGATGCAGCTGCCATTTTGTACAAATGAAGTATAAGGGCTTAATATGTCAATGAACCCATAAAATTCAATATACAAGTAAGGCATAGTGGCACACCTCTACTCCCAGCTTCTCATGAGAAGGAATTATTGAGCACAGAGTTCAAGACCAATCTTAGCAGCATCTCAAAAATAATGATACAAAATAATACAGTATACAAAATAACACACTTCCTCAGATTTATTTTCAGCAGTGCTGGGAAACAAACCCAGGGCCCTGCACATGCTAGACAAGGGCTGTATCGCTAAGCCACAACCTCAGCTCTCCAGATTTTCTTTCTCTATCAATGGACATGCTATAACAGTGTGTAAGTGTTTTACCGATAATAGTTGCCATCATAGCTGACATCCCGAACAAGACAGCAATGGAGTATGGGCCCTGGTGAAGACAGGAAAGAGAAAAACATGAACATCTGGGGCAGGGACTGGTAATTGCTCACCCCTCTTTGAATCCTGGAGGTTGGGCTGGGCATACACAGGCAGTAAAGAGTACAATTCCTGCTGGGTATGGTGGTGCACACCTTTAATCCCAGCACCCAGGAGACAGAGGCAGGCAAATCTCGGTGAGTTCAAGGCCAGCCTGGTCTACATAGTGAGCTTGAGGCTAGCTCCACTATGGGGAGACCCTATCTCAAAAAGATACCCCCCCCCCAAATAAAGAGTACAATTCCCATAGAGACTTCACCCTACCCATGGTGAGGCAGTGGTATCTCTATGTGTCACATTGTAAGTGGTGGCAGCACAGACAGTTTCCATTAGAGATGACCCCAGATGTCACACCTTGCTGGTTCCAAGTCTGGGGCAGGAGAGATGGCTCGGCTGTTAAGAGCACATACTGTTCTTACAGAGGACTCCAGTTAGGTTCCCAATGCCCAGATCAGGCAGCTCACAACTATCTATAACTCCAGCTCCAAAGAATCTGACACCCTCTTTTGGCTTCTGCAAACAATGTACTCATGTGCACAAACCCACACAGAACAGGGCATGATGGTGCACACCTTTAAGCCAGGCACTCCGGAGGCAGAGGCAGGTGGATCTCTGTGAGATTAGGACTAGCCTGGTCTACATGGCGAGTTCCAGACCAGCTGGGGCTACCAGGAGACACTATCTCAAAAGAACTAAAAAACAAAAATCCCAAACCAATTAAAACAAAAACCTACACAGATACACACACACATATGCATAATTTTAAAAATAAATAAATCTTTAAGAAGAATCTTCCTGTTGCTGTCCGGCAGCTGCTCTGAGGCTGCCTTTGTGGCTGCTGCACATTCGATCTCAGCATATGGCTGGTTTTTTGCCTCAGTAAAAGCACATGATGATGAAGTGAGAGGTTACTAGAATGGGAAGACAATATGCATCGTAGCACCAGCTGAGCATGCACTGGAAGTGGAAGAAAATATGCAATGCATAACACAAAATAATACGTCGTTTTCATGGAATTTCTACCAAAGACACTGATTTTCGACCAGATTAGCATTACTTTATTTATAGAGACTTCTCAAATATGTTTTCTGCCTGGCGATGCCTTGCTTGGTGCTCACATAACATTGGTTCTACACAATCACATGGTGAGGTTTTGTTTTGTTTTGTTTTGGGTTTTTGAGACAGGGTCACCCTGTAGCCACAGCTGGCCTGTAACTTGCTACATAGACCAGGCTGGCCTCCATAGAGCGTTCCAGACCAGCTGGGGCTACAGGGAGGCCCCCCTCAAAAAGCCAAAGAAGATACAAATAAACCCCCAAAAATTTATAGTACTTTTATTTTACTGTTGTTGAGACAGATTGTGTAGTTAACCTGCTCTGTAACTCACTAGCAGCTCAGACTGGGCTTTTTTTTTTTTTTCAGTCTTTTTGAGACAGGGTCTCCTTGTAGCCCCAGCTGTCCTGGAAGTCGCTATGTAGACCAGGCTGGCCTTGAACTCAGAGATCTGCCTACCTCTGCCTCCCAGGTGCTGGGATTAAAAGCGTGCACCACCACACCCGGCCCCAGACTGGGCTTTAACTCTCAGTCCTCGAACCTCAACTTACTTTCCAAGTGTGGGGATTATAGGTATGTCAGCGCTAGCAGCACTACTTTTTTTTTTCCTTTTTGTCTTTTTGAGACAAGATCTTCCTGTAGCCCCAGCTGGCCTGGAACTCACTATGTAGACCAGGCTGGCCTCGAACTCACAGAGACCTGCCTGCCTCACTACAGGTATGTGCCACAACAGCTGAGTATTATTCTTTATGTATCAGAAATCACATACACAAACACACACACATTCCTCATACCAGATGGAAAAGCAGAGTGAACTTCTTGGGGATCAAGTGGCAGTCTTCTTGCAACTCTGTTTTGGAACAGTCTCCACAATGCTGACACCAAAGCAAGAAGCAGAAAGATCCAGAACTGCACAGAGTGCAGTGTATTGGGGGACCTACTGACAGAAGCATGGTCCTGGTGTCAGCAAGATCAGCTGGATTTCCAATAATTTGAGTCAGAAAGATGGGTGTATTTGTTGATCAGGACAAAAGTGCCTTCATCCTGACTGGAATATAACTAGTTTATCTTAAGAGATCTCTCTTTTGCCCTTTTTATTTTTTCCATTAATTATTATTTATTTGTTTATTTTTGTCTTTTTGCTAGAGTCTCCCTGTAGCCCCAGCAGGCCTGGAACTCTTCTAGACCAGGCTGGCTTAAGCCTCACAGAGGTCCAACCTGCTTCTGCCTTCAGAGTACTGGGATTAAAGCTATGTGCCACCATATCTGGCTCATAATTTTAAAAAATATTTAATTTATTACTTTAAATGATATATTTGTGTCTGTGTGTAGATGTGTGCACTTGAGTGCAGGTGTCTGTGGAGCTGGAGTTACAGGTAGTTATAAGCTGCCTGACATGGGCTCTGAGAACCAATCTTGAGTCTTCTTGAAGAGCAGTATGTGCTCTTAACTACTGAGCCATCTCTCCAGTCCCTAGTATCGCTTAAAGTCACTTTCTACTCACAAAAAGTACAAAAGTACAAGATACCTGTGAAAGCTTTCAAACTCCATTGAGGGTGCTGGTACATCCAAGGTGTGGTTTGTAAGCTGGAAGAAAAAATCTAAGATGCTCTGCAGAAGAGCTCTTATACCTCTGAAGGTGGAAGGGATCCCAGTTTAATTATGGGAGTGAATGCTGACTGTCGGGGCCCATTTCATTTATTTTTTGGCATTTAAAGTGGATTTCGCTACCTTCATGATGGTGTACCATAGAGGAATTTGTGAAGACATGTCACCAGTTGCCTATGTTAATGCTCAGCTCTGTCCTAGAACAAGGCCCCATGCAGCTTGTCATGTCTTCCCATTCCTTCTTCACACACACAAAACCATGGAGTGTGAGTTCCCATACAGAAACACTCTTTCAAGACAGAACATGGGCTGGCACTACAATGAGGGATGCCAAGTGCAAATTTTCAGGAGGCGCTTGGCTCTCTTGTGTGGCTCTGAGAGGGACAGTCACCTTAAAGTAGTGTCTCCTGCTTCAGTTGCCTCATCTAGTCTTGGCCATGGGCAGAGGCCCTGAAGCCCAGGCACCCTCCTTGGTAGGAACACAGAGGAATGGTCTCTGGTGCTTGAGGATCTTAGAACAGCTGGAACAGACAGAAGTGGCTAGAAGGCCAGTAGGGAGATGTTTGAGAGGAGGCAGCCAAGAGAGAAAGAGCTACAGGGATGGACTTAGTCACAGTGCCATAGCTGGGAAAGCTGGGCAGTGCTAAGACCGAGATCTCCAGTCTTCAGGGTATTTATGCATTCATTCATCGAGTGTCCATGATGCTAGAGCAAACTGTTAGTAGTATGTTTTAGTTGGACTCTTCCAAAGTGTGGAGGTCTTTAGCTACTGCTCAGTTGAGGTTTATGGTAAAGGGTTACCCCAGCAGGCCTGGGCTGTCTATTTCAAAGGTACTCAGAACTAGCCCTTAGTTGGTTCTTGGGAGCTAGCCTCTAAGCCCTTGAAACTCTGATAAGAGGAACTTGATATACCTGATAAAGATCGCCTTATGAAAACAGCTTGGCTGTTTTAATATGGTCAGCGTTTTGGGCCCAGCTGAACCAGTTGATTTTTTGACAGGTCCGGAGACTGAGTAGCCAAGGTCTGTTTCTTGGACTTTCCATGCTTATGTGACTAACCACCCCCCTGCACCCTCCCCCCCCACCCCCACAAATCCCTGAATGGCAAGGAGTGGGTGAGTTCCTGATTAATAGTATTTGGTCACACACTGCAGCTGGGAGAAAAAAGTGACGTTCTTGTGATTTTCCTGGGAAAATCCAACTGGAAGTGGGTGCCTGTTCTCAACTCTTCCCTTTGCATTCTTCCTTTGTTGATTCAGTCTGCATTCTTCCACTGTAATACACTGTGGTCACCAGTCTAGCTGTGAACTCCTGGAACCTGATGAGTCCCCCTGGAGAAGCAGTGAATCTAAGGGTGGTCTTGGGGCCCCCAACATGCACAGTTGTATCAAAGAGCCCAGGGCAAGCTGAACAGGCAGACTCTGGGTTGTTCTGAATCCATAGATGCTCAAAGGATGTCAACAGTAAGAACTCATAGGCAGTTGAGCATGGTGACACATACATGTAATATAAGTGCTCACAGGCTGAGGCAGGCCAGATTGGGCTATGCAGTGAGTCCTTGTCTCAAAGCCCCAAATTGTGCCAGGTATGGTGATGCAAGTCTTTAATTCCAGCACTCAGGAGGCAGAAGCAGGCAGATCTCTGTGAGATGGAGGCTGGCCTGGTCTCCATAGCAAGTTTCAGGCCAGCTGGGGCTACAGGAAGACCCTGTCTCAAAAAGACAAAAAAAAAGCGGGGGTGGGGTGGGGGGGGGAATAAAACAGTAAAATAAAAGTACTATAAATTTTGGGGGCTTTATTTGTATCTTCTTTGGCTTTTTGAGGGGGGGGGTCTCCCTGTAGCCCCAGCTGGTCTGGAACGCTCTATGGAGGCCAGCCTGGTCTATGTAGCAAGTTACAGGCCAGCTGTGGCTACAGGGTGACCCTGTCTCAAAAACCCAAAACAAAACAAAACAAAACCTCACCATGTGATTGTGTAGAACCAATGTTATGTGAGCACCAAGCAAGGCATCGCCAGGCAGAAAACATATTTGAGAAGTCTCTATAAATAAAGTAATGCTAATCTGGTCGAAAATCAGTGTCTTTGGTAGAAATTCCATGAAAACGACGTATTATTTTGTGTTATGCATTGCATATTTTCTTCCACTTCCAGTGCATGCTCAGCTGGTGCTACGATGCATATTGTCTTCCCATTCTAGTAACCTCTCACTTCATCATCATGTGCTTTTACTGAGGCAAAAAACCAGCCATATGCTGAGATCGAATGTGCAGCAGCCACAAAGGCAGCCTCAGAGCAGCTGCCGGACAGCAACAGGAAGATTCTTCTTAAAGATTTATTTATTTTTAAAATTATGCATATGTGTGTGTGTATCTGTGTAGGTTTTTGTTTTAATTGGTTTGGGATTTTTGTTTTTTAGTTCTTTTGAGATAGTGTCTCCTGGTAGCCCCAGCTGGTCTGGAACTCGCCATGTAGACCAGGCTAGTCCTAATCTCACAGAGATCCACCTGCCTCTGCCTCCGGAGTGCCTGGCTTAAAGGTGTGCACCATCATGCCCTGTTCTGTGTGGGTTTGTGCACATGAGTACATTGTTTGCAGAAGCCAAAAGAGGGTGTCAGATTCTTTGGAGCTGGAGTTATAGATAGTTGTGAGCTGCCTGATCTGGGCATTGGGAACCTAACTGGAGTCCTCTGTAAGAACAGTATGTGCTCTTAACAGCCGAGCCATCTCTCCTGCCCCAGACTTGGAACCAGCAAGGTGTGACATCTGGGGTCATCTCTAATGGAAACTGTCTGTGCTGCCACCACTTACAATGTGACACATAGAGATACCACTGCCTCACCATGGGTAGGGTGAAGTCTCTATGGGAATTGTACTCTTTATTTGGGGGGGGGGTATCTTTTTGAGATAGGGTCTCCCCATAGTGGAGCTAGCCTCAAGCTCACTATGTAGACCAGGCTGGCCTTGAACTCACCGAGATTTGCCTGCCTCTGTCTCCTGGGTGCTGGGATTAAAGGTGTGCACCACCATACCCAGCAGGAATTGTACTCTTTACTGCCTGTGTATGCCCAGCCCAACCTCCAGGATTCAAAGAGGGGTGAGCAATTACCAGTCCCTGCCCCAGATGTTCATGTTTTTCTCTTTCCTGTCTTCACCAGGGCCCATACTCCATTGCTGTCTTGTTCGGGATGTCAGCTATGATGGCAACTATTATCGGTAAAACACTTACACACTGTTATAGCATGTCCATTGATAGAGAAAGAAAATCTGGAGAGCTGAGGTTGTGGCTTAGTGGTATAGCCCTTTTGTCTATCACGTGCAGGGCCCTGGGTTTATTCCCTGAAATGAATTCTTTGATGTTATCATGGAAATTGACCTAGGCCACCAATATTTCTGTGTTTATTACATCTAAACAGTTTCTCCACAACATGAATTTTCTGGGGTGGAAAAAAGAACAAATTGAAGGACTTGTAGCATTTATGACATTTACAGTGTTTACTCTCAGAGTCAATTCTTTGATGTAGAGTAAGATTCCAGTGATGATGAAAGGCTTTGCCATGTTCAATAAATAATAGGGGTTCTCTCCTGAGTGCATTCAGGGATGTGGCAAAAGATATGAGTGCTGAGGAAAGTCTTTCTTGCAGTTATTACAGTCAAAAAGTTCCTTTACCAAAATAAGGTCTTCAGTAAGGCTGAATGATGTCTAGGTGTTTCCTTCCATTCATAGAGATTTTCACAGAGTGTGAAGCATCTGATGGTAAGTAAAATAGAAGCTAAAAAGTCTTCCATACTCAATGTTCTCCCACAGTCTTCTCCCTAATAAATCCTCTGGTTTCTAAGTTTCACCAGAAAGTTCCACATTCATTCCACTTCTTCACTGCGATTCTCTGACATTGAACACTTGAAATTGATGCCTAAAAAAGTGTGCCATATTCCTTACATTCACAATACTTCTTTCTATATATTTAACAATATCTAATGAGCTCTTTATTCTCATTGTAAATATTCTTTTTTTTTAAGGGAGGAAAGGTTTATTTTGAAGATAGAGTCCATCATGATGGGAAAGGCATGGCGGCAGGAGTTGCTATCAGCTGAGGTGGCACATGGCCTATCTTCTCACATTTCCACACACAATGACACATAGTAAACATTCTCATACCAAAAGGGAAGAATTTCCAGGCGTGGTGGCACACACCTTTAATCCCAGCACCTGGGGGGCAGAGGCAGGCGATCTCTGTGAGTTCCAGGCCAGCCTGATCTACATAGTGAGTTCCAGGTCAGCTGAGGCTACTGGGAGACCCTGTCTCAAAAAGATCAAAACACACACATACACACATACACACACACACACACACACACACACACACACACACACACTTTTTAAAAATATCAGTGAGTGGGCCTGGAGAGAGATGGCTCAGAAGTTGAGAGCACTTGCTAGTCTTAGAGAGGCCACAAATTTGGTTCCCAGCACCCATGTGAGGCAGCTCATAACCACCTGTGTAACTCCAGCTCCAGGGGATCCAACACTCTCTTCTGGCCTTTACAGGTAGGCATCCACACACAATGGCATGTACAAACACACACACACACACACACACACACACACACACAAATAAAAATAAAATATTAAATAAATCTTTGGCAGGGCGTGGTGATACGCACCATTAATCCCAGTACTCAGGCAGGTAGACCTTTGTGAGTTCAAGGCCAGCCTGGTCTACATAGTGAGTTCCAGGCTGGCTGGGGCTACAGGAAGACCCTATCTCAAAATTAAATAAAATAAACAAACAAATAAATAAATAACTCTTTTTTTTAAAAACCAGCAAGTTCTGCCGGGCGTGGTGGCTCACACCTTTAATCCCAGAATTTTGGAGGCAGAGGCAGGTGGATCTCTGTGAGTTCGAGTCCAGCCTGGTCTACAGAGTGAGTTCCAGGACAGCTGGGGCTACAGAGAGACCCTGTCTCAAAAAAAACCAAAAAAAAAAAAATCAGTGAGTTCAAATTTTTAGTTAGCAACTGAGGCACAGAAAGCTGGAAATCTCCTTGTGGCTCAGCTGAATGTCCAAGCCAAGATCTAACCCAGAACTAGGATGAGATGTTTGGCCTCCTCTGTCATGGTGTGCCCTGCAGTTTGCTTACAAATGTCTATAGTTGTACTGTACTTTGTTCTCTTGGCTCACAGGTAGCTGCTCTGTGTTTAATTTCCAAGGTTCATTTTTTAATGCTAGCTAAAGGAAACACCTGCACTGCCTGTGGTAGTCTAGAGCAGATTGGATCTCTGTTTACGAATCTTGGCTTCTCAAAAGCCTTGACCATGGCCAACCCTTTCACCCAATTCAAAAAAAAAAAAAAGACCAAAATCAGAACACCTTTGAACTGGCCCTTGTGATTATCTACCTAGTGCCTCATTTCTGCTTCTGGTAACTTAACCGTCAACTGCCAATTAGTACCAGCAGGATTGGAGATTCACTGAATTCTAACCATCCGAAATATTTGTCAAATATGTTTTTCCTCCTCATGGTTGATGAATGATATCACTTTAGTGGTTTGATTTGCCTTTCTTTAATTGCATATCAGGGAGAGCACTTTCCCTGCATTTATTAGGCACTTGTATTTCCAAGAACAAATATTTATTAAATAAGCCTTCCACCTGAATGCATGCATGCACATACACATGTTGTAATGCAACCTTTATCGGTTCCACACTTCTAAGATGTCTCTGACGCATATCTTTTCCCATCTTATCTATTCTTGCTGGAGGGGCTTCCTGAGCTGAGCCTGGACAGGTGAGAATGTCATCACAGGAACAAGGGACGGCAGCCCATCTGGTGAATAAAAACTGCAGTCCAAGATCGTATTTCTTAATTTTCCTAATCCAAATATTTGTTGTTTAAAATTCCTTAATTTTTTCAATGTAGGCATTTAGGTAGGGAAAGTCAGAACAGGTGAGGGAAGGGAAGGAAGAGAAGGGAAGGAAGGAAGGAAGGAAGGAAGGAAGGAAGGAAGGAAGGAAGGAAGGAAGGGAGGGAGGACTTTATTAA
>NW_008357929.1:9830103-9840547 GCF_000622305.1 Nannospalax galili | reverse complement strand
TACTGAATTCCAGGCCAGCTGGAGCTATAAGGAGACTCCGTCTTAAAAAACCAACCAACCAAACAACAACAAAAAACAGCAGGTGGATGGTATCAGGAAAGACAGTCGAGGTTGTCCTCTGCACACGCATGCACACATTCACTCATGACCCCACTTACACACATGAAAGTGCACCCCCAATGTGACTGTATTTGACAGGCCTTGGATCCACTAAAATTAGTGAGGATTAGTGTCCTCACAAAGCACTCTCACTTTCTTCTCCCCACTCAGTGCAGTGGGGCCGGCCATGGGAGGACACAGCAGGAGAGCTGCAGCTGGAGTGTCAGCAAAAGGGATTGGGGGGCGGTGAAAGCACTTGCAAGGCAAGCCTGATGACATGGGTTTGATCCCTGAACCTCTGTAATGGTGAAAGGAGAAAGCCAACTCCACACAGTTGTCCCTGCCCACACATGTGCTGTGGTAGGTTTGTGCCCTGGCAAGCATGTGCATGCGTGTATACATACGCATACACACTCACACAGTAATAAAGAGAAAGGGGCAGTCTGAAAGCCAGGACCAGCCTTCCCCAGAAACCAAACTGGCCAATACCTTCTGACCCCCAGCCTTCAGAATTATGAGAAAATAGTTTTCCTATTGTTTAAGCTGCCTGGCCTATAGTATTTTTGTTATGGCAACATGAGCTAAACAAGACACCAGTAAATTCGTTACCTTACCCTGAATGAAACTGTTATCAGGACAGTTTACTTACTGAAGTCTCCTGGGGAAAGAGAACCCCTGTGTGGCAGAGGGGGTACTAGACCTGGTGATGAATTAAGAACATTCCTAGAGAGAGGGAGAGAGAGAGAGTCAGTCAGTGACTGGATCAAGCCTATTGCCAGCAGATGTGTAAGAAAACATTAAGGCAGGTTGAGTAGGTTAAAGATTTAAATCTAGGTTCCTACAAATTGGAAGCATTTCTTTCCTTTTTGATTCTGCATTCCATTTGTAACTGTCACCCTAAAGGAACCCAATTCCTGTAGCCAGGGACTGGACAGGGATTGAGCATTATGATTAGAGCACAGAGCACACCCTCCTGAGTGAACCTGAGCTGTATTAAGCCCAGGAGCTATGCATCAGGCATATTTCAATTTGCCGAACAGATGCACTCCCTCCTGAAGTTTAAAATCAACACCCGGCCCGAAGTCTCATTGCTGGGTCTATTCCTTACCAAAATCTCTTATGTTTGCACAGATGTGTCTAGAATGTTTGGAGCAGCACTGTTCACAGCAGCCCTGCTGTTCAGGATGTTGAATGCCCCCTAAAGGCCCAGCTTGCCACTGTTGGGAAGTGGTGAAAAATTTAAGGGTTGGAGCCTAGTAGGAAATTTCCAGATCATTGAAGGCCTGTGTTCAAGGAGGACTGTGCACCTCAAGTCCCTTCTGCCTAGCCCCACCTCTCCTTTTGTTCCTGGCTCTGAGGTGAGCAGTTTTACTCTGCTATGCCACCACACCCAGCCTGGGTACCTTTATTAAGATACCTTTGTGGCCAGGTGTGGTGGCGCACGCCTTTAATCCCAGCATTCGGGAGGCAGAGGCAGGCGGATCTCTGATCAAGGCCA
This sequence comes from Nannospalax galili, assembly GCF_000622305.1. Lineage (NCBI taxonomy): Eukaryota > Metazoa > Chordata > Mammalia > Rodentia > Spalacidae > Nannospalax > Nannospalax galili. The sequence continues at coordinate 9,838,950 of NW_008357929.1, read as the reverse complement.
GCCTGGTCTACATAGTGAGTGTCGGGAGCCGCTAACCATTGAGCTGCAGCAGCCTCATTTACTGAGTTTGTGTCATGCAAACCAGTACTTAACCTGCCCATTCAGGAGGAAGAAGTTTTCTGGAGAGCCTCACAATACCTGACCTTGAGGCATTAGTGGTAAACAAAAGGATCCAAGAAGCCTTTGATCTGACCGCTCCCTGACCCTCAGATACAGGTGGGGAAATACAGCAGTTGTAACTAATTGAGTTCTTCTGTATAAAAAGACAGAGCTGAAATAAACCGAGGCTGGCAGTATTCACTGTGAGCCCTCCCAAGAAGCGTCTTTTCTGTCTCCTTTCCTTTCTTTGAATCCTCACTCCCCCTTTCAGGTACTGTCCGTTTTGGCCGGCTGGCACCGGCAAGTGAGTTCCAGGCCAGCTGGGGCTACAGGGAGATCCTGTCTCAAAAAGACCAAAAAAAAAAAGAAGATACCTTTGTGAGCCTGAGCCACAGTCAGAGCTACATCTGGGGCTGCAGACTGAGTCTGGGCTTTGGTTTGAGTCTTGGCCTTGGCCTTCAGCCAGCAGAGCCTGAGAACCTGAACACTGAGGATATAAGGGTGTTTTCTGAGCTTGGAGTAAGCAACATAGGCAAGTTGACTGAGTTTGGCTGACACTCCTTGGGGTCTAGGGCCTAACCTCCTGGGCTTTATGAGGTACCTGACTCCCCAGCAGATTTTTTTTTGATATTTATTTATTCCTGTGCAGATGTGTGTACATGTTTTTGTGTGAGGGTGTGCACATGCCACACTGAGGGTAGAGAGGTCAAAGGGCAGCCTCGGGTGCTATTTCTCTCCTTACACCTTGTTGAAGGTCTCTTACCACTGTACAGGCTAGCTGGCCTGCAAGCTTCTGGAGGGAGATTCTTCTGTCTCTGCCTTCCATCTTGCCATAGAAGTGCTGGGATTACTGATACGTGTAACCCAGTCCAACTTTTTTTATATGGGTTCCAGGGATCTGAACTCAGGTCTTTAGGCTTGTACAAGTGCTTTTACCTGCTGAGTCATCTCCCTGATCCCAGGAAAAGATATTATTGAGGATATAAATGATCAGTTATGGGCATTCTAGATTTCTGGGTATCATTTGGCCTCGTTCTAAATGCCCAAACCAGACCTCTTTTCATGTGTTCCTGAAACTTGGGGGGGTTTTGGTCTTTTTTTTTTTTTTTATGTGTATGAGTGTATTGCCTGCATGTATGTGAGTGCACCCGTGTCGTGGTGCAGTGCTGCAGAGGTCAGAACAGAGCTTCAGATTCCCCTGGAACTGGAGTTTAAGGACAGTTTGTAGGTGCTATGTGGGTGCTGGGAACCGAACCCGGGTCCTCTGCAAGAGCAGTCAGTGCTCTTAACCGCTGAGCCATCTCTCCAGCCCATGTTGGTTTGTATTTTTGAGACAGGGTCTCCCTGTAGCCCCACCTGGCCTGGCACTCGATATGTAGACCAGGCTGGCCTCAATCTCACAGAGATCTGTCTGCCTCTACCTCCCAAGTGCTGGAACTAAAGGCGTGGGCTACCATGTCTGGCATGTTCCTGAAACTTGTAGCAATCCTTCCTTCTGTTGGTATAGATGAATGTGATTAAACTCTTTCCATCATCTATTTTCTTTCTTTCTTTAAAAAAATATTTTATTTGCCAGGTGTGGTGGCGTACACCTTTAATCCCAGCACTTGGGAGGCAGAGGCAGGTGGATCTTTATGAGTTCGAGGCCAGCCTGGTCTACATAGTGAGTTCCAGGACAGCTGGGGCTACAAGGAGACCCTGTCTCAAAAAAAGACAAAAAAAATTTTATTATTTTTATTTTATGAGTGTGAGTGTACTACCTGTATGAGTGTGTGTAAATTCACCTGTGTTGTGCAATCCCGAGGAGGTCAGAAGAGGGTGTTGGATCCCCTGGAACTGGAGTTACAGATGGTTGTTAACTGCCATGTGGATGCTGGGAATTAAACCGAGTCTTCTGCAAGAGCAGTCAGTACTCTTAACTGCTGAGCCATCTCACCAGCCCCATGGCTTGTGTGTTTTAATTTTTTTTTAATTCACTTAATATGCCAGGTGTGGTGGTACATACCTTTAATCCCAGCACTTGGGAGATAGATATCAGTGGATCTCTGTGAGATTGAGGCCATCCTGGTCTACATTGGGGTTACAGGTAGACCCTGTCTCAAAAACAAAACAAAACCAAAACCCAACTCACTTAACTTGTTTTATAAGAAGTTCCTAACATACATCAAAATAGAGACCATCATAATGCATACTTACCTACTCATCACCTGCCACTTCATCAACTGCCTCCTTCAATGGTGATATTTTCCTCCTTTACTATATCTAGAATTAGAATTGCTTTTTACTTTGCTTCTGGGGAAGGAAACTTTTATATTTAATAGGTTTTGGGAGAAACAATTCACATACCATCAACTGAAGCCCAACAGTTTTAAGAATTACAAAATTACCACCATATCTAATTCAGATCATTGCTGTCATCCACCAGAGAAACTTTGTACCCATTTGCAGTCACATCCATCCTGGCCCCTGCCCCGCCTCCCCGACTTCTATCTTGTCTAAAGAGTTTTGCCCCTGTAGGTTTTTCATTAAAATAGGGTGCAAAATATATTGAAATTGTTAATTGTTTCTTTTCTTTCTGAGACAGGGTCTTTTTGCCCTGTCACCTAGGTTGATCTCAAACTTACTATTGTAGTCCAAGCTGGCCTTGAATTTGCAGTAATTCTCCTGCCTTGGCCTCCTAAGTACTAAGATTACAGGTATGTGCCACCATGCCTGGTTTTGGAATTGCTTCTTCTGCTTGTTTTGCTTATTTTTGAGAGTGTCTCACTCTGCAGCCCTGTCTGGCCTGAAAGTCACTTTTTAGCCCAGCCCACAATATATAACCTCAAACTCATGGCAATCCTTCTGTCTTAGCTACTCAAGTGCTGAGACTGTAAGCAGGAGCCACCACGCCCAGCTTGGAATTGCTTCCTTCGGTGTCTTTCCAATGACTTAGTCAAATGCCACAAGCTCAAGAGCATCTAAGCGCTGCACCACAGGCCGTTAGGCTGTCTTCTTCCATGTGGAGCTAGCATTTCTACTCTGGAGTGCTGCTCCCAGGGGTGACACGTGACTTCCAAAAAGCCTCTGTGGTTACTCTTCAGAACTGGGGGTGTAGTGTAATATTCCTTTCAGCAAAAGACAAGACCAGCTCTAGGATGCATGGGTAAGCTTTCCAAATCTCTTTCCTTCTCCTTCCCCCTTACAAAACTATAAAACAAGCAGGAATATGACCACTTCTCAAATTCCTTACCAGAAAGCCTTACTATTTGATTACCAGAACAGAAACAAAATCAATGCCCTTAAAAGGAGATAACCAACAGGCTAAGGGTGCAACGCTTGCTCAGGCAACTTTCTCTCCATCCCACCCTGGCCCACAGAGAAGGGAGGGCAATCTCAGCAGCCTGTAACTGGGAACACACCCAACACGGGTGTCTGTAATTCATCCCCTCTTTGAAAGAAAGCAGGGATGAGGATGCTCCCTTTCCCTGTAGGCCTGTATAAGTATCTGTGAAAGAAACACAGTTACAGTCCGTAACCTTAAAACAGGGACAACTTATAAAACAAGAGTTATTGGTGGTGGAAGCAGAGAAACAGGCCAAGGCCTCCCTGTGACCAGCTTCAGTGTGGGTAACAGCATCAGAGAAAACTGCTTCTCTTGAACTGGCTGTGGTATGGCTCTATTTCTGCCCTACCATTTGCCTTCTCCCACCTCCTCATGTCAGCCCCTTCAGGTCTTTCAGGTTAATTCGCTTCACCTGTGGAATGTGAACATCTACAAACCTTGCTGAGCATAGTGGTACAAACCTGTATTTCTACCATTTGGGACACTGAGGCAGGAAGATAAGGTTGAGGCCTGCCTGGGCTACTTAACAAGACCTTGTCTCAAAAGCAAAACAACATTGAGGTTAGAGAGATGTAGGTGGTTTATAGCACTTACCTCTCTTGCAGAGGATCCAGGCTGGGTTCCCAGCACCCACAGAGCAAGCTATCTGTTGTTTATATGTCGGAGTTCACAAAAAAAAATTACCAGTACCACTAAAAAGTTGCAAGGTAAGTGTTTATTATTTTGACTGACCAGGCTGTCTATCTCGGGAGTAGACGCAGCAGTGATCATTGTCGGGTCAGAGTTTTTATAGGATTACAGAAATATTATTCAAAAAGGACATGAACCAATCAGGTTTGTACAACATAGCAGAACTTTGAATCTATTAATCAAAAACCAATCATTATACAGACAAGTGATACAGTCATATAACTTGGCAATCAACTTTGTAATTTTAAAATTAGTCAACTTCCTAGCCATAATAAGTATAGTAAAAAAGCTGAAATCAGCAGTTACCAGGTGGTCATACAGTAACAGGGTAGTCTTATACTTTGTGTCAGGGTGACCTAAAATAGCAAGTGAGTTACAGAAGCACAAACAAGCAGTTAGCCAGATGTAGAATGTCTGAGATTAGCACGTTCCACTGGTTTGTGGTTGAGCTATTTCTTAGAACTCAAGGCTGTTTTCTCCTTTTAAATATTTCCTATAAGTGAGAAAGAGGTTACTGTTATAATAGCTATTCTGAGCAAGATGGAGTAACTTAGGTTAAGTTGCTAATATAGTTCATCTGTAACTCCAGTTCCAAGGGGATCTGATACCCTCTTCTGACCACCAAGAACATGAGGCATACAAGCAAGCAAGACATAAAATAAAATACACATAAAAATAAACCTTTAAGCTGGGTGTGGTATCCTACACCTTTAATCCCAGTACTTGGAGGCAGAAACAGGTGTATCTACATAGTGCATTCCAGGCCAGCTGGGGCTACTGGCAGACCTTGTCTCAAAAATAAATTGCAGACAGAGAGACACAGATGATGATGATAGATAGATAGACAGACAGATAGATAGATAGTCTTTAAAACAACAGTAATAACAATCTATGAACCACATATCTTGGATGTAGTTTGAAATGCTTCATGAAACGAAGCCTGAGTTTAGCCTTTGTTTTTCAGCAAATGAAGCAGAGAAATACTTACATACCAGTGGCCATAAAGTTTAAGTTACATCTTAACTTATTCTGCATCCTTCACTACTAAAACTAGTTTCTGTTTATTTCAGTTTCCTAAAGGTTGGCAAAGAGCTTTTCATGAATATTAGAAAAGTTGACAACTCAAAACCGTGAGTCTCTGAGTATCTGTCTAGGAATCTATGCTGGTTTGAGTGTTTCTTTGGGAATCTATGCTGGTTTGAGTGTCTGTCTGGGAATCTATGCTGGTTTGAGTGTCTGTCTGGGAATCTATGCTGGTTTGAGTATCTGTCTGGGAATCTATGCTGGTTTGAGTGTCTGTCTGGGAATCTATGCTGGTTTGAGTATCTGTCTGGGAATCTATGCTGGTTTGAGTGTCTGTCTGGGAATCTATGCTAGTTTGAGTATCTGTCTGGGAATCTATGCTGGTTTGAGTGTCTGTCTGGGAATCTATGCTAGTTTGAGTATCTGTCTGGGAATCTATGCTGGTTTGAGTGTCTGTCTGGGAATCTATGCTAGTTTGAGTATCTGTCTGGGAATCTATGCTGGTTTGAGTGTCTGTCTGGGAATCTATGCTAGTTTGAGTATCTGTCTGGGAATCTATGCTGGTTTGAGTGTCTGTCTGGGAATCTATGCTAGTTTGAGTATCTGTCTGGGAATCTATGCTGGTTTGAGTGTCTGTCTGGGAATCTATGCTAGTTTGAGTATCTGTCTGGGAATCTATGCTGGTTTGAGTGTCTGTCTGGGAATCTATGCTAGTTTGAGTATCTGTCTGGGAATCTATGCTGGTTTGAGTGTCTGTCTGGGAATCTATGCTAGTTTGAGTATCTGTCTGGGAATCTATGCTGGTTTGAGTGTCTGTCTGGGAATCTATGCTAGTTTGAGTATCTGTCTGGGAATCTATGCTGGTTTGAGTGTCTGTCTGGGAATCTATGCTAGTTTGAGTATCTGTCTGGGAATCTATGCTGGTTTGAGTGTCTGTCTGGGAATCTATGCTAGTTTGAGTATCTGTCTGGGAATCTATGCTGGTTTGAGTGTCTGTCTGGGAATCTATGCTAGTTTGAGTATCTGTCTGGGAATCTATGCTGGTTTGAGTGTCTGTCTGGGAATCTATGCTAGTTTGAGTATCTGTCTGGGAATCTATGCTGGTTTGAGTGTCTGTCTGGGAATCTATGCTAGTTTGAGTATCTGTCTGGGAATCTATGCTGGTTTGAGTGTCTGTCTGGGAATCTATGCTAGTTTGAGTATCTGTCTGGGAATCTATGCTGGTTTGAGTGTCTGTCTGGGAATCTATGCTAGTTTGAGTATCTGTCTGGGAATCTATGCTGGTTTGAGTGTCTGTCTGGGAATCTATGCTAGTTTGAGTATCTGTCTGGGAATCTATGCTGGTTTGAGTGTCTGTCTGGGAATCTATGCTAGTTTGAGTATCTGTCTGGGAATCTATGCTGGTTTGAGTGTCTGTCTGGGAATCTATGCTAGTTTGAGTATCTGTCTGGGAATCTATGCTGGTTTGAGTGTCTGTCTGGGAATCTATGCTAGTTTGAGTATCTGTCTGGGAATCTATGCTGGTTTGAGTGTCTGTCTGGGAATCTATGCTGGTTTGAGTATCTGTCTGGGAATCTATGCTGGTTTGAGTGTCTGTCTGGGGATCTGTACTGGTTTGAGTGTTTGTCTGGGAATCTATGCTGGTTTGAATGTTTGTCTGGGAATCTGTGCTAGTTTGAGTGTTTGTCTGGGAATCTATGCTGGTTTGAGTATCTGTCTGGGAATCTATGCTGGTTTGAGTGTCTGTCTGGGGATCTGTACTGGTTTGAGTGTTTGTCTGGGAATCTGTGCTGGTTTGAGTGTTTGTCTGGGAATCTATGCTGGTTTGAGTATCTGTCTGGGAATCTATGCTGGTTTGAGTGTTTGTCTGGGAATCTATGCTGGTTTGAGTGTTTGTCAGAGAAAACTCTTTGTTCACTTATGTTGTAAACTGTGTTGATCCTAAGATGTTGACTTGATTCATACACCCGACTCTCTATGATGTCACTCCTCCAGCCCTCATCAATTCTATCCACAAGAGAACTGCTGTGGGTTTTCTGAAGCTCAGACTGGACATAGTGTACATACTTGTAATCCCAGCACTTGGGTGGTGGAGGTAGGCAGATTAGGAGTTCAAGGTCATGCTTGGCTATATATGGAGATTGAGGCCAGCCTGGCTACATGAGACCCATCTCAAAACACAAACAAACTTAAGAACTAGCATTGGGGATGTAGCTCTGTTGGCAGAGTGCTTGCCTAACATACAAGCAAGACCTGGGATTCAACCCTTAGCACAGCATAAGCCAGGTGTGGTGGCACACACTTGTAATCCTATCACTTGAGAGGTAGAGGCAAGAGGATATCAGGTGTTCAAGGCCAACTTTGGCTATGTATACAGTTCAAGCACAGCCTGGGGGAGGGGAATCCCCCAAAAACATTCTTATAAAACACATATAAGATCAGAAGTGGTGGTACCCACCTGTAATTCCTAGCATTTCTGAGGCTGAAGTAGGAGGACCATGAGTTTCAGGCTTGCTTAGGATACAGCGTGTGAGACCTTGTCTCAAAACTCAACCAAGTCATCCACAAAACTATTTGGGACAACCAAAGTTCTCTGGACAAATTTCACCATTCACTGTGTTTCTGTTAGAACAGATTCAAAGGAGGGGATGAAATCTAATTTAAGGAGGAAAGGGGTCTCATGACCTGGTAGTGTCTCAGTCCTGAAGACAGCACTTCCTGCTCAGACATTTTGTAGAGAAACATATGAGATGCTCATGTCCCAGGAACAAGGCTAAGTGGTTAGTGCTGCCCCAAGGTAGATCTGATTAGCTAGCTCCCTTACTGCTGTGGAAACTTTGGCACAGAAAGCTCAAGTGATTTGCCTATAGTCACACAGCTAATGAGAAGCCCAGAGTCCATGCCCTTGGCCACTGTACTTTTCTAATAAAAGGTAGCCATTCTCTTGGTCAAAAAAATATTTGAGAATCTGCCATAAGCTAGGCAATAAGGAAGCTACACAAATCAATACAGTAATTGCTCTCAAGGAGGGGAAACCTGATGGCCAGATAAGTACGTAAGTAAATGGTAAATGGAAGAAGATGGCTTCCTCATAGAGGAACCCAAATTCTTTCTATGAAAGTTCAGAGCTGGAAAGAAACACTTCCCATGCCTGATGATGAAGATGAAGGATTCACTCAGAAAATAGGGTCTGAGGTGGACCTCAAAAGAAGGGTAGTATCAGAGAAGAACAAATGAAAATCATTCTTGGCTCAGGGGAAGATTAGCAGCTTGAGGCCCATTTGGCCAATGAGTTCTCATTATGGAAGCAGCAGATAAAACAAAATGTAGGTGATCCAGGTGTAGTTGGGAGGCTGAGGCAGGAGGATTGTCACAAGTCTGAGGCCAGTCTAAATCACAGGGAAAACCCATCTCAAAAACACCAAAACAAGGGTCTGGAGAGATGGCTCATCAGTCAAGAGCACTGGCTACTCTTGCAGAGGACCCAGGTTTGAATCAGCACCCACATGGCAGCTAACAACCATCCTTAACTTCAATTCCAAGGGAATCCAATGCCTTCTTCTGACCTCCAAGGGCATTGCTTGACATTGGCGCACTTACACATATGCAGGCAATACACTCATATACATAAATTAAAAATAATGGGGCTGGAGAGATGGCTCAGCAGTTAAGAGCACTGATTGCTCTTGCAGAGGACCCAGGTTCGATTC
>NW_008357929.1:9791779-9830026 GCF_000622305.1 Nannospalax galili | reverse complement strand
AATTTTAAAATATTTTTAAAAAGAAACAAAACAACCACCAAAAAATAACTCAGTCCTCACAACAATATAGGCTATTGCCGTTGCTTTTGGTTGCCCACCATTTCTAGATGGTAAGATCTGATGGCTGAAGACACCATACACTTTGGTTGGAGGACACAGAGAAATCAATCTGGAACTGACCTGGAAACTTCCTCCCTCCTGGAGAGTTTTCAGAGTGCCAGAGGTTACTATACAGGCAAAGAAAAGATATCAATGATCTTACCTGGTGCTGGACCCTGCATGCTCACTGATGTATATGTGCTCACTGGTGCAACAATGGCATGACTGTTATGGGGGTAAACAAGTACTTTCTGATTGGCTATGAGGCCTGCTCACAGGAGGGAATTCATGCTTGAAACTATTAAAGCTGATCAAAAGTCCATGGTTGGGAAGGTCATAGGCCCTAGGGATAGGGGACCCACTACTGTTGTTTTGCTAAATGGTCATGTTGTCAACTGCTTGCTAAATATTTATGTTTATACCCATAGATTTGTGCTACTCTCTACCTTGGTCAGAGGAGCTTCTTTTTGCAATTAGGTAGCAGTTAATGCCAGAGACTCGTAACTGGTCCAAGTATTGAGAATAAGTGACTGAATGCTCAGCTCTAAATGGAGTATCTATATCTCTTCTCCTCCCACCAAGGCTGAGGGGACATCTTGGAAGAGGGGACAGAAAGAATGTTAAAAGCCAGAGACTAGGGAGATTCTGTGACACACTGTCTTCAGGACATGATGTGGCCTTTGTCATGCACTCACAGCAACTGTGGTCACCTACACAAGACCCACACAGGATCAAGCCAGGCAAAATTCCAGCAGGGTTGGGGAAGGGGCTCACAAGGTCCCACTCCTAGCCAGAGCTATTGGCAATTGATGGCTGCTGGGAGAGGGGAGAGTCCTTTATTTTTCTCTTGACAGTGTGGCTGCTGGTAGGTTAATCATGCTCCAGTGGATGGGACCACACTCATGTGTATGCAGGCAGCACTAATTGGACTCCAGGAGGAAGAGGAGGAGGAGGAGGAGGAGGAGGAGGAGGAGGAGGAGGAGGAGGAGGAGGAGGAGGAGGAGGAGGAGGAGGAGGAGGAGGAGGAGGAGGAGGAGGAGGAGGAGGAGGAGGAGGAGGAGGAGGAGGAGGAGGAGGAGGAGGAGGAGGAGGAGGAGGAGGAGGAGGAGGGAGAGGGGTAGGAGGAGGAGGAAGATGGGGAAGAGGAAGAGGAAAAGGAAGAGGAAGAAGAAAGAGGGAGGAGGAGAAGGAGGAGGAAGAGGGGAAGGGGAGGGGAGGGAAAGGGAGGGGGAGAATGTAAAGTTAGGAGGAAGACATGTTGGGGGTGGGTCTGGGGGAAGTTGGATGGGAGTAGGGATGGAGATGATCAAAATACATTGCATACTTGTATGAAATTGTCAATGAATAAATTAAAAATATTTTTTGATTTATTTATTTTTACTTTATGTGTATTGCCACATGTACATAAGTGCATCATGTTGTACAATGTCTGTGGAGGCCAGGAAAGGAAGTCAGATCCCTGGAACTGGAGTTATGGATGGTTGTTAGCTACCATGTGGGTGCTCGGAACCAAACCTCGGTCCTCTGCAAGAGCAGCCAGTGCTCTTAACTGCAAAGCCATCTCTCCAAACCTCTTCTTTTTTGAGACAGGGTCTTACTATGTAGCCCTGGTTGGCCTAGAACTTGCTATGTAAATGAGGCTGCCTATCAAATTCATAGGATATGCCTGCCTCTGCCTCCCAAGTGCTGGAATTAAAGGTGGGAACCACCATGGCCAGCTTTAAAAATATTAAACAAACAAAAACAACTCAAGTGGAATACAGTGGCAACTCAGATCTTCCACTGCCCGGTCTCAGGATTATTTCACTATGCATCAACTGCCCTATTCACCAGAATATTCACCTGTTTGTGATTCTATGGCTTCTCATCTTAGGACTCCCTAAGGCTCTTGAGTCAGAGCCAACAGCCTTCTCCCTGGGCTACTTCCTTCAGGTGGAGATAAAGAGACATCTAGCACTTGCCAACAGCCAAGAAGCCAAAGGCAGTTCTGGGCAAGTCACAGCCTCAGTCTCCTCATTTAAGCTGCTCTTCTGGCAGGTGTCACACCCACCTTGATATGATCATTTTATAAGCCGCATGATGCTTCTCTCCTGATAGACTGAAATCTCAGAGGAAAACCTGGTTCTGAGTAAGAGGGTAAAGACGTTCATTCTGTAACCTCAAGGAGCACAGTCAAGGAGCTGGCAAGCCCCCAGATTATCACTGCATCATCATATGACAGTACAGCGATAGAGGTGTACCCAGGGTAAGCTTGAGAAGAAAAGTGTACTTAACCACACTGAGAGAATCAAGGTTTCCTGTGACAATGGCAGCTAGGCTGAGACTTGCAGGTGAGTGGGAGCCAGCCAGCTGAAAAGGCTATGAGGTGGGCAAGAACTTCCAGAAAAAGAAAGCCATGAAGGCAGGCAGCAGTGTGGGGTCCACAAGACCCATAGGTAATTTAATGAGACTGAAGCAGGAGAGGTCCGGGCTTTATAGTATGTGTGCGTCTGTGTATGTGTGCACATGCAAGAACACACCTTGGTGTCATCCAGTGTACATAGGAAAATATTTCCTACGTAATGAGTCTTCCAGAAATATTTTAAGAAACAAACATGAGCTAGGTGGACATGGTGATATACACCTCTAGTCCCAGCATTTGAGAGTGAAAACAGGAGGATCAGGAGTTCAACGCCAGCCTCTGCTACACAATAAGCTCCAAGCCAGCTTAGGCTGTGTGAGACCTGCCCCACGCCCTCCCCCCCGAAAAAAGAACAGAAAGAAAAGAAATGAAATGTTCTCTAAATTTCTTCCAGGCCTTGAAAATCAGCATTACTGCTTAAGATTTCTCTGAGATTTAATTCTAACTCCTCTTCCTTCCTCCTCCTCCTTCTCCTTCATCTCTTCTTTATCCTCCTCTTTCTCTTTCTTTCTTTTTTCTTGGTCTTTTTGAGATAGGGTCTCCCTGTAGCCCCAGCTGTCCTGGAACTCACTATGTAGACCAGGCTGGCCTTGAACTCACAGAGATCTGCCTGCCTCTGCCTCCCGAGTGCTGGGGTTAAAGGTGTGCGCCACCACGCCTGGCTTTCTCTTTCTTTTAAAGCCCAAATAATTGTTCAACAAAAGTACTTAGCCAGGTGGGCATGGTGGCGCACGCCTTTAATCCCAGCACTTGGGAGGCAGAGGCAGGTGGATCTGGCTTTTTAAAAATGTGGGTTCTGGCTGGATGTGGTGGTGCACCCCTGTAGTCCCAGCACTTGGGAGGCAGAGGCAGGTGGATCTCTGTGAGTTCGAGGCCAGCCTGGTCTACACAGCGAGTTCCAGGCCAGTTGGGGCTACAAGGAAACCTTGTCTCAAAAAAAAAAAAAAAAAAAAAAAAGTAAAATGCTGGTCATACAAGCATAACCACCTGAGTTTGACCCCCAGAACCCACATTTTTTTTTTTGTCTTTTTGAAGCAGGGTCTCCCTGTGGCTCCGGCTGTCCTGGAACTATGTAGACCAGGCTGGCCTTGAACTCACAGAGATCCACCTGCCTCTGCCTCCCAAGTGCTGGGACTACAGGGGTGCGCCACCACACCCAGCCAGAACCCACATTTTTAAAAAGCCAGATATAGTGGTACATGCTTATAATCTCTGCATTGGAGAGACAGAGACAGGCAGACCCTTGGGGCTCACTGGATTGCCAGCCTAGCCTTCTTGGCTAGCACCAGGCAAATGAGACATCCTATCTCAAAAAAGCAAGGTGAACTGAGGAATGAACTGAGATTACATCTGCAAACACATAGACATGTATGTATGTGATACACACACTGAGTCATGTATAGCCTGCACTCAGGGGGTAAAGGCAGAAAGATCAGGAGTTTAAGGGCAGCATGAGTTGTAGAGTAAAAGAGAGAGAGAAAGGCAAGGAGGGAGGGGGGGAGGGAGGGAGGGAGGGAGGGAGAGTGAGTGAGAGAGACTGTTATACAGTGGGCCTGAACTCTGAGCTCAAGTATCCTTCCACAAAAGATTTCCAAGTATATTACCAAGTTTGTAATGTCAAACTTCATCATCTATGGGCTTATTTTCTAGAAAGTTTACCCCATGGGGGGCTTATATTTGAGGAGAGATTAAAGATGCCTTAAGGTTAAAACTGTGGTGTTTGACTGGTTTGCTCTCGCCCAGGGGAGTTTCTCACCAGACCCTGTACGGCAGACTACAATCAGCAGAGGTAAGCAGTAAGGCCTTTTCCAACTACCCTCAAGGAGAGAAATCAGACCAGTGGAAGCAGAAAGCAAAAGATAAGGACACAAGTGTTTGGGCTTGCCTCCTTACCTGAGGCCAGGTGTTCCCAAGAGAGGAAAGGACGGAGGGATGCTGACAAAGCACAAGGCAAACGCAGAAGGCGGCACAATTCATTTGGGATGATATCCACACAGACTGGAATATGTCCCAGACTTAGGAAGAGGAGTTCATCATGCTCAACTATTCGTGCAAGGATCTCCCAAGCATCACTCCAAGGCCAACCCAGTCCATCACAAACCTGTGAGGAATTGGTGTCTACCCTCCTTACCCACTCTCAGCAAGATAATGTTAAAGCCTGCTGAGAAATCATTCCGCGGAACCTGCGCCTTTTCTCCCCCTGGCGGACAATGGTGGAACAACTGAGCTTGGGTAGTTTGGGGGATGGTGGTTGGGGGGAATGCCTGTGTTTGAAAAAAGTTGAGCAGTCAAAGGGCTATGGCATCCTTTGAGACTGGCCTCTTTTTGTGGCCTCTTTTCTTTCCCAAGATTTATTTCTCAACAGCTTGAGTTATTAGACCTCTTTGACAGAGGAAAAAATTGAGGCCCAGAGGTGGTAATTTACCCAGAGTAGCACAGTGAGGAGGCTGGAGCCAGGCCAATGAGCTCCAATGTCCCTTACTGCATGAGTTTCTTACCCATAGGGGAAGGAGCCTGGACTTGGAATGAGAGTTGCATCTCCTCAGCTGAGAAGGCTCTGCAAAGAACCCAGAACAGTTCCCACAATCACTCCCCCCAAAAAGCCTCTAATGGCTTTTTGAGGAGACTCGCTGTAGCAACCACCCATGATCCTTTCCTAATACTCCAGCTCGTTGGCATGAGAACTTTTCAGTCCAGACCCCAGGTCTGGGCACCTAGAACCAAGCTATAGTCTAGGAGTTACTGGAGCTCCCAGCAAGACCTTCCCAAGTATCTGAAAACATAGCCATTCTCCAGGAGGAAGGGAAAAGGGAGGAACAGAGGAAGGAATGAGTTGAGGTGAACATCCTCGATGACCTGGCAGGTTAATAGCTCCTACATCTCTGAGAGTTGTTTAGGGATGAAAGTTTCTACTACTCACATCTAGTGTACAGACACTTGGATGACACACCCCATCCCAAGGATACCACAGCCTCTTCTTGCCTTTCAAGAATGACAGTGGATAATGGTGTGAAAATATGCACACTAAGGCAGAGGCTGCTGGTCTTTTACCTGGAGAAATGAACACCACACCACCTAAACCAAGTAGCCAGAGATGTTTTCGTTTTGCTTTTCAAACAGCCTCACTGGCCTAGCTGGCCTGATACTTGCAATGTAGCCCAGGATGGCCTCTGACTTGTAGCAATTGTCCTACCTCAGCCTCCCAAGTGCTTGATTTACAGTTGTGTTGCCACCAAGTCAAGTCAGAACATTAATGAGGCAGCAGAGTGCATGGAATATCAAGTTAATGCCAGTGAGCCATACTGGTGTTAAGTAGGAAACTTAAAACCAGCCTGGCTTGGGTAGGGTGCCTTATAATTCTCCTGGCATGTGAAGAGGACTCCAGTGATTCACGATTCCAGATTCTGTAACAGGATGGTGCATAGAAGGTGATTTGTCAGAAGGGGTGAAACTCTGGGGACAGTAGGAACATAGGTTCTGATGCTGCTTCAGGACCTTTAAAGGGGCAAAGCAGGGGCCAATGAGATGGCTTAGCAGGTAAAGGCACCTGCCTCCAAGCCTGACAACCTGAGTTCAAGACCAAGGGACCCACATGTTGAAAGGAGAGAATCGCTTTCTGACTTCTACTTTTGTACACATGCACACAAAATTAAAAATGTAACCTGACTGCAAGATTGAGGCCAACCTGACCTACATAGCAAGTTCCAGGCCTGCTTGGGCGACAGGGAAATCCTGTCTTTAAATAAATAAAAATAAGAAAAAGGGCGAAGCAGCCTGGAGTGATGGCAACACCTATAATCCCAACACTCAGGAGGCAGAAACAAATTTGAGGCTAGCCTGGTCTAAATCGAAAATGCCAGGCCAGCTAGGGCTCCACAGAGACTGTCTTAAAAACAAACAAAATAGCCAGGCGTGGTGGCACAGGCCTTTAATCCCAGCACTCGTTAGGCAGAGGCAGGCGGATCGGATCACTGTGAGTTCAAGGCCAGTCTGGTCTACACAGTGAGTTCCAGGACAGCTGGAGCTACAGGGAGACCTGTCTCAAAAAGACCAAAAAAAAAAGGAAATCAATCCAAATTAGAAGCTATCAATGTAGAAAAGAATGGAAATTGTGGGCTAGAGAGATGGCTCAGCAGTTAAGAACACTGGTTGTTCTTGCAGAAGACCCAGGTTCAAATCCCAGTACCAACATGGCAGCTAACAACTGTCTGTAACCCCAGTCCCAGGGGATCTGACAGCCTTTTCTGACCTCTGTGGGCACCGCACGACATGGGTGCACTTACCTACATGCAGGCAATACATGCATACACATAAAAATAAATAAAATTTTAAAATAAAAGAATGGAAATTGTGAGGGAAAAGACATCTCTAAATGTATTCAAGATACAAAACGTATTTAAATAGAAAAAGTTCAAGTGGCAGAAAAGTGAAATGTGTAACTAACTAACCAAAGGGAAGAAGGCTCCAAAGAGAGAAATGAAGAAAAGCAAACTGAATTTCAAAAGAAACCAAGGGTGAAAGTGTAACAGCACCGAAATTGAGTGAGCCAGAAGCAGGCAGATTGGGCAACATCTTGTGATTCTAAAGCAGGCTCATAAACAATGGTTCTCACTTCTTCATAGGGCAAAGGGGGAGAGATCAGAAACTACAGGTGGGCTTGTAAGATATACTTCAGTCATAGGAGAGGGCAAGGCAATGTGGATTCAGGAAGGAGCTCCATCCAGTGTCCTGGAGGATGGAGTCTGGGCCTTAGTCAAGCTGGTCTGGGTTAGAATCCTAACTTTGCCACCGAGAAACTCTGGGCAACTCACTTGATCAAAACTGTCTTCCCATCTGAAAACAGGGAAGACCTACTCAACAGGGTTAAGGACAAATGGGGTGCATACATTAGGTTGGCACATGTACAGGAGATGAATGGCACTTCTGTGAATAAAATCTAAATGTCCATCTGCTCTATGAAAGATTGATGTGGAAAACTGAAGTCAATCTTTTAAAGAGAAATACCTATTTACACAATGCAATCTTTAGGGAAAAATAATCCAATTATATCTGAAACTAGGAAGCAATCTTTACCATTTTGACTGACACAACACTGTACCAGTTTGCTCTAACCTGCAGAGGACTTTGTAGTCTATCACTTTCTTGTTCACACCTAGACTCCTCATCCAAGTTATATGCTCCTCAAGCAAACACTGCCACAAAACTATTCATTACATTCCAAATCCTGGATTATGATCAACAGGTTTCTAGAGATCTGGCAGCCAAAGGTTTTAAAATGAAGGTAGCCAATGTCCGGGTGCAGGAATTAATTGCAAACCAAATCCTACCATTGCCCACAGCCCTGGTTAAGCTGCAGTTGGAGCTCATAGTCTGACTACTTGTACTAAGAAGAGAAAACCTCAATTGGGAAGTGTCCTCTATCAGATGGTCACATCTATGAGGCATTTTCTTGATTGTTGAGTGATGTGAAAGGGCCTATCCCACTTATACAACCCAGGGTGGTCCTGGGCTGTACAAGAAAGCAGGGGGACCACAGGCCAGAGAAGCAAAGCAGAATGCAGCACTCCTCCATGGTCTCTGCTTCAGTTCCTGACTCCAGGTTCCTGCCCTGGCTTCCCTCATGATGAACTGTGATCAGGGCTTGTAAGCCAAATAAACCCTTTCCTCCTCAAGTTGGTTTTGGTCAGAGTGTTTTATCATAGCAATATAAAGCTAACTAGGACACAGCTCAAATTTTCAAGTCAGTACAAGTATTTTCCTGAGAACAAGATGAAAACAAAGGACTCCAGGATTTGGCAAGCTTAGGGCAGAGCTTGATAAGTCTATCCTGCAAAATTCTCATCATACGGCATTGGTGTGTGCTTGCTACAGAACATTAAAGCATCAAATCAAACATTAAAAGCAAGCAGGCAGCATCCTTCCTAAATTTTTAAATAAAGTTTTAACAGATTTCTTGGGGGGGGGGACAGACGGGGACTGGGAATTAACTTAAATAGGGTTCTGCTGTACAGCCCAGGCTGGCTTTGAACCTGTGACAAATACTCTCATCTGTCTCCCCACTGCTGCAATTACAGGAGTGAACCACCACACCTAGTGAGAAAGTGATTAAAACTTTTAAAAATTTTACGTATATGAGTGTTTTGCCTGCATGCATATAAGTGTACCATGTGTGTGCAGACCTGCAGCAGCCAGGAGAGCATGGAATTCCCCTGGAACTGGAGTTACAGGTTATTGGCCATCATGTGAGTGCTAGGAACTGAACCCAGTACTTAAGCCATCTGTCTAGTCCCCTAAAAAGTGATTCTTTTTTAAAAACTTGTGTTTTGCCTGCATGTAAGTGCACCACATACATGCAAAGCCCAAGGAAGCCAGAAGAGGGCATCAGATCCCCTGGAACTGGGGTTATAGACAGTTAGCAGCCATGTGGGTGCTGGAAACTGAACTCTGGTCCTCTACAAGAGCAGCCAGTGCTCTTAACCACTAAGCGCAGCTCTCCAGCCCCTAGAAAATGATTCTTAAAATGTTCTGAGGGCAGGTAAGACAAGCAAAATGAAAACACAGAGGTACAAGAAGCCTGACCTTCATTCCCCAGACAGATGGGCTACTTGGGAAACCTTTCAAACAAGTGATTCAATGAGGCAGAAGCCCAAATCCTCCAGCAAGGGACTGATAGGCTGACAAACACGACCACCACCTCCCCTCACATCCCTTCTTACTTTGTACAAGACACTGAGAATATACCATAGGGGAAGACACCCTGGGTAAACAAAAATGAAAAGAATGGGAATGCATGCTGAAGAGGAGGCAGGCTTTACCTTTAAGGAAACAGGATGGAGACTGCCCACAGTGGCAATGTCATGGGGGCACGTGTACAGAAATAGTGTAAGACGCCACACTTAGTAAAATGATGCACTCCACTCATTCAACCTGTACTTCTATTAAAACCCAAGCCAAACACCAACCACAAGCTCCCTGTTTGCTATCCTTTATTAAGAGGTCCCACATTTTCATGGGACCCCAGCCAAACCAAGACAGGTCCCCCAAATATAGCAGGAGGCCTGGAAGGGGAGGGGAATGACATGATCCCACCACACCTCCTTGGAAACAGAAAACCCATCACAAATAGACAGACAAGGGCTGGGGGAAGAGAACCCACCTCACTCTTGGTTCTTTTCCCTTTGCACCCACTCAAAAAGAAAGTCAAACACTGGCTATGCAGACCCCAGCCCCCCACCCCACCCATAGCAGCGTTTATAGGAACCCCCTGCGACGGGTGGCCCCGAGGCAGCTTCCTCTCACTCTTCCTTCACTTTGGTTTGCTCCTGGCAACTCCGTGCCCTCTTCCTTCCCTCAGCCTCCAGCTCACTCAGCACCTTCTATCACCTACTCGGACCTTCTCTCCTCTGGCCTCCCTGCCCCAGGGCTTCTAGGGAAGCAGCATCTCTGACATCTTCCCAACAAGGGCCCCACCAGGCCCTGTCTGCCTAGCGTGTGGCTCACACTGCTGCCCCACTCTCCTTGAGGTCAGGGGCTGAGCGCTGCCGTCTCATTCGTGGGGGAGTAGTGTATGGCGGGTAGCGGGGCCCTGGGGGCCGCTGGGCTGGGTAAGGTTGGGGCTGCTGGGGATAGTAATTGTGCTTTTTGGGCTGGAAATGCTGGGGTTCTGGCTGTGTTGAACCCCCTCCCCGGGATCGGCCCCCTCCATCCAGGGAATTCCTGCGAGGACGGTGAGACCTTCGGGGACTTGGAGGCCTGCGGGCAGGGGCAGTTGTGGGGGCAGTGACCTCCTCAGGAGGTTGGGGTGGAGCTGGGGTCTCCCCACTCCCCATCCCTGGCCAGGACTCCCGGTGCTGGGGGTTGCTTTTGAAGGGGAAGCGCAGCTTACAGTCGTGGGGGGGCACAAAGCGGGCTGGGGGCCTGCGCAGTCCCCCACCCCGGCCCCCAGAGCCCTGCAGTCCCTGTAGCCGCAGCTGCTCCTGCTTAAGCCAGCGAAGGCGGCCACGACGAAAGGCAGGGTCCTCCTCCATTAGTCTGGACACCCGCTCCCAGCTGGACAGGGGTGGTGAGGGGGGCCGAGCAGAGGGTGAACGGTCATTGGGCACTGCCTCCTCTATTGCCTCCGACCCTTCAGATGGCACCCAGGTGACCATACCAGCTTCTTCATTCTCATCCTCAAGATCCTGGGACAGAAGTAAAAGAAGACATGTGAGGAGAGCTGAGTCCTGAGGGGATGTGGACTTAAGTATGTTAGAAGAACCTGGAGTGATCACATGGGGTCTAGAGTAGAGCTTAGAGGTAACAAAGGTAGCAAGGTGGTTGGCGCACAGGCCCAAGGGCCAGATGGTCTGCCCTCAATCCTGCCTGCCATCCCCTAGCCGTGTAGTCAGTCTTTGCTTGGAATCTCTCTCTTCCTGCAGTCCCCCACCCCAGAGCCCTGCAGTCTCTGGAGTCACAGTGCTCCTGCTAAAGCCATCAAAGTCTTCCTCTAGAAGATAATGATGCCAGTAATAATAGCATCTAGAGCCTGGGTTGCTGGAAGAACTAAAGGAGTTCTATTTCAAATGGAGAACAGAGTAGGGGAAAACAGGAAGTCAGCATAGGGGTGGCCACAGTGAATGCACAGAAGAAGACTAAGAAATCATTTCAGTCAGGGCCTGTAGCAAGTAAGAAGCAGGCTGTCTGTCTGAGGGAAAACCATCTAAGCCAAGGGATCAGCAGGTACAAAGGCCTTGAGGCTGAAGCAAAGCCAGCAAGCTCAAGGAACAACAAGGAAGCCGGTGGAGTTGGACTAGAGCAGGTGAAGGGATGAGACCAGAAGCCATGCTGGAGAGGAAGTCTTTGGTAACCTAAGTCATCAGCTAACTGTCTAGGGTTTCCCAGAGAAGTCAAGCTGGAACAGAGTGGCATCTCTGCCTTTACACAATCCTTGTGGCTGGGCACATAGTAGATGCTCAAATGTTTACTTGTTGAATGAACACATGGAAAAAAGGGACAGGTGACAACACTGTCAATCAGCCCACCACAGAGTGATGGTAACTTAACGACTATGTACTCTCCATCAGTAGTTCTCAAACATTGCTGTACTTTAGAAATCCTGGGAGCTCATGAGATGCAAATCACCAAAGATACAGATTTGGGGGTTGGAGAGATGGCCCCGTGGTTAAGAACACTGGCTGCTCTTGCAGAGGACCCAGGTTTGGTTCTCAGCACCCATATGGTGGCTAACAACCATTTGTAACTCCAGTTCCAGGGGATCAAATGCCCTCTCTGACCTCCTCAGGCATTGCACAACACAGGTACACTTACATACACACAGGAAGTACAGTCATATACATAAAATAAAAATGATTAAAAAAAATTTTTTTAAAGATACACATTTGGTACGCTGGGGGTACATACCAGGAATCTTTATTTTTGAGATAGGGTCTTGCACAGCTCAAGCTGGTCTTAAACTATGTCACTGAGGCTGGCCTTGAACTCCTGGTCCTCTTGTGTCTGCTTCCTGAGTGCTAAGATTACAGGCATATGCCACCAGAATGTGTACTGTGTGTCCGTACAGGTATACTCGTGCATGTGTGTGGAGTACATATGGGTGCTGTTCTGTAGGTGTCATCCACCTTGTTTTCTGAGATAAACAAGAAACTTCTTTGTCTAGAACTCTACAAGTAGATTAGGCTGTCAGCCATCATGCCCCAGGAGTCTATCACCACTCTCCCTAACTGGAATTATAAGTACACACAACTGCATCCAGCTTTTTTACACAGGTTCTAAGAAATCAAACAACTCAGGTCCTTGTGTTTATATGGCAAGCATTTGCTGACTGAGCCCTGTGGAATCTGTACTTTTAATTAGCATTCTGAGACCATGACTCTACCCCCCAAATTCTGTTAAACTTCAATTCCCCATTCCCAAAGACAGAAGGAGAAGGATGTTAGTAAGTGTGGTAGAAGTCTCTGGATCTCAAATGTAAACAAGAGCTAAAGAAGGGGAGAAGGGAGAGCTGGCCAGCAGACTTCCCTACCTGAGTCAGGGGAATGACCCTCTCCATGCGGAGCATACGGTCCCGCAGGGCCTGAAGCTCCCGGTCCTTGCTGCTGTTCTGCAGCTTCACCTCCTGTAGAATCCCTGTCAGCTTGTCGATGTGAGCTCGGAGGTCCTCCACCTCTGCCCCACGGGCTCCTTCCTCACTACCACCTCCGCCACCACTTCCTTCCTCTTCACCCACAGTATCCCAGACGTCCCTGGCTACAGCCCTCCAGGCATCTCCAGGACCCTCAGGCTTGCCATAGGTGCGACACAGCTCTCTCATCTTGAGGGCAGCCAGGGCCTCAATTTCAGCCCGCCCATGGCGGAAGTCGGCCAAGGCCACCTCATAGCATATCTCCTTGACTGCTTGCATCTTCAGGTCAGCCATCGTGGCCCAGCGAGGGTCTTTGCCCTGCAGCCGCCGCCGCTGAGGGATCTGATAGACTCTGCGAGGGGCCCTTCGCTTGCCACTGCTGGGTAGGCCACAGCGCTTGACAATGGTCTGGACTGTGGTGGGGGGCAGCTGCTCCCGCAAGGAGGAAATCAGTCGCCAGCTCTCTTCACAGGAGCGCTTGTCAGAGTCTTCCCCACTATCAGAGTCGGCATACTGGGGCCAGACAAGAGATGGAGAGAGCCAAGAACATTTCAGACTTCATCCTTGTCTCAAAGACATGGGGAAACACCCCATCAGTGTAACTGGACTCAAGATCTACTCTATCTCCTAGGAACTGTGTACCCTTAGAGGGTCTGCTTAACCTCTGCTGGTCTAGACAGCAGAGACACTGACAGTGTGTACCTCAAAGCTATTAGTCTGAAGGACTGACTACCAAGAATAGCAGCTGCAATTCGAGTAGTAATAGTAGTAGTTAATCAAGTCTGGGGTTTTGTGCATATACAGTCATGTGTCATTTAACTACAGGGATGTGTTCTGAAAATGTGTCCGTGATTTCATCATTGTGTGAACATTACAGACTGTATTGACACAAGCTGAGGCAGCTACATATTATCAGGTGATATGATCTCATGGAACCACCCTCGTATACATGGTCTCTCATTGACACAACGGCCACTATGTAGCAAATGATCATGTATTACTACTCAGGATGAGGCTAAAGACTTAAGTCCATTTAAGGAGCAATCTTACATGAACGATATTTGAAGGTGGTACAGATTACTGAGGGGCATAGGATCACTAGAGCCTAAGGAGCCTGGTCAACTGGGAAGAGCTTTAGTTTCCTGTGCATATCAAGGGTTGCTTCCAGTTCACATTCCTCTCCTAACTTTTCCTCCTAGCTGACACCACCGCTAATTCTCCCTATTTCCTACTCGGGTTCAGCCAGGGCACCAAGAGCAAAGCTAGGCTGAGATAATGCCAGCCTCACTCTTCAGTGCCCACTAGCCCCTTCCTAGGCGCTGCCCACCCTTTTGCGCCCTCAGCTGCACACACCAGTCGCTGCTGTTCCAGTAGAAGATCAGCCTCTTCCTTCTCTTTTCGGTACTGATTCTCCAGATCTTGCAGCCTGGGTTCAGACAGAGAGAAAGAGGATCTATTACAGTCTCTGGAGCTACCTCAGCAGGGTGTCTAACAACAGGAGGATGCTGAAGAGCTTAGACTCGTGGGGATCTACCCCATACCTCTTCTCCATCTCCAGCTTAATGTCTATGCCTTGCTGCTCCAGCAGCTCCTTCTGAGCAAAGTTCCAGTCAACAGGCTCAGAGGGTGGTCCTAGGGGCGGTGGGACCCCTCTTTCCCGTTCCAGTCGTGCTTGCTCAGGGTGGTTGAAGCGAAAAACGTGGTTCTTGCCCATTACAATCCTGTTTCCTGAAGATGGGAGAAAGGGAACGCAGACCTGCTCACCCATAGCAGAAAAACTATCCCCATACCCCAGGCACAGAAGGTGTTTCCCTTGATGTTCTGAAGCCCTGACACCCTCTGTCCCACCACCTCCAAGCTGGGAGCAGTCAGACTCAACACACCTCTTACTGACCCCACGAAGCACCTGCTTATTAATTACTAAGGTGACTTGTTGGGGGAGAGGAGGTCTTGGTATCCTCTTCCCGTTTCCCAGGGCAGCAAGAGGAAATAAGACTTCACTCCTTGAAGTCTTACTAGCTCCATCATAGCCCCATTCTGCTTCTGATTTATTTCAAGGTCTTACTCTAGCAGGTGCCCCAAAAGCTCTGCCCCAGGACTTTCTATGAAGGTCATGTCTCAGATCCTTCCTCTACAACACATCTCTTTTTGTGTATGGTACTAGGAATTGAACCTAGGGCCTTGCGCATGCTAGGCAAGCGCTCTACCTCTGAGCTATGTCCCCAGCCTCTGCGACACGTCTTCTACCTGACTTCAGCACCAGCGGCTCCATCACCAGCTTCCCATTGACATATGTCTCAGCTCCTTCACAGGGCTCCAATGTGACCACCACTGAGTGAAGGGAGGAAGGGGAAAGATTAAGATTCCCACTTTGTCTCACCCCCAAAAGCATACATGCACCACCAGTCGCACCCCCAGTACCTGCAGGGGTGCCACAGACCCTCTGGTAGCAGGCAGCACAGGAAAAGAAGAGCAGAAGGAGGGTTAGAAACCCACTATGACTCCCCAAAACCTCTGCAGTGGTTCCCTACTCACCTCCCAGCATGCTCCCCAACTATAGATTAGAAACCTATGGTTCTCAGGTTCCTATAATCACAATGAACTGGGCAGAGGCCTATCACTTTTGCCTTCCAGGAGTCCATTCCTACCTTTCTCATTAGCATTATCCCTGGTCAGGCCTGAATGCTTCCAGTAAGCTCCTAGCCTACCTCTTTCTTTGATGCATCTTGCAAACAGCTGCATCTGATTAATCTCAAGTCACAGCCAACATAAAATAAAGTCAACCCAACTCTAGTTGCGCATGGTAAACTCCTAGTACTCAGGATGCTGAAGCAGGCAAGTTTGAGGCTAGCCTGGGCTACACAATGAGTTCAAGCTCAACCTTGGCTACACAGTAAGATCTTGCTTCAAAACAAAACAAACAACAAAACAAAACAACAAAGAAAGCCAACCCAACCCAAAAGTCTATCAAGAGTTCCTCAGTCCAAATTCCTGAGCCTGTTGCTTACTGGGGCACAAAGATGTACAAGGCACCTCTTCATACCCTTAAGGAGTGGTACCCTATTTTTACAGAAGGACCCCCAAGTCCCAGAGACTCAAGCTCTATGTCTACTTAGCCAGAGACACTGAGCAAGTCATTCAACTTTTGGGATCTTCTATAAACTGAGATGATAAAGCCTTTATTTACAGAGTAGCCAAAAGACTCAACTAAATAACCTATCAAATAATATGCAAATGTCACTTTTTATTATTTACTTATTTATTTACGTAGTTTTTTTGGTAGTATTAGGGACTGAACCTAGGGGTCTGTATATGCTAGGCAAGTGCTCTACCACTGAGCTATATCCTCACCCCAACCTTTTATTACTATTTACACAACAAGTAACAGGGAAACATGGAAACTGGAATAAATTATAACACCAGACAGAGATATGGACTATTCTAAAACTGATGTAGAGAGAGGGCAAAGATGGCACAAAGGCGCTCAGCTTAGGGGTAGAGGACAAGAAAGGTTTATGTGACAGTGGAAACTTCCCAGCAGATGCTTTGAAGCATGACTTAAAGGCTTCAATGAGCTGAAATGATGGCGAAAAGGTAGACTGGGAGAGAGATACCTAAGGGCATCACTGTGTCTAGGAACAGCCAACGGGACAGGAAGGGAGCTAGTTTATCATACTTTTACTTCTGTATCTCTCACCATGCCCCAATACACATCCATTAATTTCACAAACATATTATGCTCCTATCATATGCCAGGCACTATTTTATTAGATCTTGGGACTTAAAAAGCAAGAATCCCTGCTTTCACAGAACTCAAACTGGCTGGCAAGGCAGATAATAAACAAGATAATTTAGGGACAGCAAGATGGTTCAGTGGGTAAAGGCACTTGCTGCAAAGCCTGATGTCTTGCGTTCAATCCCCTGAACTCACATGGCAGTAGGAGAGAACTGACTCCTACAAGTTGTCCTTTGACGGTCACATACACACTGTAGCACACATGTGCCCACATATATACAAAATACATGCTAAAATACAACTTTAAACAGAATACTTTAAAGTCATTTAATTCTAACAGTTTTTAAAACCATGAAATCTAACGTTTTCTCTAAAGGATGGAACAGGTATTATGGAAAGAAAATGGGCCCAGGTGAGAGGACTGCTCCAGGCTGGTCAGGGCAGCCTACTCTCTACTCTCTCTTGTTGAGACAGGGTCTCGTGTAGCTGAGGATGACCTTGAATAGATTCTCCTGTTTCCACCTCCTAAGTGTTGTGACTACAGGTAGGTACCACCACACCTGATTCTGTGCAGTGCTGGGAGACTGAACTGAGGGCTTCATCTATGCTAGGCAAGCATGCTACCAACTAAGCTTGATCTCCAATCCACCTCCCTGTTCTTTAACCTGCAGGAACCTGGAAGCCCCTGCAATCTGACAATCTGTGCCAGAGTCCAGTTCTGCTACTTTCTAGCTGTGTTATCTTGGATAAATCACCTAACCTGAAAGCCTCAGTTCTGTCACCTGTGAACTAGGTGAGAAAACTCAGAGAGAAAAGTAGATGATCAGTAAGTAGTAACTGTTCCATGTCCAGGATGCACATCTTCTTTGTCCATCTCTGGTCAAGTCTTAAGTCTGCTGTAAGAATAAAAGCCCGGGAGCTAGAGACATGGCTCACAGTTAAGAGCATTTGCTGCTCCTATGGAAGACCCAAGTTCGGTTCCCAGTACCCATATGATAGCTAACAACCGTCCATAACTATAGTTTCAAGGAATTCAATGCATTCTTGGGGCCTGTGTGGCATATGCTTAGTGGCACTTACATACATGCAGGTAAAACACTCATACACATAAAAAATTTAAAAACAAAAACAACTAAAAGCCCAGGGGCTAGGGAGATGGCTCAATGGTTAAGAGCTCTTGCTGCTCCTGCAGAGGACCTGAGTTCAATTTCTAGCACCCATACTGGGTGACTTAAAACCACCTCTAACTCCCACTCCAGTGGAATTTGAAGCCTCTGCAAGCCCCTACACTCTTGTTCACATGTGTGTGGACAAACACACACCCTATAATTTAAAAATAATAAAAATAAATCTTACCACACACACACACACACACACACACACACACACACACACACACAACTAGCCCAGGCAGTCTAACCCTTTGGAGCACAAAACATTGGCTACTTTTCATTGTGATTTATTTAGCAGTCTTGTACATGCTATATCTGTCATCTCCCCAAACACACTATACACTCCTGTAACATGGGCTTGCCCAGGCCTCACATGGCTTTAATATCTCCCTCCCGTGTAACAACCGCAGAACAGGAACTTGGCAACAACTCACTGATCTGAACTGATTCAGCAGCTTTCAGCCCAAAATGCAGGAAGCACTTGCTCACCACTGAGGACCTGAACCAGACTAGAATGACTGCGTCAGTCTGCTGACCTGAACCAAACTGAAACCCAATGTCTTAAACCTGAGCTGTAAGCCACATAATGGTTTTCTTTTCTTTCTTTTTTTTGTTTTTTGTTTTTTATCTTTTTGAGACAGGGTCTCCCTGTAGCCCCAGCTGACCTGGAACTCACTGTGTAGACCAAGCTGGCCTTGAACTCACAGAGATCTGCCTGCCTCTGCCTCCCGAGTGCTGGGATTAAAGGCGTGCACCACCACGCCCGGCTCTTTTCTATTTTTCAAAAGGATCTCTATACACTGCCCAGCAAACTCCTGGGCTCAGGCAATCCTCCTATTTTAGCCTCCCAAGTAGCTCTGACTACAGGCTAGTGCACCATGGCTGGCTAGTTCTTAATTGCTGGTAGGGCTGAGGAGAAGGTGCAGACAGTAAAGCACCTGTAGCACAAGAATAGGACCTAAGTTTGTACCCAGTACCTATACATAAGCCTGGTGTGGTGGTGCACAACTGTAATGGGAGTGCTGGCGGGAATGGAAACAGGACCTGATCTCTGGAGCTCACTGGCCAGCCAGTCTAGCCAAATCTGTGAGCTCTAGGTTCACTGAGAGACCCTGTCTCAAAAAATAAGGTGAACAACTGAGGAAGACACCAATGTCAATCTCTGGTCATTAAACATGCACAAGTGCATATGTAAACTCACAAAAAGTACTGAGAACCAGGTACTGAGCCTGTAATCCTAGCACTTGGTAGGCTGAGCCAATAGGATTAGGAGTTTGAGGCCAATCTAGGCTACACAGAGAGACACAAAGACAAACACAAAATGTATTGGGGTCAAAGGCTCAAGAGCAGAACACAGGGCTCAGTGGTAGTGCTTGCCCAGCAGGCACATAGCTGAAGCCCTGGGTTAAATTCCCAGCAGCACAGAACAGGCAAACACCCTAAACTATACAATGGCTTTTAAAAAATATTTTATTTATTACTTTCATTTTTTTATGTGTCTGAGTATATTGCCTGCATGCATGTAAGTGCATTCGTGTCATGCAGTGTTTGCAGAGGTCAGAAGAGGGTGTTGCATTCCCCTGGAACTGGAGCTACAACAGTTGTTAGCCACCATGTGGGTGCTAACCAGTGCTCTTAACCACTGAGCCATCTCTCCAGCTCCCTGTACAGTATTTTTTGTTGTTTTCTGAGACAGAGTCTTACTATATAGCCCTGGCTGGTCTGGAACTCATTATTTAGACCAGGCTGTCCTCTAACTCACAGAGATCCACCTACCTCTGCCTCCCAAGTGCTAGGATTAAAGGCATGTGCTACCATTGCTGGCTTAAGGTCTCGTTGATATGTCAAACAAGCTATCACCCTGACAGCCTCTGATTCTTAAAAACTTTATGGCCATATTAAGGATTAAATTTCCAAAATCTTTGGAACCACAGACACCTAGGTCCTTCAACTCAGAAACCTTTGTCATCATGGCTGCATCAACCTAAGCTTTCCAGAGAGACAAATTCAGACTCCCCTTTGAAACAGGTTTCAAACACAATGACCATGGTGCTCTTGGAAGAAAAAAATTTGAAGAAGGCTGTATTTTCATTTCCTTATCACCAAAATCCTACCCTCTAGTATGCAACAGTGTGCCACTTCTGCCTAAGACCTTAGCTGCTCCCCACTAAATGCAAAGCCAGCGCACCACCCCCACACTGCTTACCCATGAGCTGAGTTTCAGAGGGTAAGGAGGCATCCTTCCTCTATATGGCTATACTTTCCAGTAACAGGCTCAGGCCTCTGTGTGATGAACACAAGACCTTCCTCTCCATCTAGCCACCCGACTCTCACCTCCCAGCCATTACCTTCTCCATCTGGCTGAGGAATGCTGCGGAAGAGACAATGTTGCTCCCGGATGAACTGTCCAGTCAGTTTGATGTCCACATCTACCTGGCCAACCCTGGGGAAGAAATGGCCATTTTCTAAGCATGGCTGATATCTGCTAAGTACCGCCAGAGCACCAACTCAACAAGTCATGTGGCACCATTCCCACTTCACACACAAGAAGTTGGGATTCAGAGACAGAAACTTGCCAAAGTTACATAGCTAAGCAACAGTGAAGCTGGGATTTAAGCCCAGGTCTTCCAGCACAATATTTGGCAAAGGGAAAAAGGACAGCCTGAAATGGATGGGCACTCAGTCCTTTAACTACAGGAGGCCTTGGGCCCTGGGGCTTTGTAAGCATCAGCCATTCAAGTCACTTGCCCCAAACCTGAAACTTGCCCCTGGACAACATAGGGCCAGACCATGTTTCCCTTTCCCTTTTCTCTTCCCCAGGGAGGGTCTCAGTAAGGGACACCAAGGAATGGTATTAGAGGCTAAGAAAACAGTGATCCATTTCCTATTAGCTCTTCTGCCCCAGTAAACCAAAAGTCATCCCCCCATGCCAGATGGTCCCAAGAAACATCAACCCTTCACTAAATTGGAGGAAAGAGAATACCTGCTGAGCAGGTGGGCTCAACAGCTTGTCAAGAAGCTGGGAAGGGAGCTTGGGCATGGTGGTGTACACCTGTAATCCCAGCACCTTGAGGCTACAAGACCCTGTCTTAAAAAAAAAAAAAAAAAAAAAAAACTGGGAGAGCTATCAGAGCTGTGGGAAGAAGCTGTCCAGACTAGGGTGTCTCCAGTGGCCACTAGGAAAAAAGAACTACCAACAACCAATCTGACAGTCCTTCTGCAGTAACACCCCAAAAGGAGAGGCCACCCCAGGAGACCACTAAGCGTATTTACCTGGTGACACCATCTTTGATGTGATAAAGCAGACATTCAGACATCAAGGGGTCTTCATTCAGGTTTACCAGGTGGGGAGTCTGAGGGTACAGGAGGTGGACAGGGATGAAGGCTCTTAACAGCCAGCCAGGGTGGCCACAGAGAGGAAGGCAGCAAAGCAGTGTGGGTGTTCATCCCTTGGTGATCATCCTACCCTTGCCAGTGGGGAGCTCACTACCCTCCTTCCTGCCTTGAGGAGCACCTCCGGTTTCCCCTCTCACACAAACAGTCTCTTCTCATAACTGGGCCTTAAAAAAACACCCCCACCAGGTCAGTAACCCTTCCTGAGGCCTCTCCTTTGTAGGGACCTCAAGACCTCAGGCTCCCCGACTACAAGGTTCAGATTCTACTTGCACTGCCCTCTTCTCTGTATTCCTACTATTCCCCAGACCCATCATTTCTTTCCTCAAAATCTACCTTGAGCCAGGCATAGTGGTGCACACCTTTAATCCTGACACTTGGGAGGCAGAGGCAGGAGTTCAAGGCCAGCTGGGGCTACAAGGGAGACCCTGTCTCAAAAATCAAGTGTCACTTCAATTTAAAACTGAAACAGGAGTTCAGCATGATAGTGCATGCCTGCAATTCCTGCACTCAGGAGGCAGAGGCAAGAGGGTTACATGTTCCAGGCCAGCCTAGAGTACATATTAAGACCCTATCTCAAAAATTTTAAAGTAATAAAAACGAAGCAAGAAAATGTGTTCTTACAGTAGACTCACTCTCTCTCATGGCCTCTTCCCTCCCTGGGCCCACTCACCTGAGGCCAGCAACTGACTGGTGCTGTCCCAGCCCATATAGCCTGCCTCCCTGACCAAATCCACCCCAACTGCTTCCTGGCCTTCTAGCTAAGATTAAGTATAAAATCTACCCAAACACCTGATCATTACACTGCCACTACCCTTCTCCTCCACAGCACCTTTTCCTGATTTGTCTCTTTACAGCATTCCTGTCACCCTCATACAGGACTTGTTCTGTCCATCCCTTCGCATGCCACTGGGCTGCCACTGCAGGAAAAGGCCCCTCCCTGTGGCTGCTGCCTCAGCCCACACCCTCTGTACCATCCTGCTTCAGGGCTGCATGACTTTGACCTCTCGTAAGGCTTCCCAGCCTCCGATCCTAACTACACGATGGCTGTATCATCGCTTTCCCACTGAGACCTCGCCAGTTGGCACCCCATGCCCATCTGACTTGAGTTCTGCATTTCATTCTGGCTTCCCTGGGCCTCCTCCATATCAGGGTCCCAGCCCACAGGTCCAAACCCCTTTTGAGAGTCTCCTCCCCAAATCTGTGCTCCTGCCCAGATGACTGCTGAGCACTCCAGAAGCACGTCTTCTGCATCCCTAGCTGCTAGTCCTTGCCATGTGCCCACACCTAGATGAGCCTATCACCATCCCCGGCCCACACCCCCCACCTGCCAAAATCAATCATTTTCTTCATGCCCCTCTAGGTCTGTCTCAAATGCCAATTCTGCCATGAAGCTTTCCCTAAGCTTCCCCATCATTCTACAAGAATTTACTGCACCTTTCTAGTTTACCTCAGTGAAATCTGGGTGGGAAACAGACATCAGTCAGACCCAGTTGTGGCTGCCTGTTAGTAAGGAAATCAAAACCAACTTAGAAAAGGCAAGACTTGATGTGGAAACACTGTTGATTATAAATGAGAAAAACAGAGCTTGGGCATGGTGGTGCACGCCTTTAATCCCAGCACTTGGGAGGCAGGCAGAAGCAGGTGGACCTTTGTGAGTTCGAGGCCAGCCTGCTCTACAAAGCAAGTTCCAGGTCAGCTGGGGCTACAGGGAGACCCTGTCTCAAAAAATCAAAAAACAAAAAACAAAACAAAACAAAACAAAAGTCAAGTGCAGAGCTAGGAGAGTTCAGGACATTGGAAGACTTCATGGGTTAAGCACCATGGGGTAGTTCTATGAGAACAAGGAAGGCACGGGCATGCAGAAGAGGTTCCAGGGGAAAAGAGTTTGGTAGAAACACAGAGGCTGAAAAGCAGAGGGCATAAGGGAAAACAGGCAGGAGTAGAGGCCCAAGATTTCTTTGGGATCTACTCTGCACAGCAGGAGTCCAGGACTGTGTCCAGGGTCTCTGCCTACTCCTTCCAAGGCACCCCACAACTGCTGCTGCCATACCCCCCTCAAGGGACACTCATGTCTCCTCCCTACACTACAGTGTCACACCTGCCTTGGGACTGGCAGACACTGATGGGCTCTGACAGCAGAAAGCAATTTATCCCTGGAGAAAGGAGACATGATTTAGGGCAGTGCTTTTCAACTTCTGCTCAGCCCTGGAACTCTTTGTTCAAGTGAAACCTTATCTAGAAGCCTAGGATATCAAGCCAATAAGCAAGGAGCCAATCAGCCCAGACAGAGGGCAAGGAACCCAGAGTCTGGTCCTGTCTCCCCTCCCCACTTTAGCCCTTGAAAAGGAAACTTGGGAGTCAGATTTGAAAATCACAAGTCCTCAGGCTTGAGGGTAGATGTCCCAGCAAGAGGGGGCTTTTCCTTAGAGTGCTTGCTCTAAGACAAACTTTAACTTTACCCAACTCTCCACCTGACTATTCCTAGGTTAGAGAAAGCCCTACCAAACCCATTTCCTGAGTAAGTCTAAGTTTTCCCATCTGAAATACATAGGCCTTGGAAATGTCTGAGAAAATGTTCATGCTCACCATCTTAAGAAAAATGCAAACACAAACTACCCCAAGACACCTTTTCACCAGTCACACTGACAAAGGTCAAAAAGTATGATGAACAAAGGGTTTTGAAAAGGATGAGGGAAGCCAGGCACAGTGACACATATCTGTAATTGCTGCACTTGGGAGAAAGAGGCAGGAGGATCAGAAGTTCAATGCCAACATCAACTACACAGTAAGTTCAGCACCAACACAGTCTACTATCAGGTCCGAGTCTAGCCTGAGCTACACAAGACCATGTTTCAAAGAAAAAGGTGAAGGAAAATGGGCTCCTTTACAGGTTGCTCTTGGGAGTATAATAAACTGACCTGGTTATTATCTTCAGAGGGCACTTCAGTAATATAAACCAGAATTTTATTTTATTTATTTTTAATATTTTAATATATTACTTGTGTATACATGTATATTACTTGTGTATACATGTAAGGATGCAGGAGCATCACAGTACATGTGCGAAGGGCAGAGGACAACTATTAAAAGTCAGTTCTCGCTAGGTGTGGTGGTGCACACCTTTGGTCCCAGCCCCTTGGGAGGCAGAAGCAGGCAGATCTCTGTGAGTTCAAGGACAGCCTGGTCCCCATAGCGAGTTCCAGACTAGCTGGGGCTACAGGGAGCCCGTGTCTCAAAAAAGACAAAAAAAAAAAAAGTCCGTTCTCTCCTTCTACCATGTGGGTTGCAGGGTTCAAACTCAAGTCATCAGGCTTAGTAGCAAGGATCTTGCCCACCCCAAAATTTTAGAGCGTCAGCTGGGTGTCCTGGCTTATGCCTGCAGTCCTAGCACTTGGGAGTTTGAGAGTCTAGACTACACAGTGAGTTCTGGGCAAGCCTGAGCTATATGAGTATGTAGGTCAAAAAATTAAAAAGGGGGCAGTGGTATGTGTAAACATACTTAAAAAGGTGTGAGAAAAGGGGCAGGAGCAATGGATCAGCAGTTAAAGAGCACTTGCTGCTCTGCTAGAGGATCCAAGTTTGGTTCTCAGCACCCACTTACATTAGGTGGCTTATGACTGCCTGTAACTCCAGCTCCAGAAGATCTGATGCCTTCTAGCCTTCTCAGGCACCCACACATACACATACATATAAATTGAAAAATAAAAATAAATCTTAAAGCCAGGCATGGTGTCACATGCCTTTAATCCCAGCACTCAGGAGGCAGAGACAGGTTGATCTCTGTGAGTACAAGGCCAGCCTGGTCTACACGGCAAGTTCCAGGCCAGTTGGGGCTACAGGGAGACCCTGTTTCAAAACCAAGAAACAAAACAAAACAAGAACTAAAAGGGTACTATTGAAGTTCAAAAAACTATTTCTAAGAATCTATTTTTTTTTTTTTGCAGGGGCGGGGGTTGTTTGGTTGGTTGGTTTTAGTTTTTTAAGACTGGGTCTCATTATGTAGCCCTGGGTAGCCTGGAACCCTAGACCAGGCTGGCCTCAAAATCTACCTGCCTCTGCTGGAATTCAAGGCATGTGCTGCCATGCCCAGTTTAAGAAACCATTCTTACAAATAATAATTTTTCTTTTTTTAAGATAAAGCATCACTATGTAGTTCTGCTGGTCTGAAACACTTGACAATCTTCCTGCCTCAGCTTCCTGGGTACTGAGACTACAGGGATGTATCATGATGCCCACCTTTTGACAACACCTATTTATGAGATTATCAACTGTAGCACTGTTTATGGCATCAAAGAATGTGAAAACCTAAATGCCTACAAGTAGGAAGCTAGCTAAATAAATTACCTGCATCTACACAAAAGAATATTCCGGGGGGGGGGGGACCAACAAGGTAACCTTTAAAATAACTATGTGTGCAAGCACTACTGTTAACAGAGTGAAGCCAGGTCCAGTGAGATGGCTCAGTGGGTAAAGGCACTTGTGTGCAGGCCTGGCAACCTGAGTTCCATCCCCAAAACCCAAGTGTACCCATTAGTTTTAACTGTCAACTTGGCATAACCTAGAATCATCGGGGAAGAGCGTCTCAATGGGGAATTATCTAGATCATGTTGGCCTGTGGGCATGTCCGTGTCCGTGGGGATTGTCTTGTTAGCTGACGTAGGAAGATCCAGCCCATTGCGGTTGACCCATTTCCCAGACAGGGGGTCATGAACCGCTAAGACAGGAAAAAGCTAAATGAGAGCAGCACAACAGCAAGGATGCGTTTATTCTCTTTGCTTTTGACTGGGTCTGACTGACTTGAGTTCCTATCTGGCATCCCCCAAATCATGGACTATTAACTTGGAACTGTAAGCTGAATAAACCCTTGCCTCCCTTATGTTGCTTTTGTTCAGTGTGTTTTATCACAGCAACAGAATAAAACTAGAACACCATGTCATAAAGATAGAAGGCGAGAACTCCACAAAGTTGTTCTCTGGCCTCCACATGTATACAGTCGCACACCAAGTGCACATGTACATGTACACACACACTTTAAAAAAATTTTTTAGAGGCTAGAGAGATGGTTCAGTGGTTAAGAGCACTGGCTGCTCTTGCAGAGGACCCAGGTTCAGTTCCCAGGACCCACGTGGTGGCTAACAATTGTCTGTAACTCCATTTCCAGGGGATCTGACCCCTTCTTCTGACCTCTGTGGGCATTGTACAACACAGATGCACTTACATCCATGCAGGCAATATACTCATCACATAAAAAAATAACATTTGAAAATATTGTTTTAATGAGGGGAGGCAGCAGGATGACTCAGCTGGTAAAGGCACTTGCTACTAAGTCTAACAACCTGAGTTCAATCCCTGTAACCACATGGTGGAAGGAGAGAAGCAACTCCCACAAGCTGCCCTCTGACTTCCATATGACACCCATGTACCCACACATACCATGTAAACCCACAAATAATGTAATAAAAGAATGAGGTCATGTATATATTCATGTAATTATTTCTATAACACATCAGAGTATGCACTAACCACTTGTAGGAGAGCACATTAGGAAATGATAAATGGAGGTTGCTTCTGAGAGGTAAACTGAGGGTAGAAAAGAAAGAGACTGACTTTTTACTGTATTCACCTTCTGGTACTATTTGAACGCTCTCCCTGGAATGTACTACCTTTACCAGAACAGCAAAAAACCAGAACTTCTCCCTGCAATCTGGGACGAAATGTCTACTGCATCTGTTTCCCTATCCCTTTCTCCTTTTCCTCCACCCCTGCCACTGGGCGGAAGTATCCAAGTACCAACATCCAAAGGCGGGGAGAGCTAACCCATCCTCCCAAGACAGGGCTGGGTTCTAAGAGGGTCTAACTTCCTCAGGGGATACCAAAGCCCTAGGTACCCAGCCTGGACTAGACCTCTCAACCTGGCCTGCTACCACTAATTATCCACCCATACATCTCTCCCTTGCTGTAGTTTAGGCAATACGAAAAGCCCTCTCCTCTTCTCAGAACAAGTGTTCTGGATTTTCTAGATGGACTTGACCTTACAGAATAAAGTAAGCCTCCTTCCAGTAGTCTACCACCTCTTTGTGGCAGTCTCTAATGACTAGCCAGAGCAGTATGCCTGATTTAGGGCCTGATCCTAGTCTGCGTTGCATCATGAACCAGACAGGATAGGCTGGTTCACTGGTGGGACTGGAAGTTCCTGCTCTGTTCAAAGTGACCTCCACATTCTCCCTCAATCAGTATGCACCAGTCAGCTGTGCTGGCTTGTTTTTTGTTATTGTGGGTTGTTTCGTCTGTTGTTTTGTCTGTCCGTCTGTCTTTCTCTCTGAGAATTTAACCCAGGGCCTTGCACATATTGGACAACAACTCTACCACTGAACTACATCTCTAGCTTTTATATTTTTGACATAGGATCTGACTCCATAGCTCAAGCTAACATTGAATTTGAGATCCTCTTATCTTTGCCCTCTACTCTCCAGGTGCTAAGATTATAGACATGTGCCACATCTGGCATCTGGCTGACTTTCCATAGCCAGTGTTCATTCTAACTGATCAGTGTTGTGCTAGTTGGCTAAGTGTTTTTATTATTTCTGTGCCCAACTGAGCCTGATCACTCTTGCCTAGCTTCTCAGTAAAACTTTCTGAGCACCTACCACCTATCAGGCATGTGTCAGGCGCTGTGTCCCATGTAGCCTAACATATATCCCAGCTTGTTTAATCTCACACTGTCCCTACCCTCTCCATCCAAGTCTGTCCATCTTTCAGGCTCCATTTCACAAACCACCTTCCTCAAGAACCCAACTACTATAAATCCAGATCACACTGATGCTTCCACCTACAGCCAACACTGCTGCATTTGTAATCACTGTCCAGTCATGCTCATTCTTCCTCCACTCCCTTTCCAGTCATCTTTTCCTGTTATACTTCTGTAAAAAAGCTTTTTTGTAGGCTGGGCATGGTGGCACACACCTTTAATCCCAGCACTGGGGAGGTAGAGGCAGGCGGATCTCTGTGAGTTTAAGGCCAGCCTGGTCTACACAGTGAGTTCCAGGACAGCTGGGGCTACAGGGAGACCCTGTCTCAAAAAGACCAAAAAAAAAAAAAAAAAAAAGCTTTTTTGTTTACTTTTTAATTATGTGAGTGGGTCTGTGAACCTGATTGCAGTGCCCTTAGAGGCCAGAAGACAGGTGGTTACAGGCAGCTGTGAGCTGCCTAATGCGGGTGTTACAAACCAAACTCAAGTCCTCTGGAAGAGCAGTACCTGCTCCTATCCACTATACCATCTCTCTAGATGATGGAGGGACAAGTCAGAGGCTCAAAGGGAGAAATCAGGGTTAGAGCTCCTACCCTGGATACATCCAACCCTCTTCTTCCAGTTTCCCCCATAACCCCTAGTGATGCTTTTAAGGTTTTTTTGTTTTGTTTTGTTTTGTTTTTGAGATGGTCTCACTTTGTAGCCCTGGCTAGCCTAGAACTTACTATGGCGATCCACCTGCCTCTACATCCCAAGTGGTGGGATTAAAGGTGTACACCACAACACTTGGCCCTAGTCATTCTTTTAAAACATGTTTTTCAATTAACTTTTCAAGCAGGTAGGTAGCACAGGCATTGGGCACAAAATTCAAATGATACAAAAAAATATAGATGCCGGGCATGGTGGCGCATGCCTTTAATCCCAGCATTCAGGAGGCAGAGGCAGGCAAATCTCTTTGAGTTCAAGGCCAGCCTGGTCTACATAGTGAGTTCCAGGACAGCTGGGGCTACAGAGAGACCCTGTCTCAAAAAGACCAAAAAAATTAAAATAAATAAATAGAATGACTAAGTCTCTACCCCCAACCAATCTCCAGTTTTCCAGCTCCCTCACTCTCTCCTGAGATAACCACCCTCTGTGTAAGTCCTGAGAAAAGTTCTGTGCATGTACCTAAAAACCTAGATTCCAAGCAGCTTTTACAGTCCCTTGTGGGTAGAGTCTACTATCTTTCAGTGGACTCTAGAATCCCTAGCCATGGACATTTAATAACCACTGAACTCTCTAGCTATCTGATGGAGAAGACAGAGATGGCCATATAACACAGACAGAAGGTGGTAGGGAAGGGAACAGGGATGATGGAAGGATAAGTCAGAGGCTCAAAGGGAAAAACCAGGGTTAGAGCTCCCACCCTGCCACACACAACCCTCTCCTTCCAGCATCCAGAGAGCTCTCTAGGCCTCTTCACCTGATCCCTCACATACCTTCTTTGGCGAGAAGACACCCACGGTTCCCCCGTCCTCCCGGACGGCCACCCCCATCTCAGCCAACAATGCTTCTCTGTGGGCAAAAGAAAGGCAAATGTCAATCTTATCATTGCTACCCACAACCTCCCCTGCAGAGATATCAGCTGTACACCCTAGCACCTCATACCTTTCCATCCTCAGAGCTTCTGTCTTTCGAAGCTTTTCCTCCCAAGTCTCATTTAGCTCAGCTATGATCTTCTCTGTCTCCTAGGGGGCACAAGACAGGCAGAAGGCAGAGTTCAGGACAGTTGGGAACCAACACCTGCCACAGAGACCAAGGCACTCCTAGGATTCTTTCCTTCACTTCAGCCTCAGTTTTGGAAAAAGTAAATTCCCAGCAGACCCCAGACTAACCCTTGCCAGCTCCAGCTTCCCACCTGTAGTCTCTCCATAGCCTCCTCAGGCCCAATCTGGGGCTCAGCACTGGGGGAGAATGAGGGCTCCAGCTCCCCATTGTGTGCAGGGGGAGACGAGGGTGAAGCTGGAGCAGGGGGAGATGATACAGCTGGCAGAGCACCTCCAGGACTCCCCTCTTCCACCTTCAGGCCTAGGAGGTTTGAGAAAGGCAAAAAGGCCAAGATGGATCTGATCAGAGACTTAGAGAAGGTCAAGAGCATCACAGAGAACTGCAGAAACCATCTGTGCAACCTCCTACCAGGTAAGGAGCCCTCCTAAACAGTGCTAAAACTAGCCTGTACCCCACAGATGAAGCACTTAGTATGGCATGAGGTGAAGCAGCCAGTTCTTTTCATAGTTAATGGCTTCCACAGTCAGAAAGCTCTCAGCTGTGCTGAGCTGTAAAGTGCACAGCATCACATGTATCTGTTTTTTGCTTTAAGTTCTGCCTCTGGGATAAGGTGCCATACTGCTTTCCTTTAGCAAAACAACTCATCTACCTTCTCTCCCAAGAACACCCTTATTCCTCCCACACTATCCCTCGGCACCCTATTCTCAATGGGATGGACCTTAAGACTGAACACAGGGTCTGAACTTGACCCAGTAAATGTGGATTATGAATCTTCTCACATGGATGCTGATTCTTGCCAGTGAGGCTGAGTGCTACATTTCAGAAACCATTTCACTGCTATTGATCTTACTGTCAACTAAAACCCTGAGGTTGCCAAGCATGGTGATAAATGCCTATAATGGGAACATTTGGGAGGCTGAGACAGGAGGATAATGAGTGCACAGCAGGCTGGACTACATAGTGAGACCTTGTCTCAAACCAAAAAAAGACAGCTGGGCATTGTGGCTCACTCTTATAATCCCAGCACTTGGCAGCCTGAAGGAGGAACTGCAAAAAGGTTACAGTCAGCCTTGGTTACATGTATCAAGATCCTGTCTCAAAAAATAAAGCAAAACAAGAAAAGAAAAGCTTGTCGTGTGTAAGAATTCCTACAAGATAGATGCTCAGCAGCATCGTTCTCCTTTGTGAATCATAAATGCAGGACTTATCACATATTCCTTGTACCTGCCATCTTAGTAGTTTGAGAAGCCTGTCAAGTTCCTTTGGATTCTGACTCTCCCTGAGAGACTAAGTCTGTTCAGAACCATATGACCAGAAGATACAAGTGTCTTCTCCATGGTGGGTAGACCATCCCACATTCCAAAAGTGGGCAAAGTCAAGGAAGGAGAGATGGGGTAGACTAAAAGGCCTCCCTGAACTGCCCCTCCTCTGTACCCCTACCTCCCAGAGCAGAGGCTGAGAGTCCCTGAGCCAACAGCAGCTCCCGCAACCGGGCCACCTCCTCCTGCAGTTCTCGGATCAGTCGGGCATTGGGGTCCTCATTAATAACAGCATTGCAACGGATCTGCTTGGTGCGGTCTGCATACCTAGGTAAGGAACAATCAGGACTGGTGAGGGCAGGCCCAGGAGACCCTGCAGTCTGACTATTTCCTGCTCATCCTCCCAGATCTCAAAATATTGTGGTAGGGCTAAGAGTTCACCTGCTTCATAAATAACTAGTTTCTGAGCACCTGGCACTTTTGGTATGCTGCCCCATCCCTACCAAAGCTGAAACACCACCTGAGGGTGCTGAGCGTCTCCTCATAATTGATGTCAGCAGGACTCAAGGCTGCTATCATTGCTGTGCGTGAGTTCCCACCTAGGAACAAAGAGGATGAGAAAGCTATAGGTAAGCTGGGGCCTAAGAAAAGTCAGACCAAATGAAGTGGGGCTTGCCTGTAACCACTGCACTCAGGAGGTAGAAGCAAGAGGATCACAATTCAAGGCCAGCCTGGGCTACATAAAACCCTGTCTCAAATAAATTAATTTAACTAAAAAAGAAAGGGGAAAAAAAAGAAAAAAGAAAAACAAAACAAAACAAAAAAAAACACGAAGGCATGGTGGTGCATACCTTTAATCCCAGCACTTGGGAGGCAGAGGCAAATAGATCTCTGAGATTGAAGTCAGTCTAGTCTATATAGCAAGTTCCAGGCCAGTTGGGGCAGGAAGATCCTGTCTCAAAAAACAGCCAAAATAAAATATAAAACAAAAGCCAGAATGGGCCATAAAGCCACAGGAACCTAATGCCTAGGCAAAGGTCTGAGAGGTCATTCTTGAGGCAGGATAAAGCCGAAAACTGTGGAGCCAATCAGGAAGTTCAGTAGTTATAGGGAAATGTGAGGCCAGGAAGACATCGGGTATCTGTGGGCAGTCTTAGGTCTGTGGGAGGGGGATGACCTCAACAGTGGTTTGGGGTCAGGGAGGGGTTGGATTAAATAAGTCAGTGAGGCCCCTGGCTTGGCAGAGTGTGGCTGTGATCTCAGCATAGGAAACTTCACTTCTCCCTAAATTAGGGGGAGAAAGACCGGGACAACACTGACTAGATTAGAAAGTGTAGGGGTGGCAAGAGGTATCAGATGTATCAAAGAGGGTTAGTGGGCTGAGAGTGGTGGTGTATGCATTAATCCCAACACTTAGGAGAGCAGAAGCAGGAGAGACTTTATGAGTTTGAGGCCAGACTGATCTACATATCAAACTCCAGGCCAGCCAGGGCTACATAGTAAAACCCCAAAGTAAAAAACAAAACAAAACAAAAAAACAGCCAGGCATGGTGGCACACGCCTTTAATCCCAGCACTCAGGAGGCAGAGGCAGGTGGATCTCTATGAGTTCAAGGCCAGCCTGGTCTACATAGTGAGTTCCAGGCCAGCTGGAGCTACAGGGAAACCCTGTCTCAAAAAGACCAAAAAAAAAAGAAGTGGGGGGTTAGTGGGATGGTGGCAGGGTCAACAAAGAGGGAGAAAGTACCCCTCACCCAAATTCTCCTTGAGCAGCCAAGTGAGCACAGAATCTCTGTAAGGGATAAAATCCGACTTCCGCTTCTTTGATTGCTGGGGGTAAAGGAGGAAGGCAGTCAGAGTGGGCCATTCTCTGTGCCCCCTTTCCTGAGCCTTTTCTCTTCCCAACCCCAGGGCTTACCAAATCTGCCAGGGCTGAGATCACCTTCCCTAGAGTAGTCAGGGACTTATTGATGTTAGCACCTTCCTGGGAAAGAACGAGGAATGCTACCAATCAGATACATAGCTCCTCTCCACTTTGCAGGCAGGAGTCCCAGGGGATGATGAGCAACCTCCCTCCCCACAGAGCCCCCAACAAGGTGCCCATCCATCCCTCCAATGCATCCTCACCTTTAGACGCATGCCCCGGGCCCCTGAGGAGTCAGCCCGCTCACTCCCGGCAAGGTCCACCAAACTGATCTTACTGACCTGAGGTGGGAGGTAGAAGGTGACAGGTAGGTAAGGGATGGGAAGACAAATTTACTCATTCATGTGTTCATTTATTCACTTACAAATATTTCTAGGCCCACTGTGTGCCAGGACAAGGAACACAGTGGGACCTGAGCCCTACCCTGAGAACCCTAGCAAGGACAAGCAAGCAAACAGGTTATAACACACTATCTGACAGGCAGGTAGAGAGGGCTATGGAAGCCCTGAGGAGGTATCGTCAAACATAGGTGTAGAGAGACCACCCAAACCCGTTCTATCACATCATGGTCCCCATTTGGGAGAAATCCGTACCTTCTCTGAATCTAGCCCAGTAAGCTGGTCATGGGAGCGCTGCGTGAAGACAATAGTGAAGACAGCATGGGAACGGCTGCTGGTCTCATTCATATTAGTGGCAGCCACAGTCCTGGAGTTAAAAGGAGAAGTCACAAGGTCCTGCCCCTCACTTTCCCAATTTTGGCTCCCTTCCCTCTCTGTCAGCCTGCCTCACCGCGCCTTATTTCCACAGTCCATGAGGTCGGCAATGTCTGCGTATGAGGTCACAGCCAATTTAGACAGATCTTGCACGTAGGGGCCCAGGATGGGGTGCTCCCGAACCCGCAGAGAGCCTCGACTCTTAGGGTTCAAGAGGTCTCGTACTCGCTCACAATAGATCTCCATATAGCTCACCTGAGTGGGAGAGGCAAACAGGAAGTGAGGAAGACAACAGTGACACTGCCAGCGAAACTGAGTGTGAACTCCACTACACTGGACAGAGGCAACTGCCGCTCAGGTGGAGTAGGCATGGTGTTAAGACTAAACATGCTGGCTCACTGATCCTTCCATCAACCCAAGCAGGTGGGTCTGATCATTAGCATCATATAGATGAACATACTCAGGAGCTACAAGCCTAAATCACTGTCCAAAGTCACAAGTTAAGTCACCAGCAGAGCCAGAATTAGATCCCAGGCTGAATCACTTTGTTTTTCTGCCTCTTGGCCCAGGGACACCAGCCCCCCCCCACACACACACACACACCAAGACTGGGGCTTACCTCCACAGAATAGGAAAGCTGAGTGCTCTGGTTCTCATTAACACGAGAGAAGAGGTCCTCACAGAGCTGGAGGGGGATACAGAGAAGCTCCTGTCCAGGGCACACTTGTAGTTCCCAGCCCCAGGCCAGACCTTGTCCCAGGTGACCCAGTATAACCCTTTCCACAGCCCTGAGGGAGGGATGGGTCCCATTTTATAGATGGGAAAACAACCTCTGAGAGGTTCATATTTCTCTAGGGTCACAAGCTAGTGTTCACAGACGCAAACCCAGATACTCTGTTCCCTACAGTCTGTGTGCAAGACACTACAGAACATGGCCAGGGATAATCATGGACAACTTTCAGTAATCCACAAGTACAGTTAATACTATCTGCAGTACAGAAGTTCATAGGGGAGTTGCACTGAAATATAATTAGGAAACACAGTAAGATAGTAGGAAGCAGGGGTAAAACCATGGCCTACACTCAAGACTCTCTAATGTTTCAAGTTTTTTTTTTTTAATTTTTATTTATGTGTGTGTGAACATATGCATGCCTGTGGGGCCAGAAGAAGAGGGTGTTGGATTCCCTTGGAG
Source organism: Nannospalax galili (assembly GCF_000622305.1). Taxonomy (NCBI): domain Eukaryota; kingdom Metazoa; phylum Chordata; class Mammalia; order Rodentia; family Spalacidae; genus Nannospalax; species Nannospalax galili. The sequence continues at coordinate 9,795,500 of NW_008357929.1, read as the reverse complement.
GTGATGTTACAGGAAGTTTTGAGCCACCAGAAACCAAACTCAGGGCCTCTGAAAAGCAGCAAGTGCTCTTAACTGCTGAGACACCTCTCTAGCCCCAAAGCTCTCTCTGTCAATGCCTTGAGCCTTGTCTCTGGTGAGAGAAAAGCCTCTCTCCCCAAACATCCCTGGGTGTTAGGTTGTAGCCAATCCTTATACCCCATCATATTCCAAATCACTAACAGCCCCAGAGCCAGGTCTTGGGGCTCATAATCCTTAGAGCCTTGTCCTTCTTTCCCTGTAGCAACTGATGACATTCTTGCCCTAGCATGTACCTGAGGCACAATGCCCTGCTGCCCTGGCTCTTGCCGTCCCATCATGGTATAGGACTTTCCAGCCCCTGTCTGCCCATAGGCGAAGATGCACACATTGTAGCCTTCAAAAGCATGGAGCAACATTTCTTCTCCGATGTCTTGATACACCTGCTGTTGAGATGCAAACTGCGGATCCTCCACCTAGGTGAAATGGACGCCAAGAAAGACAGCTGGAGCCCTGGATTAGTTTGTTCTTTGTGTCTATGGCCCAAGAGTCTTGCTATACCAATGGCAATTGCCCAAAGGTCCTCTGTCCTGCTCCCCGACCTCCCCAGAACCCCCACCCCAACTCCATCATTCTTATCCCCGAAGATTTTATCTAGCAGCCTGCTGGTCCTAATTACATTGAAAGAGTCTACCTTCTCCTCTAGGACCCAATCACAACCTAGGGGCACCACTCAGGCCAACCCAGGACTTGTTCTCCCATTCCAGTCCCCTAGACAGCCTTACTTCCCAGCAACGCCTCTTCCCCAAGACACAAATCCCCTGTTCCCCCATGACTTAGCCCTTTCTCCAGTCCCAATAGCCTCACCGAAGTATGTGACCAATAGGAATAGTCAAAGGTGAAGCTTTTGGGGGCATCCTTGCTCTGTTTTGGATTGATGATGGCTGAGGGGGCAGGAAAACACAAAGAAGGGAAAGTTAAGGTCAGGTATTCCCAACCTCTGCCCACTCTCCTGCTAGCCCCTAGGATCTAAGCTTCTACTCCCCATCTCTGTCCTAATACATCTCTCCCCTTTAATACTCCCCACCCCCTCCAGTCACCAAAGCTAATTTTGGCTTCACAGGACCCGCCCCCACTGAGCTGCCTCCCTGGATTGGGCAATGGAGGGCTGCTGGCCAACATTCCCCCTCCCAGGGACAGGAACATGGAAAGGCCAGCCTGCTCCACCCCCTCCCTTACAACTAGCACCTGCTCTGTGCCCAGCACAGCCCTCCTCCTGGTTCAGTTCAGCAGGCCTGGCCTGTACTGCAGGCCTGATCTTCTCCTCTTATGCCCAGCCAGGCCTCTAGACTCACTCACAGGTGGTGCTGCCCTGCATGCTGACCACACACTTGGCATCCTGGCTGGTTTCACGGGCATTGAAGGGCCGAACCCTCACTGCCACTTTCACGGAGGCACCAGCCATAGCTTCAGAAACTCCCACCCTCCTCAGCTAGAGGACAGAATAAAAAAGATAGAGTCACTGAGAGAACTCAGACAATACCTCCCAACCTTCTTGAGATCATCTCTCCCTACCCTACCACAATTAGCTACCCATCCCCACAAGGCCTCAGTTCCTGCTCTCTGGTCTTCCTCCCAATGTCACTGTCTTGAGGGGCTCCCCAAAGTATTCTTGCCTCTCTCCCCAGCCCAATCCCAGCTTACAGGGACCTGGGCCATCACCCCAGTTACCTGGCGTCCTGGCCCCAGATTAGGGGGGCTGTATCAGTTCTGGCTGCCACCGGCCCTTGTATGGGAAGCCCCATCCTACACTTGGGACCACGCCAGCAGGGGCTGTAGGGGAAACCCTGGTTAGGGGGAAGAGTGGTTAGTAGGCACCTGTAGCTGCAGAAGTCTGTCTGGGGTTGTGTTTGGAGGACTGGGGGTAGGGAAATGTTAGGAAAGGTAAGGATAGCTGCCCCTCTGAAGTGGCTGAATGCAATGTGAATCCAAGGGCAGGGACGGACAGTGATATTTTTATTCCTAGTCACTCACAAGTATACTGAGAAGGGGGGAGACAGAAAGAGAGAGAAGAAAGAGACTGGACAGAGGGTAATTCAGAGAAGCAGACAAATGGGCAGAAACACTGAAGGAGGCAGGAGGGGGAGAAGAGGGACAGAAAAGTCACAGACACCAAGAAAACAAGAGAAATAAGACAAAAGACAAAATTGAGGTCATGCTATAAGGGAAAGAATGGCAGGAGAAAAGGAAGGAAGACATAGAATACCAAACCCAGAGATGTTGAAAAGGCAGGGAGAGGGCTCCAGGATGAAAGCACATACTGAAAGCTCAGAAAAGAGATAAGAGACAAAATCCTAATCATAAAATCCTAATCTAGAATTCTCCTCTAGGGTCCCAAGTGAGAGATAGAAACCAGTCAACACATATGAGGCAGGGGCTACTGATGGGCAAAGTCCAAGGGCTAGCCTTACAGCTTGGAATGAGAATCCACAGGGCCTGTCTAGTGATCCCCAAACCCCTTGCCCAGCCCCCAGTACTTCCTCAGGATCCAGGACAATGGGCAGGGGAGGGTGGGGTCATCCTGTATCCATAATATCAACCCCCAGGACTCCACTGCAGAATACCTGTAACTTGGGGGGGGGGCTTCCTGAAAGGGGAGAAAAAGGAAAGGAAACAGGCTGGTCCTAACCCCAGCCTGGGGCTAGCGCTATCGTGTCCACTGCCCTGGGGAAAGTGCCAGGCTACATACAGCCTAGGAATGTGGGTGATCCGGGTGCCCACACCCTGGGAGGAGAGTGAGCAGCCCACGCCTACGGAAAGCAGGGTGAGGGCTTATGGCAGGGGTTCAGGGACATCACATCCCCACCTGTAGCCCCAAAGAACCTAGTCCAACTTCTGTCATGCTGGGCCTCACCTCACCAGCCTTCCCGGGCAGAGCATGGGAAGAGTGAAGGGGCTGTTCTATCCTACCGCAGGAAGGGAGTAGCTAAAATCACAGGGGCTGGCTCGGGAAGAAGAGCCCTGACCCCACCCCCACCAGACCCTTACCAGGGTAGAGAAGGACACTGGTGGGGACACGCAAAGTGACATCGCTGCAGATAAAAAAACAGGAATAGGGTGGCAAAGCTAAAGGGTGGCGGGATAAGGAAACAGGGTCCAGAGTTTGCTGGTGCAGCTTTAAGGGCGCACTGGGGTACAGGGAGGAGCCCACGGCTGGGGTGGGGCCTACCGACCCGAAAGGGGGCCTCGGGTCACCTGCACCTTGCCCACACGCAAGTTCTTCACCAGGCCTGTCCTCTCTGTGCGGCCATGAGTTCCCCGTCCTCCAGTCCAGCCAACCGACGGCTGCCTGGGCCCTGGCACCTCTCTGCGCCTCCGCGGGATAAATAGCACATGATCCGAGCTCTAGCGCCCAGCCGGCCCGGCCGGGTGGCGCAAACGGGACCCGGCTGCCCGCCCGCCCGTCGGCCCAGTGCATTCCTCCGCGGGCGTCCCCTCCCTGCCACCCACGGGCTCTCACCTCTTCGCGGCGGGGCTCCCGGAGCAGCTCGGCTGACTGCAAAGGGACAAACTTTCCGGGAAGCGTGAGGCGGGAGACGGGGAGATCCGAGGTCGGTTCGGGGCTGCCTCCGCCCCTCGCCGGGTCCCCGGGCAGCGGGCGGCGGACTCACGCCCCGGGGATGGCAGCAGTAGCGGCGCCTGCGGC